>NC_052059.1:32957383-33304883 GCF_903992535.2 Arvicola amphibius
GTTGGTTTTTTGGTTTTTCGAAACAGGGTTTCTCTGTAGCTTTTGGAGCCTGTCCTGGAATTAGCTCTTGTAGACCAGGCTGGCCTCGAACTCACAGAGATCCACCTGCCTCTGCCTCTCGAGTGCTGGGATTAAAGATATGTGCCGCCAACGTCTGGCCTTAGATAAAGGTTTTATGGTGACATTTATGATAGTCATCAATATGACTACACGGCAAGGCCAGTTCAGGTACCCTCTCCATTAATGTTTGGGTCTTAGCTGCAGTCATCCTTGTGGAATCCTGGAAATTTCTCTAGTATCAGGATTTTGTTTGTTTGTTTGTTTTTGTTTGTTTGTTTGTTTGCTAGCCCTGTAATTGCTCACTCAACCAAAATATCACTTCCCTTGCTTTCCATCTCTGTCCTTCCTCCATATCGACTATTCCATTCCCTTCAAGTTCTCATCCCCCTCCCCTTTTACCCTTCTCCTTCTCTTCCCTCCTCCCTGTTGTCCCAACCCCCATGCTCCCAATTTTGTGAGGAGATGGTCTGTCTCTATTTCCCCTTCCCAGGAGTATCTCCAGATCCTGGAAATAATAATAGATAGCTCTCAACTGAAGAATGGATAAAGAAAATGTGGTACATTTACACAATGGAGTACTACTCAGCCGCAAAACATAAATAAATAAATAAATAAATAAATAAATAAATGAATAAATGAATGAATGAATAAATAGTCTTGAAATTTGCATACAAATGGATGGAACTAGAAAAAAAATCATCTTGAATAAAGTAATTCAGACCCAAAAGGATGAAAGTGGTATGCACTCATGCATAAGTAAACACTAGACGTAAAGCAAGGGATAATGAGCCTATATTCCATGACCCTAGAGAAGCTAAGTAACAAGGTGAACCCCAAGAGGAATATTACTCCTATAGAATAGTATTTTACACACATTATTCTCAAGTTATCATTTATGAAAGACTTCAAATTCCCTTCATTCTGACTCTTACTTAAATTGTAGTAAAGACCCTGATTAAAAGGATTCTTATTAAAAGAAAATGCATGATCAGAAAATATACATATAAAAGATCAAGATATTGTACCAATATTATTAGTTTGATAATTAAGAAATTGTTATAGGTTGCCATAATATAGTTTCCATCTTAATTCATATTTATTTAACTATACAAATTGTAAAATTAGAGGAAGTCTGAAAAAGTGTTTTGCATTATAATAAATATTAGGCTAATAGAATGTTTTGTTGTCTTGACCTTTATACAAATATAGATTAAATTATTTTTAAGAGATAATTATCACTGTCACTTCTACATGTGTAGTAGCTGTGTAATTTATTCAGGTAGAGGTCTCTCTTGGAGGATCAGAATAAGCATGCAAATTCCTAAAGAGTCTTATGTAAGCTCCACTCAACATGAACTGTGGATGTTTTATAGAAGAAAGTAAACTTTTAACTCTACCCTTCTGAGAGAGTGACATTGGGTGGTACCATCACTGGCCTGGTGTTCCTGGGTTCTATACAAAAACAGCCTGTACAAACTATAAAAAGCAACCTAGTATGCAGCTCCCCTACTTGCCCTCTGCAACAGCTCCTGCCTCCAATTTCAGCCATGTTTGAGTTCCTGTTGTGAATTCCTTCAATGACAGACTATGATCTGGAAGTGTAAGTCAAATAAACCCTTTTCTACACAATATGCTTTTTGGTCAGGTTGTTTCATAACAGTAATAGAAACCCTAACTAAGACCACCTGCATATATAATATATATAATTATATAGAAGCATATACATATATATGAATCTATATAAGAAAATATATATAAGGAAAAATATAAAAATACATATTCAGCCTAATCATTCCATAATATTACTTGTATATATATATATATATATATATATATATATATATATATATATAGGTCCTCAGTGATGATTACGTGGTATTGACTAACAAATCTTAACTTTTTTTCACATGGAGAAGACCATTTCTTCAAATCTCAGCATTTCTTAGTTGACTGTAGTTCTTAGTGTAGGGTTGATGCACCATGAAATTTCTCTATTTAGTGCTAGCATGTCTATTACATTTACATTTACATGTCTATTACATTACATTGTCCCTGTTCAGCTCTTGTTTAGGCATCCATGTTGACGAGAATTTATACGTATACATTCTCTAACATCTAGAGGATTTTATCTAAAACACACTTTCTGCTCTGTTTGTTCATATGATTCTTCTCATACCTCTTCCCCTTTGACTCATAAAACTTAAATATAACTACAGGAGGTTTCTTGTAAATTTATTTGTTGGACTTGAGCACCAAAGCAACAGTTGTTCTTTACACTTCGATTGACGTAGTTTCCACCCAGGTCTCATGCCTATGAAATAAAATGAACACCACCATGGTGTGATAACTCTCAGAGCATGCCACCGGCACACAAACCTTCTTCTAATCAACAGGTCTCTAATGGTCTTAAAAACTGTTCAACAAAAAAGAAATCATTACTGGTATGGAAACCTAGCCAATTACTCAGGGTTAGTGAAGGACTAGCAGTTGGAGAATGTACAAAATATCAATGCAAACTGTAATTGCATTCTAAGTCTTTCAGATAAAAATAAATCTCACCCTTCATCAAAGAAACATCCACACTTTTCTCATAAGTAATTATATTTTAATGATCATAGGAAAATGTGTAGAAGCAGTTGTGTGAATATATGTTGAATGTGTATTTGTGAATGCTTCTTTATGCCAATTCAAATACATGCGAGTTCTATTTATATTTGTTATTATCATTTTGTGAGAATAATGAGACACAGCAGTTGTTCAAGGCATCATCATTGGATTACTGTAAACAAAAGTCACATACCATGAAACATATCTCCCTAGGTGAGTGAAATGCTCATCTATTTAAAACAATCAGTTATTATGACTATAATTTGTAATGCATTTTAATTAATCTGCAAGTATTTCCATTCATGAGACATTACTTTTGTTCATTGCATGTGATGGAATAAACATTGTAATTCCATAGTTATTTAGTTGCTCATAATTTTTATTCATAAAACATCATATAGAATTTTAGAGACTTCTAAATTTATGGATAAAGCACAATTTACCTCTTTATACATTAAAACACAAAATATTTGTGACATATTTATACAATTTTTCTTCTTAAATAGAATAAGATCTCTATTTATGCTTTTATTCTTATTCATCAGTTAAAATAATTACAATTTTATTACTTCAAAACATTTAAAGTGTATATACAATCTTTCCAAGTTCTGTTCTAAGTACTGTTTTTAGAAAATATATACCACAAGGTCAGATACGTTTGTTCAGATAGCATTATAGAGATTTGAGTGGGGTGACCATATGTTTGAGGCCATCTTAGGCTACATAGTGAGAACTTGGCTCAAATACAAAATCACAAATATAGAATATGATGAAAAATGTCTTTGGGTTATATTTTGTTAATTGTTAACTTACTTGTTCATCAAAAGACAATGATTGACTAGTAAATTTTAAAGAAGATAAATAATAGATGATATTTTACATTTATTGAGTAGGACACCAATCTCAAATTTGTTCTTTTATAATGAAATAAAATAATATGTAGAGTGATCAAAGATATGGAAGGAATACAAGCAACTAATTGTAAAGATGTTATGTAATGCAAAAGAGTTAAGGGCTACACCAAAATACTTTAATAATACATGATTTCAATAAGATGAAAAAATTGAAAATTATATTAACATATGTAACATGTCTCTAAAGCAATGAAACTCTACAAAATTAAAGGAGAGATTAAAAATTCAAAAGATAATTCTTGTTTAAATCCAAATCTATTTCTACCTACTCAGTAAAATTAAACCATGTTAGTACTTTAAAATATCTGTTCATTGGGAATTTGGACATACTGAGAAATTAACATTGCTGATGAAAAAGAATACAGCATATATTTTATAATATTGTGTAAATTATCTACCTTAAAGACTTTTATGATTTATGTTTTTCATTCCATCACATTTAGCTTTTGGTAACTATGACAACAATGCATACTTCTCTTATCATATAATTTAAGCAAAATTATGCCTTTGAGAAATTTTTAAAATTTGGATTGAAATAACAGTTTTTGTATACTTGTTTCCATTTTTGTGATATTATTTTATAATTAAATGTATAAATTTATTTACATGCAAATATAGCATTATCATTGTCTATAAAAGCATGTGATTTGCTGAAATTTTAAAATTGAACTGTGTTGATAGTGCTTTTTACAGCTGTTCAATGTGCATTTTGTTTTCAGAGTGATTTAAACTTCTGGTTATTATAACATTCTTTCTCAGAAGCCAATTTATCACTTTGGATCTACATGACTTATTATTTTAAATTTTTACTGATATTGTTTGACAAATAATGCAATAATCTTACAAAAATAAAAACATACTCATGGTGTATTATGTTCTAATTTAATATCATATTGTCATTTTTAATCTTCCATGGTAAAGTGGAAATAGTGCCTTAAGCTATGGCAGATTTATAGATGATAACATTTAAAATTGGTGTCTTTTATAATAATATAAAGATTCTGAGTTTTAAATTCATATTTATACAGATCCTCAAAAAATTCAAGCCTTATACATGTGGGATTTACAGGTTTTGATTCAGAAGATAAATATTTGTGTTGTTTGAAGAAGTATTTTTTAAAAGTAAATGCTCATCACTAGGGTTCTAATTATCTACATGTATATGAAAACAAGTCACAGAGTCTATATAACTTCTATATTGCTAAATAAAATTAGAGTATGTGAAATCTGGTACATCATCAAATAATTATTTCTTTGTATATGTAATATGTAGTTCTTGCTCTTATAGACATAAGATTTTCATTACTCAATTTGATGTGTTCATGTTGGCCAACAAATGGCCCCGTTAAGCCTCTATTTGCTTTTTAAAAGTTTATATAAAATTATAGTATAATAGCATATGGTTATTCATGTGCTTTGATAGCTTTTCTAAAATGTATATATTGTTTAAGTAAAATACTGTATGAAGAAGTGATCTAACACCACAGAATATACACAGCATGCCAGTCTATCTCTCCTTTCTTCCTTTGAGAAATATATAGCATAGAGGTGGGGAAATACCAATAGATCTTTACAGTATACATTACAGAAACATGGAATTGTATGAAGAACGCAGACTGCACCAGTAATCTTCAGAACCATACACACAAGCTAAACTCTAAAGAAGTCTATGAATTCAACAAATGGAGAAATGGATAAAGATATATCTTTTTCTGTGAGTTGTAAAGCCATTAAGAAAGCAGAAAAATTAGTTACGAAAAATGACAAAGAAATTAATTTTCTGAATGAAATTTTTCTATTATTTACCAGCTTATTACTTTCACAATACAATATATTAATGATTTTAATTATTTCATCACTTCTTACTGGGTAAGTAGCTATTCCAACAACCTATTAAAGAATGTTTTTTAATGGCTTTCTTTCTTAAATGTCTAAAGATTCAGCTGACAAAATAAAATGAAGACGATTTTATATAGTCTATAAATATTTTTATTGAAATCTCTTACAGGAATTTAAAATAAGTTTATTTCTTTATTGCAGTTGAAATGTATTACAACATTCTATTTTAATTTTTAACCCATTTTTCTTATAGGTATGTATACATGTGTCTTCACGTTGTGGTAGGTGTTAGGAGGGCTGGTTTTCTCCTTCTGTTATGTATGTTCCAGGTATTAAACTCAGGTCATAGACTCAGCAGCAAGTTCCCATCCCACTGAGCATCTCACCAGACCCAGCCTTTTTTTCTTTACATGTTCTATAAATTTCACTTTCTTTGCTTATGCATTTTTCACAAAACATAAATATTATGCACACTGAGTTTTTCGCACTCCATATTGTCACATCACCATGTATATAAGAAATAAATACACGTATCCACTCAATTTTATAAACATGTTTTTAGTATGAACTATTCCTACTTGTCTATAATTGGAAAAACACTATCAATTTATCCTAAATACCACAATTAACAACTTCTCTCCCTGTTTTAAAACTTTATTACTATATTTTAAATATACAATTAATATCAGGAAAATGGTCATAGATAAATGACTGATATAAAGAAAGATAGATGGAAATATATAGATGATAGATGACAGATGTTAGATGAAAAGATAGAGTAGGCTGATGATAGATAATAGATAAATAAGTTACATAGCTATATAATAGATTATAGATGATAAATACATATTTGAATACATATAAATATATGATTGATAGATTATAAATGGATAGATAGATGAAGATGATGCTATAAGACAATATATAGATGATATCTAGATATAGATTACACATCATATATAGATAAACATATAATAGATTAGATAGATAAGTAGATAGGTAAGAAGATAGATAATAGATAGATAATAAATAGATAATCAATACATTTTACATAGATTTTTAGTGTTTATTTTACATGTATGGATAAGTGTGCATGTATGTGTATGTTTTGTGTTTATAAACATATACATGTTGTACAAGAATGCTTTTGAGAGAAATGTGTCATGGGAACCTAACTATAGTCTTCTTTTAGAGCAGCAATCACACCAAAGCTATAGTGCCATCAAACCTGTGAATGTTACGATCTATATCTATATCTATATCTATATATATCTTTGTTTATATATATATATCAGCAAAGTTTGATGTAGACCTATTAAATCATACAAAAAAAGACTAAACATAAATAAATCTGGTTATTTTTCCCCTTTACTTAAAAACCTATATAAATATAAGAGGTATAACACATAAATTATTTAACGCATTAAATTTAATACTCTTAATATGTCTGCAGAGTTACATGAATGCAGCACTTTCAACTTTGTAAAATGCCATCATAGTGTTACATTTCACTTCTAAACACGCTCTATTCAAATGCAAATAGTAATATTTTTGTCTCCATTTGTGATAATGAACATTCTATGCAAATAAAATGACACAATATGTCTTATTTTGTCATGGTAGGACCATATTTTCCAAAGTTCATCCGTATTGTGACACATTGTAGTAAAATTCAAGTTTGTCAAAGTGCTAGGGCATGACTTCTATTAATTAAACCATCAGATTGTAGTCATCTGATCCCTCTAGGTTTTGGATATGTCTAATTCTACTGTAAACATGATTATACAAGTTTTGGGGTAGACATATGTTTTTATTACTCTTGGATGTATACAGAGGAGCAAATTGCTGGTTCATATGGCAGCTTTATATTTTTGAAGAACTGCCAAACCTTTAAAATGTTTCTACAATCTTCCATTCCCATATGCAATCTATAAGTTTTAATTTCTCTCCACCGTTGCCAAGCCTGAACACCATCTGTCTTCTTCTTCTTTTACTCTGCATGCCCATATCAGTGTATGAAAATTGGTATCTCCTTATGATTTTGAATTGTGTGTTTCTAATAAATAATTCACTGAATGCCTTTTAGGTGTTCTATTAAAAATTGTCAGTTTTAGGGGTTATCTTTCAGATATGTTTCACCTTTTTCCATTTTTGTAAACAATAAAATTTGGTTTATATCTTTTTCTTTACTTTGCTTGGTTGTTTTTATTATCTAAGAAAGTTTTGCCTAGAAGCAAGTGAGGATAGTATCTACTAATTTATCTGAGAATTTTATACTCCTGGCTCTCATATTTTGATTCATGATTTTCATATATGTTCACAGGAAAAGTTCTAATTTTATAATTTGTAAATAAAATTCAGTTTTATCAGAAACATTTAAAGAAAGGAATGTTCTAGTAATTATTTTCAACTAGGCATTTCATGGAAAATTTAATTGATCACAAAGTGATTATCTTTTCTTGGACTGCTCTCTCACCGGCTAAGAATACAGTACAGGCACCTGAAATTATCACTTATATGTGTAGTAATTTAAGATTGCTGCATTGCACTCTTTCCCACAAAAGCTTGTAACAAAAATTATGACGCAAAATGCTCTAAGTCCAACTTGAAATGTCTGCCTAATCTAACACTGCCACAAATGTTTAAATGTCTAAAATTAAAGGCTCTTCTGAGATTCATGCAATTTCTTATTTGCAATCTCCTATAAAACAAACAGATCACATATTTCCAATATATTCCAGTATATAATGGCACAGACTATACATTACTATTTCAAAACAAAGGGAAGGGAGCATAGTTAAGAAATGAAATCAAACCGAATCAAAGAATGACAGAAAACCAGATGGGCAAACTCCAAACTATGCATTTCCATGTCTGATATCAAAATTCTCTTCAGATATCAAACTCCTTTCAGCGTTGTTGAATGCAATGTACTTCTTTCTCTTGGACTGGCTCTGCTCCCTGTTAGCACCTTTCCATCCAAGTATCCTACAACTCTGGCATCTCCAACATCATGGAGTTTCCAGGGTAATTCAGGCTTCAACTTCACAGCCTTACAAAATGACCTCCCTAAGCCTTTATTCAGGACACCCGTGACACACGCCAGGCCTTAGTGTTTTTCCTTAGTCAAGACAGCAAATTCTGTGAGCCCTTTCTTTTCTCCTTAACCCTAAATCCAGAACCTCATCGCAGAAGTTTCTGCTGCTTGCTTGGTCTAGAACATGGTTCCTTTGTTCATAACGTGTTCACCAGATTTCTGTTTTTAATGGTTACCATCACTACCTAAGTGTACTGTCCTTGAACTTACTCTGTATACCAAGCTGGCCTCAAACTCAAAGATCCATCAGTACCTGCCTCTAGAATACTGGGATTAAAGGCATGCACTACCACACTGCGTTCTAAATTTTTCTTTAATACCTTTCACCAGTTAGAAACTTTAGCTGGGTGGGATTTTGTCCTGACATCAACTTTTAGTGCTTTTCTTCATCTGGTTATCTCACTGAACACGGGATTTGCTCTATTCTAACTCTGGTTCCCCCTTTCTCCTTTGCTTGTTCTTTTCCATTATAAACCTTCATAAGCATGAACACTAGTAATCACATGACAGAGACTATAATAGGCTGTTTTGAGGTTTCCTCTGACAAAATAATTAATGCAATTTTCTTCACTTTAGTTGCAGACAGACTCTTCAGACAAGAGTAAAATGTGGCCACTTTCCCTACCAAAACATCACAAGAATGATCTCTAGAGAAAATACTATAATTCTTCCCTGAAACTTATTGAGTCACCCCCCACCCCCGCACCCTTACACACACAGTTTAAGTCACACTTAGCACTACTACCCTCCCTGCTTCTAAGGCACGGCAAATTAAGGAGTGTTTAAAGTATTCCCGCTTTCCTAACCCAAGTACCAAAATCTAAACTCCTCCAACCAAAACACCATCAATCCTAACCCAGCAGTACCCTAGTTCTGGTGTCAACTTCTGTCTTCATTTGAGTTTCTATTTCTGTGAGTATACACCACGACCACAGCAACTCCTATAAAGAAAAACCTGTAATTTTTGGTTTGCAGTTTAGAGGTTCAGTCTATTATCTTTAAGGGGGACATGCTGGCATCCAGGCAGATATGCTATTGTGAAAGGAGCTAAGAGTTTTACATCTTGATATATATGCAGCAGAAAGTGATCTGGGATATTGGACATAGCTTGAGCATATATGAGATCTCAAAGTCCTCGTCCACAGTGACACATTTCCTCTAAATTTCCTCTAAAGCCACGCCTTCTAATAGTGCTGCTCCCAATGAGCTTATGTGGAAAATTACATTCAAAATACCACAGAACCTCATAATGTAATGAGACCATATATTTCAAACTATAGTTTTGGAACAAGGATGAAATCATATTGCATGATATCTCCAGTGATTTAAATTCTGAAATTCTCCACACCTTTTTTGAAGACAAGATTCAACGGAAAATAATATTTGCTCTATTACAATGAATAAATCACAATTATGTACACATACATTAGAAATGGTTAAATTATATATGTCTAAATTTGTATCTTTTTATATATTTCAAATTGATTTGAATTTCTGGAGAAATGTGGGTTTTACAGGTTTTTTTTTTCCTTTAAAGACCATTTAAATGAAATGTCCAAATCAAAAATCAAAAGGCACCCACTAATGGCAGTCAATATGAGTGCTAACTTCGGGGTCAGAATACAAGCCCTTCCCCTTCAATTTATGTAATGATTTTTTTTTCCTTCAAAGCTAATTTTCTTCACTGTGCAGCTCTACTGAGCTTTGCTATTTAGCAAACTCTCTGATTTTGAGCAATTTTATTTGCATCCTATTTCAAAATTCTGCTTATTGTACCTAACAGTCAGAAGTGCATAGCTGCTCGTGACTTTTTCATGTTTTTTGGTCTCGTCCAAAATCACTGTGCTTCACAGCCTCAAGCCTTAGGTCAAGAGTACACATAGGGATTATTTATGTACATAGACTTTATATGTGCCAGAGAAGATATTATTTCTGAAAGTGAATCCCAATACAAATGAGAATTGTAACACAGAGCACCACTCGACTATACGGTTAACTGAAATAATGACTACAATGGAGATATTTCAAAGCACTGTAATGTTTCTAAGAAGATACATGGGTGGTTTAGAGGGATTTTTTTTATTTTATTGCATTTCTGGACAATAAAGAGTCAGTTATAGCAATATGCTTTAAAGAATGGCTTTAATATCACATTTCAAAATATTTGACTTAGGCTCACAAAATCTAACCTTTAAAGGTAAGTTATTAATCCTTTATAATTTTGAAGATTGCTAACTTATTATTTTTCTTAGCATTCTCTTCTTTTAATATTGAAACATCATGAGTAAAATTCGCTTACTCTGAGTAACCAGTTCAATTTCTTATACTTAAGCAGGTATTATGGGATAGACATTTTCTGAGTGAGTGAGTTTTTTTCGCTTGCTTGAGATAAATAACTAATATGAAGAAGTCTCAAGAATACAGTCATTATTTTATGAATAAAACATAAATAAATTAAGATAGATGTATCATTTATGTAAAATTATAAAATATAAGAGTCAATTAAGGATGCATTTTTTCAATCAATACAACTACTTATCTATTCCATTTATTCATAGCTTTACATTTCTAGTCTTGTGTTACAATTATAGAACATGACTTTATTCTCTCCCCATATTTATATCATTACTATGAAACACTGAAACTATTTTATCTTAATAAGTATTATAAAAGCCAGCAAAAATGATTTGACAAGGAAAATCAATACTAAATATTATGGTGGGCAAGTTACTTGTTCAGGTTTATATGTTCAACCATATCTACTTGACAATTAAATTTTCATTTCAGTAGTAATGGATATGATCATCTGAAAGGTTACTGCTCACCATGGGATGGTACAAGGTAACTGGTAATCAAAAGTTATGGAATATGAAATGTATTTTCATGAAGAATTAACTAAATGGCTTTTTAAAAAATTTTATGAATCGGGGTATAGTTGATTTAACATATCAGTAAGTAATAGTTTATTATGTGCATGAGCTTAAAACAAAAAGTGGACATTACTAGGCTTCTTATATTTTTCTTTTGAAATAAAACAACAATTTATTCTTATCATATCATCTAACAACCATGCAAAGAATTGTTCTGAATAAGGCATAAGGGCACTGGCTACTTTCAGTGTCCATGAAAGATGGGTTTCTTCTAGAAAATGTATTGAGATGCTAAGAAAGAGGAAGTCACCATTAGTAATAAGACAACAAAACAAGATGTTTACATAATGCTACCAGGGAACATGAGAATATTGTTTGAATTAGAATATAAGTGATATATTGTTCATGATACAAAAAAAAAGAATTCCACTGATGTATTTGCCCCAAGTCACATAGACTAATTTGATATCTGAAAAGAAAAAGAGAATTATTTCCCACTTTTTTGTAAGTTAAATATAAGCAATTTCCTTAAGTAATCTACATTTGAAAGTAATGGAGCATAAATAATTATAAAGATTAAAGCTGTATTGATTAATAATATTCTAAAATTAAGTAATATAGAGGGATATAGACAGGCTGTGAAACATACAAACACAGAGAAAGAGTCAATGATGATAACAATGAAATCATACCCAAATATGTTTCACAGAATATTCAGTTGTAGACAAACCAAGTAAAATCATGAACATGAACATACCTAGAAAAATGGTAATTATAGAATTAACAAAGTAAAAATTAATTTGAAGCAATCTTCTTTTTATATTTATGAAGCAATCAGTAATAAAAATGTTTGAAAGTTAGTAAAAACTAAAAAGTTGAAAAATTTATAGTCTCCACTTACAACTCAGCAGTATATCTTTGACAAATAATTTAATAATAATAGACTTTTAAAATATACAAAGTTTTTTTTTGTTTTGTTTTGTTTTGTTTTGTTTTGTTTTGTTTTTTCGAGACAGGGTTTCTCTGCGGCTTTAGAGCCTGTCCTGGAACTAGCTCTTGTAGACCAGGCTGGTCTCGAACTCACAGAGATCCGCCTGCCTCTGCCTCCCGAGTGCTGGGATTAAAGGCGTGCGCCACCACCGCCCGGCTAAAATATACAAAGTTTTTGATCAATTGTTTTTCCCTTTTTTTTTTAATAATTAAATTGAATTTATTATTTTTTTTTGTTTCCCATCCCTCCTCTCCTCCCATCCCATCCCCTTTCCCCTCCACCCCGCTCCCTATCCACTCCTGGTTCATCTCCATTCAGAAAGGGACAGGCCTCCCATGTACTTGCATGAAGCATGGCGCATCAAGTTGAGGCAGGACTGAGTTCCTCCCCTTACGTCTCGAGGTGGGGTCAAATAATCCAGCATGGGGAACAGGTTACCAAAAGTCAACTAAGCACTAGAGAGAGGTCCTGCTGTCACTGTTAGAAGCCTTACTAAGAGACCAAGCTACACGATTGTCACACATTTGCAGAAGACGTGGGTTAGTGCCAATCAGGCTCCCTGACTGTTGGTCCAGCATCCATGAGCTCCTGCAAGCTCAGGTCAGCTGTCTCTGTGAGTTTCCCCAGCTGGTAAAAAAAATCCTCCATAAACAGTTTTTTGAGAGAGGGTTTCCCCACATAACTGTGGCTCACCTGGAACTCACTCTATAGACCAGGCTGGCTTCAAACCCAGAGATCCGCCTGTCTCTGCCTCCTGAGTGTCCATAATCTATTTTAGAATACTAGAAGTATCCTGTTCCTCGGTTCTGGAGGCTGGAAGCTCGTGATGTGACATCAGAAGCCCCTCCCACTCTGGGGTCTAGGGTAAGCTCTGCCTGTCCCTTCTGGGTTCCCGTGGCAGGTGCTGTCAATCCTTACCTTGGAAGTATTACTCCCTACCCTCTCTTTGTCTCCACAGGAGTCCTCCCCAGCGGGTCCACGACGTAGTCATAGGCAGCTCCTCTTTGTCTAGTATGATTTATTTTCCTTTTAAAAAAAGATGTATGAGTGTTTTGCCAGCATGTTTGTCTGTCCCATGTACATGCAATACCAGCAGAGGCCAGAGGAGGGCATCAGATCCTCTAAAACTGGAACTGAAGCAGGGTCCTCTTGAAGAGTAGGTGATGCCCTTGACTGCTGAGTCATCGCTCCAGCACCCCCCCTCCCCCTCCATCCCCCCATCACCTCCTCTGAACTTGAAGGGATCTGTAGAAGCTCTGCTTCTAAGTCAGATGAGAGTCACAGGTGCTTTGTGGGTGTGGCCGCAAAGTATCTGTCTCAGTCTGTGTTGATGCTAGCCTTGAGACAAAATTTCTCCATTTAGCCCTGGTTGACCTGGAGCTCACTCTGTAGACTAGGCTTGGCTAGATCTCAGAGACAGAGAGCACTGGACCTGCCTTTGTCTTTTGAAAACTCAAAGCCCACTCCCAGTGACACACTTTCTGTTCCAAATGTCGCTCCTCTTAGTCTTTCAAATTCTATCAAAAAACTTCACTTTCTAGCGAAACTGTCAAATATATGAGCTCATAGGGAACATTCTTATTCAAATCACCATATTGGGTATGTATAAAATGATTCTTCTAACATAATCACTCAACTATATCATTACCAATGAAAATAACAAGCATAAATGAGTTCTCTATTCCTATAAAACAAACCATACTGTGATATAATATATAAATTCTTGGATGTATGCTGATGTAGGCGTTTACAGCAAATTAATACTTGAAATTAATCAAATATTAAAAGTAGTTTTGTTTTCAGCACTGAAAACATCATGAAAAAATTTAAAGACGCTATAGCATTGATTGATTATAGAATTAAAATGAAAGGAAAACAAGTCTTAAAGTAATATCAGCAAACTAAGATATCAAAATGGCAAAGAAAGAAAAAGTAAATAAAACACTATGGTTTACTTTTCACAAAAGTATTTATAACCATTTAAATTATATAATTATAATAAAACTTACGTTTTATTTTAGAATTAGAGTTTAAAAGTAAGTGTCATAATACTAAAAAATATGAAACGAATCAGAGAGTGTTGGGACTCATGAGTCCTGGCCTTCAGCTGGATGTTGGGATTAATGAGTCCTGGCCTTCAACAGCTCTTCCCTGCTAGAACCTTCTAATTGAAGTTACTAGAAGCTGTGCCTAGTTTAGAGGATCAGAGGATGGGATTTTCACCTGTTGACCATTGACTGCAGTGTATTTAAGCCTACATGGTGTTAATAAAGAGGGGCTTTGGTATCAGTGTTTGAAGGTCTGCCTGTTGGTCTGTCTCTGTGTGTGTTCTCTCAACCTCCAGCCCCTTGCCCGAAGCTCGCGAACTGGGTTCTAGCACACAGAGCGCAGACAAGGGGGCGCAGTGCCGGGCAAGAGAGGTGGCTCAGAGTTTAAGGGCATTAGCTGCTGTTCCGGAGAACATGGGAAAATTCCCAGCACTCACGTCTTGGCTCACTTTGATCTTAGGGGCACTGTCACTCAGCTTTGACCTCTGAGGCCACTGCACACCTTCTTCTTCATTTTCTTTTTTGTCTAATTCTAAAATAAAACAAAGATTTTATTGTGATAATTATATAGTTTAAATGAGTAAAAAGACACTGTGCACAACTACTGTAGTAGAGGAACATTTTCAATGATGTCCCTACTGAAGCTCTGTGGAATTCTGTGCTACATCACTCATGAGTCAGCTCCATGATGGGGTGTGACTTCCATGGGAACAGATGGTAGGTCAACCATATTTCTGTGAATGACTGCAAGAAAGCCACTGATTCATTGATTTGGATTGAGTAGCACTGATTCTTTGGTCCATTATTATCCTTTTTTTTTTTTTCTGTTTGTAATAGAAGTAAGCTCACCAGGAAAAACATGATTCAGTCAGAATTATAGTAATTGTTGTTCGGACTTCCATAAAGAAAGAATTGTAGTGATGAAGCTTTGTAAAATAATTGCTTAAGATCATTATTTAATTTGTAGTTTTGAATAATCCAAAGTGGGAGAATTTTGGTTTTACAATTGGTTGATCAATGCAAATCTTTCTTTTGTACTCTCAAAGCTATATTAACTTTTGGGTAGCATTTTTATCTCAGCTATTGGAACACAAGCATCAGAGAGAAATTAGAGTGAAGTAAAATTTCAAATTAAAATGAAGAGCAATTAAGAACATAAACCTTGTTTGCATAAAGCTGAGATGAAAAACTTTTCTCATTAGAAGACCAGAAGTAGTACCATTTCTAAAGAACTTGTGGTGTTACATATTTCAACCTTTTTATTAAATTATTTTCATTAAACTATTGTGATTAAACACATTAGATAAAACATATAAGGTTCTACTTTGTTTTTTTACATTAATGACTAACATTTCCTTTAAGAAGGAAGAAGACAAAACTGCAGCTTCTGCCTTTCTAGCCTATGTATGTAGAAATATCTGAAGAATTGTGTCAAAGAACTTACAGAAGACTATGGCCATAGGGAAATTATGGCCCCATGAGCAAATTAGTTAATTAATTAATTACATCTAATAAATTTCCTCATAGGAGTCCATGCATAAATTAAAAACTCTATACACAATCTACAATGCATTGACTATGTTTTAATTAATTAGAAAACTCTATAATGTTTAGTATGAGAGAGAGAAAGTGTTTTAAAAAAAATACCACATAAAGAATATGTAGAATGAAATGATGATTCAGCAGTTAAGAAGATTTGTTATTTTTAACAAGGACCAGATTAGATTCTTAGCACCCACAAAGCAACTCACTGTCATTTGGATCTTCAGTTCCAGGAGATCTTATACACTCTTCTAACCCACAGACACTGGACATGCATGTGGTACAAAGATAAGCAAGCAGGTAAAAACACCCTTACACATACAATAATAATACTTAAAGAAAAATAATGTATATTTTATTTCTGAGAGCATTTAATATTCAATTCCCACTCTTTCCATTCTAGACTGCATTTTGGAAATATACATCTTTCCTCCTATAACACTCATGATTGCTTAATTACATGTGTGTGGCCTCTATGTGGTAAAACCTTGGCCAGAGTCTCTTTCATAAACCAGCATGGATAATAAGGCAAATCTCTCTTTAAAACTTTTAAAACCAAATTTGGAACCAAATTAGAGTTGGTATCATTCATTATAAAATAGTTCTTGTAAAACATTAAACTTTAGTGCCTAGTTGGTAACTGTATACTATGATTCATGTCCAATTTCCTTTGTGTGTGTCTCTGGGCACGACTTATAAAAATCTAAGTAAAAGCAGAATATAACAAACTGAAATAGTCCTGGATGAGCAAACACATTTTTGCAAGAAATTTAATGTTTAACTTTGTTTAAAATAAATGATAATTAATATTTTATGTCAACAAATAATTTCAAAACAACCAAGATTAGAATATCCCTTCAGACACATTTAATTTTCTAATGTATATGATGTTTAAGAAAGGAAAATTTGTACAAATCACTGAATCTTTCTAGATGTTGTGGGCTTGCACAGCTTATCCTGAGGCAGTTTTTTTTTAACCTCCCACTGTTCCTTATATATACAAAAAATTATCCGTGGTTCTGAAAATCAAACTCTTTCTCACCCAAACACATTCCTTTGAAAGCTAGTAGGAAAGCAATTGGAAAAAGAGACAGGGGTTCTCCTCCAATATTCTCTCATCCTCTCAGTTTGAAATATTTTCCTCATACTTGGATTTATTTTACCTTCGCTTGGGACCACATGCTAATTTGCACACATCAGTTCACCCAAGCAGAGTGCATAGTTTCCTAGGGGGTAACAACACATTTCCTTAGACACCTTTGCTTTCTGCAAGGTCTTGTGGTTTAACTATCCCTAGGACCAACTTTCTGAAACAGCAGGCTGTTAGGACTCTCGCTGTTTGTTAAGTTATAAAAGTGTCTCCTACATTCTGCTTCCTACATGCATCTCCTGTTTTGCCAATGAGTATCTTGCTAATTCTAACAATATCAAGAAAAGAAAAACTCTCTCTCTCTCTCTCTCTCTCTCTCTCTCTCTCTCTCTCTCTCTCTCTCTCTCTCACACACACACACACACACACACACACACATACACACATACACACACACACACACAAAGAACTTATTTTCAAGAAGAATATTTCTGGGAGGTGTCTAAAATGTCTATTTACTTAATAGGTATGTGAAATTTTCTATGTTTTCTGAAATTCATTCTAATTATTATCCCAATACCCCCATTCAAATGCTCTCTCTATATGCTCTTATATCACCAGCTAGATATATGCAGGAGAAGAGGTATCAAAATTGCCTTAAGCAGGATGGCTTTGTACTGAAAATATTAATTTGAAATATGTTTTAGATTTACCTTTGAAATGTGTGTGATGTTTATTTAATTTTAGTAATGACTTATACAAGATATTAGTATTGATGTTACCCAACATTTGAAAGTGAAATTTCATCTTCATGTGGGTAGCTGAATTATCTCTCTCTCTGCCTTCTATCTTCTTCAATCTCTTTTTTTTATCTCTCTCCTCTATTTGAGCTGTTTTTAGAAATTATAGAAGTATTGTGACATTTTCAAAAAGTTTGCTATGATTTTCATAATGAATACATTGTCTACTGTGTATCACTGTGATCTGACTCTTGTAAACAGCTTGTTCATTTCTGGCCACCCAGACCTTACTAACCACACAGAAACTATACTAATAAAAACACTGCTTGGCCTATTAGCTCGAGTTTCTTATTAACTTTCTCTTACATCTTAAATTAACCCATTTCTATTAATGGTTAATGTATTAATGGTTAATGTATAACCACTTGTCTGTGGCCTTCTGGTAAGTTTCCGGAGATGTATTTCTCCTTCGGTAGCTACATGGCATCTCCTTTACTCTGTTGAGTCCAAGGTCCTCCCAACTCCCTCCAGGTCCAGGAAGGTGAGCAACCAAACTGACAAGGCTCACACAGAGCCCGTAATGAAAATTACCTTAGTTTTAGACAACTTTCAAAGCCATTTTATTTCTCAAATATGCCACCATTGTGGAGAAAAATTCAAGTTTCATAATACCAACATGAGTCACGTGCTGTCCTTTCTTTTATGATTTGCCTACTGATTACAGAGAGAATCAATGTTAATGTACAAAATCACAGATCTTGGAAAAGGAAAATTATGTTAAAGGTTGGGAGAATCCTAATGAGTCTCTCCTGTACAGGCAAATTAAGCAGCACATGATTACTATTTGCTAATGCTGTGCTCATCTGTGCACACATTTAATTTATAGTTTTAATTTGGCTTTAATGAAAATATGACTTCTAAATATTTAATATCTAAGTTGTCCTTAATAAATCTATCATGAATGTGAATTGGTTTCATAAGATTTTTAGGAGAAACTCAGACTATAGGAAAAGATCAACTAAATCATATTTTTACTGTTTGCTAGAAGCATAAAATATGCCTTCAATGATGCTTTAATATTTAGTAGCATTAGTTGCTTTGAATGAAAATGAGTAAGAGATATGAAAAAATATATCTACAAACCTTGGAATTTTTATATTAGTGTATTTTAGTAAAGCAAATTCTTCTGGCTAGTCTTTAGAGAAAAAGTATTTAAGAAAAATATAATACTTGAAAAAAGAGAGAGAATATTATGAGCCTCAAAACTAAAGTTTTTAATACACATTGTAATTGTGGAAATAATTAACAGGGGTTTTTGCAGAGAACCCAAGTTTGTGTCTGTGCACCCATGAGGTGTTCACAGTCAAATGTACCTACACTTCTAGGGGATTCTTTGTCTGCTTCTGACCTCAGTGCGAACCAGGCATACACATGACAATCGCTGAAATACTAATAGTGAAAGCATTTAAACATTTAAATAAAATAATTAAATGAAAAAGTGAGGGTTTTTGCAGAGAACCCAAGTTTGTGTCTGTGCACCCATGAGGTGTTCACAGTCAAATGTACCTACACTTCTAGGGGATTCTTTGTCTGCTTCTGACCTCAGTGCGAACCAGGCATACACATGACAATCGCTGAAATACTAATAGTGAAAGCATTTAAACATTTAAATAAAATAATTAAATGAAAAAGGAAAAAAAATATCTAGGAAGAGAAGAAAAAATGAAGAAATTGAAAAGTGTTGAATTTCATTTTATGGTTTTTCTATTTAAATAATGTGAAGAATTTATTAGCCTCTAAGCTTTTACTCACAATTATCTGTGAACCCTGTGCAAGATCTGCTTCCCCGTCCACTTGAAATGAAGATGGATCCTATTTTCAGTGACACCAAAGAGCCAACAATATTTCTAGTAATATACATTTGGAAATTGGGGAGACTTGAATTGAAAAGTAGCATTCATTTTTATTTACTTCCCCTTAAAATCAACAAATTACATAAAGTAATTTATATAATTTTGAGGACTGTAATAAATGTTAAATTTATCTCTAATGGTTCTAAAACAAGGGCATGAATAATATAAGACTATGAGGAGAAGATCATCCAAATTTAGCAGTGGCTAAAATTGAAATGACCCTATAAAATTCTTAATAAACATAATAGTTTTATTTTTACATAAGTAAATAAATTATAAGTGGCAAATATTTTTATTTTATCACCGTTCTCCAAATTACAAAGCAAATGAAATAATGATAAAAAGTTTGGATGAGATAAAAATAATAGGATAAATAAAAACATAAGAATCTAAAAACCACTCCATTAAAATACAAACAAATAATTCACTGAAATTGGTCATTGATTTAATAAATATTTTAGACTAAATTGGCACATACTTTTTAATAATTATAACAGAATGTTAAATGACTCCAAGCAATAGTCATTGATCAAAAAAATCATTCACCTCGGTTGTCTGCGTCTATTTATACGTACAAGTCTCCAAGTTTACAAAATATTTTTTCAGTGTGAATAATCAGTAGAATTGATTGTTTAAAAGTATAAATAAACTTTTTATATAATGTTGTTGTAGCAGGTCATTGGTTAATAAAGGAACTGCTTTGGGCCTATAAGAGAGCTGTAGGAGACAAGAGCTAGGTGAGGAAAACTAAATGGAATTCTGGCAGGAAGGAGGCAGAGTCAGAGAGGAATGCCATGGAGCTGCCAGAGACAAACACTGGGAATTTTACCACGTGGCAATACACAGATTACTAGAAATGGGTTACATTAAGATGTAAGATTTAGCAGATACGACGCTAGGGCTAATGGGCTAAGCAGTGATTTAATGAATACCCCTCTTGTTACATTTTAAGCATGAAAATACAATTTTACAACTGCAGGAATGTTTCTGAAAATTATGGAAGTGTACTATGAATATGATGAGTTTAAGCACTTTAAAAAGAAAAATGTAAATCAAAATAAAAGAAAAAACATTTTAATACTTTCTGCTTTTTAAGCAAGACACATTTTGTACATTGTTTTCTTCTGTTTTTCTTATTTTATCACTTGATTGAGGTAGGATAAGATAAATTCACTGGCTATTGTTAATACTTTAAAAATATTTTTTATGTTTATATATTCACACACAGACACACTTATATGAATTTCTGAAAAGATTATGTATATTATAAAATATGCCCAATTATGTTTTAATTTCCTTTTGCAGCAAAAATACAAATTTTCCCATAATAAATGGATGACATTATTCTCTCTTTGTTGGTTACTGGCATTCATTCTTTCTTAAGTTTTGAATGCTTGTTTTTTTGCTTAGAAATTCAATTTTCAGTTGAAAATGTTTGTATACATGAATACCAAATAAAACTTTATACCATTTAATGTGATGGATAGGGTATTACACATGAAAAGCTTGAAATGCAATTATATGATTTTCTTGGAATTTTTTTTGTTTTACAATGAAAAAAAGTAATTGATCCAAAATAAAAATTTTGTCATATTTTTACTCTTTGGACTCTTTACTGTTTTCGGGGCCTACCACCAAGCTCCCAAATAAAAACATGCCTAGACTTATTATTATTTATAAATGCCAGTTCTTGTTTCTTGCCTGTTATGTTTTACTTAAATAATCTCATATTCTTTTGCCTCTGGCCTTTTTTTCTTTTCCTTTATCTCTTATTATGTGGGTGGCTGTGCAGATGGGTGACTGGCCCTTTCTTTTTTCACTCCTTGATCCTTCTTGTTTCCCATATTCTCCTTCAATTTATTCTCTCTGTCTCCTAGCTCTATCTGTCCTTTCTCCTACCTAGCTATTGGTCGTTCAGCTCTTTATTAGACCAATCAAGTGTTTAGACAAACAAATTATCACAGCTAAAAATAAATGTGACATAAATCATTCAACACACTTCGCATCATTAAAAGAAATGTTTCACAGCATAAAATAAATGTAATATAAAACGTCTTAAAGTAATATTCTTCTACAAAAAAGAAACCAAATTAACTTACAGTCCCAAGTATAATATTATGAATTAAATATGTAATGGCATCACTTTCAAAGGTATAATTAAAAGATTAGCAAATAATAATATCCAAAATGCTACTCATTATGCTGAGTTATGAAATCAGTATTTAAAGCTATAAAGGAAAGTGATGCGCAATTTTGAATTATGAATAATTGTGAACTGTGAATAATTCTAAAATATTGCAAATAATAAAATATTCAAAATCAAATTTAGAAACTATTTAAACATGATGAATCACCACGTGAGTAGAAAAAATATCAATCTCTATAGAAATTTTATGGTTTTTTTTTCCTTAAAATACAGAGACATCTTCCAACCATTTTTTCTATAGGGAATACTTAACCCTATGTCATGAATCCCAAAGGATTGTTAATTAATCCAATTGTCACCATAATATACTTTTTTATTTTTAAATCCCAACCTTCTGAATAAATAAGTTATTTTAGATTCCTTCAGCTTCTTTCCATGCATACATTCATGCTTCCACTCTTGGAAGATGCTGGTAAACTAAAGAAATACAGAAATAAATACATATGCAGGTTTTATAATAGTATTGTAACAACAATTACTTAGGATAAAATAGTTATTTGCAGTCAAGAAAGTCACTAATGTATTTTATCTAAGCACTTTTAATTGGATATGATAAGTTGATACTAATTATAATAATATAAATTATCATCTTATTTGAGATTTTTGGGCATTATTGCGATTACTTATATAGACCATAAGCTATGCCCATATTCAGAAACTCTTGAAACCTTTACTTCCATTATTTTATAAAAACTAGTCAAACTTTTCATAGCAAAATGTTTTCATCCATGATATCAAGTGGAATAAGTCATTTCCATGATGAATATCTGCAAATGATCCAATAAAAACATATGACTTCTGGTGAAAGAAAATTCCTTGAAAAGATTATCAATAAATGCAATAAGCTGAAAATGTGATTCCTACTGATGTTATATAAATAGTATATAAAACTCTCCATATGAATGTAAATATAATTTTAGAGAGAAGACAAAGCTATTCATATGCTTAAATACTTTCATAACTAGGGAAATTAGTGTCTGTGTCAATTTATGCATTTTATATTCAACCTTATCATCTAGAACGAGTTGATAATGGCAATAAAACACCCATAATTTGTACATTGCTTATTCGGTTAGAAATTGCTCCAAGTATTACAATTAACTGTGTAAAGAAAACTTTAAATGTGTGAATATATATTAACACTAAAAAGATCCAAATTATAAGTCAGAGCATAAAAGAACCCTACAGAGAGAATGCTGACTACTAATTTCTTTTGAATAGAATTGTGAAAATAAATGACAAACTCAACCCTGTTTTTAAACTGGAAGATCCTCCAAGGATACACAGATTTGTAGAAATGGATTAATTAAAGGTGTAAGGGATAGCTAGGAATTTGCCCAAGCCATTGACCAAGAGAATTTTAATTAACATTGGTTCTGTGTGGTTATTCGGGTCTGGGAATCCAAAATATGAAAGTGCATTTTCCATTTACATGAAACACTGATCACACAAGCAGTGAGGAGAAGGCGCTGTGGGGATTCACTGTTGAATACTATGCTGAAAACTCTAAGGGTCCCCAGTGTGCCCATTCAGACTCTCAGGAACCTGCTCTAAACTTTTTCTATAGAGATCACTAATTGAGTGTTCATCAGAGAGTGAGACACTGGAAGGAGAGTCGATTGGGTCTTGGAGGATGAAAGTCTTGTCCTCTCTCCAACATGTGCCTTTCTTCTCAGGGCTTTAGAAGTTTCCCAGCTTAAAAGGAGAAAACACAGTGATGCCCTTTCTTTCCTATCATTGAATGTTTCTGAGAAAACAGCAGCTGGGCTCTGGACATGAAGTTCAGGGAAAATTAAATCAATCTAATCTTAACTGGATTGACCTTTAAAGTGTTAAACCTCGGCAGAATTGCGAAATCATCATTAAGACATAAAACACTGAGATCTGACAATGCTTGATTAAATTCAGTGAATGGAACAAAATGAGGGCTCCCCAAATTGAGCTTCCTTGCTATGCTAGTTCGATATTTATAGCATTCCATTACTGTAGCCTTCATTTTAATATAGCTGCGTTACTTTTAATATACTACGAGGGCTTTGAAAATGTCCACCTGACTTTATATGGAGGAATTAGAAAGAAAACATAGCCAATGACTGTTTTAGAAAAAACAATGCTGTGCCAATTATTATTCCCTAGATTTTGCTGTAAATAGATGAAAATATTCAATACAATGTGATCTTGCCTTTATTTTCCACACGAACCTCTGACAGAAGAAAACAAAAACAAACCTATCATTGGAAGAAAGGTTTACTGAATAAGCAAATGATTCATAACGCTTAAAAAATTGAATCCCTTGGAGCTAATATTTATATGATTGATTTTTCTTCAAATTATCATATATTACAAATATACAATTACTTGTTATCTTTTTAACCTAGATTCTCAAATGAATCAACTAATGCACAATTACTAATGCAGTAGGAGAAAGCATCATTTATTTTGAAATCAATAGTCTTTTATAAAATATACTAAATTCAATATAATTCCTCAAAGAAATGGCTTTGATACTCTGATTTTCTAAAACTGGAACCATGCTTACCAATAAAAATAACTATGTATGTTTCTATACTTGATTTATGCAATAATATTTTCATAATATTTATTATGTGTCTAAGAGAAATTTCACATTAAAGTAAGTCATCAGTAATATTAATATTCTCACTAATTTTAAGAAATTTAAATGGAATTTTAAGTAATTATAAATGGAAAAATCTAAATAAATGCAGAAATTATCATTGAATTGATACTTAATATTGTTATTGAATATGAAATAATATGTTTAATCTTGTTTCCAAAATCTTTTTTATTTCATAATATTAAAGCCAATTTTACTGGTCTTTGTCTGAGGAAAAATGTAAAGGAAGCCCTTTCCCTTGGAATAATCCAAAGCAGTGATTTCTGAAAATTTGTAGACAAATTTAAGGGATATAGGATAAATGAAATAAGATCTGATGAACAGAGTAAGTCACACTGCTGCTGTATATAAACATTAAGGTATTGAGATGATATTCTCATACTTGTAACTAAAGTGGAATTGCTCAATCTATAAATGGCTATCATCTTTTCAAACGTTAGATATTCTGAAGAACAACTAATAAAAGCTCAGAGAGGACAAAGAATAAAAGACAAGAGGAGGCAGTGCACAAACATGGGGTTCAACCAGAAGGTCAGCAAAGAAAACAACTAGTTACTGGCTCTCACATCTACCTGAGTCCAAAATGGTGTTCCAGCCTCCAAGAATCTCAAAGTGAGATATGTCTGTGCATTGTTTCCTCTCATCTTATATTCTTCTTCCTCTCTATGGCTGGAATTAAAGTCATGCACCACTGGGATTATAGGCATATGCCACCAGTTTTCTGTGACAAACTAATGTGGCTACTGAGATTAAAGGTGTGTATCATCACTGCCTGTCTGTAACTGGCCATTGGGATTGTTTCGCTCTCTGATCTTGAAAACAATAAAACAATAAAAAGAATCAATGAGACAAAGATTTGATTTGTCCATTTGATTGGGTCTTAAATAAAATCAATAAAATAGACAAAACTTTATACAGACTAACCAAAAGGCTGAGAAAGAATATACAAATTAACAAAATCAGAAATAACAACAGACCTGGAGGAAATACAGAGAATCATCAGGTAATAATTCAAAAACCTGTACTCTATACAATTGGAAAACTTAAAAGAAATGGATAATTTTCTGGATAAATATCACTTACCAGAATTAAATCAAAACCAGATAAGCCTATTAAACAGACATATAACTGCTGAAGAAATACAGTCATCAAAAGCCTTTCATGGAAAAATAACAGGAATTAACAACCACAGATCATTTATATCTCTTAATATCAATGAACTCAATTCACCTATAAAAAGACACAGGCTAAGAGAATGGGTGCAGAAACAGGATGCAGAATTCTGCTGTAGATAAGAAACACACCTCAACCTCAAAGACAGATATTACCTTAGAGTAAAGCGTTGGGAAAAGTGTTTCCAATCAAATAGACCTAAGAAACAAGTGGGTGTAGCTATTCTAATATCTAACAAAATAGACTTCAAGCTAAAATAAATCAAAAGAGATGGAGAAGGATGCATAATACTCATAAGAGGAGGATAAAGATGAAACCTACCCCAGGACCCAGCAATTCCACTCTTGGGAATTTCAGGAGGCCCAGTTCCTATTTTTTTTTTTTTTTTTTTGGTGTCTGAAACCACTTTGCACATTTGGTACACTTGCATATATGCAAACAAAATATCCATATATGTTAAATAATAAAATAAAATTTAAAAACATCTTTTCATGCAAGCAAAAATTGTCAACTGCTTAAAATAAATTTATTCAGCTTTTAAGATTCATAGAAAGAAATTTTTCCTGGAAAGTTAGGTACCAATAAATACTAACAAAAATAACATTTCCACTGCAATACTAATTTCCTAAGAGGAAAGAGAATCCCACAGAAGGATCAGATAGACAATTTCTTGATTTACAAAGAAAGAATGTTTCTTCCTACTTTCAAAATAGGAAAAGCAGAAAATCTAGTTTAGAAGATTTTATTTCTTCCTAGCTACTACATATTCATAAACTGTAGTTTATATTCAAATTCCATGATATGCGCTACTTTGAAAAGTTACATATCTTCAGAAAATGTGAAAATGCATGGGTATGCTTCATATACAATGCCATTAGTTATGCATTAAAATTTTGCTCGATAGCTACATAAAGTAAAAAGGTAGTTTTTTTTAAATGTTTGGAGGCACCAAAATTTAGAGAATGTAAGGAATTTTTTGACCTTGGTAAAATACTACCAATATTTATTTATAATAATGGAATTTGAAATAAGCTTACATACTTATACAGTCTAGAAATGACACAGAATGATTCTAGGGTATAGACTGTAATCAACAAATAGAGATATATGCTATAAAACAATGCTAATTTCATGTTTCAAAACTTTTTATACATTTAATTAGCCTTTTTCTTTGATAGTTTTATACATATATGAATGGCATTTTGATTAGTATAACACCTAGAGTCAGTAATCTCCCTTACACACTTATAAACCCAAACTTAAGCCCCATAATTGCCTTAAATTCTATTGCATGCATTCGTGTTATCCATGTGTTGTTGCCTTTTTTATCGTTGTTATAGTTGAATTTATCTATGTTATAGAACCTACTGGGTACTTCAGTGGATGGACAACTGAAGGCAGTGATTTCTTCATCCACTAATCAGTAGTAACGGGTACTTCATCATGGAGAACAATAGGCCATTCTGGATTCATAATTTACATGAAGACTGTTGGCTCAGTTTTGTGTGAAGCAGAAGTCAGATTTACACAGTCCTTCTCCCTCTGTTCTTATTTAAGCTTACCTTCTTTTCATTCCGCAGCTGTTCCCAGTCTTGAAAGTCATCATTGAAATATCCTATAGATGGCTGAACTTTCAGCTTTGGCAATGGTATGTCTTTGCATTTCCCTCCAGTCATTACAAATTTGCCTCTCTGTTTAAAGCTGTAGTCTGGTGTAGAAGGTTTGTCTGTTCATGTGTTGCTTTCATTGGCTAATGAATAAAGAAACTGCTTTGGGCCTGATAGGGCAGAACTTAGGTAGGCTGAGAAGACAGAACTGGATGCTGGGAAGAAGGGCAGAGTGGAGGACGGCATGGATCTTCTGCCTGAGACAGACGCTGGTTAGAATCTTGCCAGGAAGCCACAGTCGCGTGGTGATGCACAGATTAATAGAAACGGGTTAAATTAAGATGTAAGAATTAGCCAATAAGAAACTAAGAAACTAGAGCTAATAGGCCAAACAGTGTTTTAATAAATACAGTTTCTATGTAGTTCTTTTTGGTGTAAGCTAGTCAGGTGGCCGGGACAAACAAAAAGACCCCTCTCCTTGTAACAGGAGGTAGCACTATATAATCTATGGCTATAAGCATAATGTATCAAAGACAAGCTTCGACATACCTTGTATTCCAGGGTAGTAGCATGAGGAATAGAATTATTAAGCAAAAGGAAAATAGATGTAAGAGAACTAAGAGACAGAAACACAGAACAGCATTGGGAGAGATGGTCAATACATACTGAATTTGCCTCATTTATTTCCCACATGCTTATATAATTAACTCCAAAAGAGGAGGAGGAAAGCAACAGACTTCATTCACATGATGTAAGAAATAGACTTAACCTTGGTCTCTGATCATTGATCCAGGTGGAGTTAATCCACCTCTCTGTGTCTCCCTCTGATTTCTCTTATACCTTTGTTCCTTTTTCCTTAATATTACTAATCCTCATGCTCACACCTTGGAACGCATGAGTTTTGTCGAAGCTGATCTCAAACAATATTGCTTAGAAAGAAGCTTTACCTATGACAATTTAGCTATAGAACAGTAGCAAGTTCACTGCTAGTGTCTCCGACCTCCTCAGCCACATTCTTTATGGCCCTCCGGTGTATTTTTGATGAGGAAGTATGTAGAAAGATTTACAACAAATGAGTATTTCATGATAACAAAGGTCTTGTGTGTGGCAAAATTCCTGGTGATTTGTGCTTTTATTAAGTTATACACAGTTCTGTCAGAAAGGGAATTATATATGTTTGGTTCAGAACTTTACAAATAATGATTGATACAAACTTAATCAGAAGCACGAATCAGGAAATCCAATTCTTTCTCATGGGTAGCACGTTGACACTGCCTTTCATTATCACATCTATCACCATCTGTGGGAGCAGACGTGATAGTCGCTGAATGGTATTCCAGCTCTAAGATTTCTGTATTCAGGGGTAGAGATGCATTGTAAGTAAGGATATTTGAAAAAGCATGTTTAATATTAGTATCTTTATAGTATTTGAAGGTAAATAACATTTAATAATGGCAGAAAACAAGTCTCTTCGTTAAGACAAATGAAAAGTTTCATATCTCTCTCATCAAAAATTAATCTTGAGATGATGCTTTTATTATCCTTTAATATTGTGGCTCATTATCTGAAACAAAACAAATTCTATATAAAAAGATATTACTGAACTTGATATTCTAAAATCTTAGTTCCAAAAGAGAAGATCCAGTAGTAGAGACTATTCTGAAACAATTTTTAATTATCATTCATTTGGTATTTTTATTATAGGAAACATTAAGCATGAATGCTATTTTCATAGTAACCACCTTGCCAGGTATCTGGAAAACACATTTTTATGGGTTATAAAATGAATAAAGAAAATTCATCATTCTTTCAGTGTATGGAGAAGAGCAGCGGAAAATTATACATCCTGAATAATTATTTTAAAACTAGAATTCACAATTCTTTAAAATCATCAGTTATTATTTTTATCTTTATGTATAAACTCATGAATTTTGCAAAATCCATCAGAACACTGAGTCAGATTTACAAGCCTTACAATTATTCTTAGATCAGACTTACATTAAGAATACAAAAAAAATATTCCATAAAATACATCCTGTTATTGTGGAAACTTTTGATAAATTTTACATTATGGAAAAATTATATATATGTAAGTTCTATTTGTGAGAAGTTTAAAACAAGACTATATCATTCTGTTCCCACAGAAACACTTTATTTTTGTGTATTATTGTTTTTGTCATTTATGTATAATTGTTTTCAGAAAAGAAAATCTTGTTTTTCTAGAAAATAAGCACCAGCACTGCTGTAGCTAAATATATATGTATATTTCAACCCAATTACATTTATCTTGAAATTTTGATAAAATAACATATTTTTTCTTTTTTTTATTTATATTTTATAAAATTTTTCTTTCAAGATTTCCACCTCCTCCCCTCCTCTTTCCCCTTCCTTCCCCTCCCTTCCACCCATACCCCCACTCCACCCCTCTCCAAAGACAAAGAGCCATCAGGGTTCCCTTCACTATGTTAAGTCCATTTTTATCATTTCAAATCAAGCTTGAAAATAATGATTTAATCATTGTAAATGAATTGCAAACCATTTCTGAATGGTGTATATTTTCAAGTTGAGTAAGAACAATGTATTAGAATCAATTGCTCCTAATAAAATTTCATACTAAGAGTTTCCTAAGTTTCTCCAGGAAATGATTAGTGCTTGAGATAAATGCTGTGGTAGTCTCTGAATGGTCATTTCAAATACTTTAATAAGGGAAAAAAAAGAACTTCTTAGCATTTATTTTCTACTCTAAACCAAAGGTCTATTCCCCAAGGATTGAACACTAGATTTTAATAATGCCAATAAAGAAAAGCCTTCTGTGTTTTGGTAGTCTGAATGATAATGGTTTGCTTGTGCCCATATATTTGAAAGTTTAGTTCCCAGTTGTTGGAACATTTTAGTAAGGATTAGGAGGTATGGTCTTGTTGGAGAAGATGCATCACATTGGAGGTGGAATTTGAATTTTCAAAAGCATGTGCCTGGCCAGGTCTCTATATGCCTCCTATTGCTTGTGGATCAGATGTAAGCTGGCAGATCTGCTCCAGTGTTATGCTTACTTGTCTGCTGATGTCATGCTCTCTACCACAATGGAAGTGAACTCCAATTCTCTGAAATTCTTAGCCCCCAATTAATTTTTTCTTTTATAAGAGTAGTAACTAAGACATGAGTTATATCATTTGAAAGTTAATGCGCCCTACTCCGGCAATATTATTTCTTGAATGAGTCTAAAGGTGATACTAATGAGACCTCCTAGTAATGAGGCATGCGGAGTGACAACCAGCCATCTCTTGTAGCCTAACACAGCCTCTAGTCATGGGACTAAGGTACATTCAAATGAGTTGTTGGCCCAAAAGATCCTATGGAATTCCCCAAACAAGCCAGACTAAAGCTAATTCAGGAGATTGATTGTTACAAACTGACAGTGGAATCCCATAATGAATGACAACACACAACTCATTGGGCATGGAAACTTGAGCTGGTGTTTACATGGAGCCTTCACAGCTACATTTACCTCATTTGGTATGGAAACTCTTCAGGCTATCAAAAAAGAAGTGTAGATACCAGCACTGCTAAAAAACCTTAGACCGACAATTGTCCTGCCTGCAACATGTTCTAGGGCAATGGTCACACAGAATATGTGAGCATAGCCAAGTAATATTTCAGTTGATCTAAATCCCATTCCATGAGAAGGACCTACACCTGATATTGTTTGGTTAGCCAAAACCAGAGACTAGATAGCCCAGAGATATAGGTAAAACTAAACACCACTGTACTGAAAAAGAAAAAAAAACCACAATATAAATTATTCCTAATGATATTCTTCTATACCTGTAAAACAGTACCTTATACAACCTTCAGTCCGAAAGAGTTCTCCAGTAACACGTGGGAACAGGTGTTGAGACCCACAGCCAGTCATTATGTGAGATAGAGTATAAACTGGAGGTCTCAATCGAATCCTCCACTAAAAAGCTCAGGAAATTCCACAGAAGTGGTGAAGAAAGATTCTAAGAGCCAGAGCGGATACAGTACTTTTGCTTTACATTATATTCTATTTTGTCATGCTTAATTGATATTTTTAGAAGCCTGTCCTTTATCTAATGAAAGACACAAAGGGAATGGATTTCGAGGGTACAGAAAGTGAGGAGGAACTAGAAGGACAAGAGGGAGGAAAAAAATAATCAGGATACATTTATGAGAAAGAATCTTTTCTTAAAAAGAAAAAAAGAAGGAAAATAATGAAAGAAAAAAATCATTGGGGTTTTGTGATGGCTATCTTTGGTAGTCAACTTCACTAAATCTGGAATTAAATATATACCCTAAATGAAGGGCCATCCCTTTGAGGGATATTTGCTTTATTTGAAGTGGACAATCAAGTTCTAATATAGGTATTTGACATGGTAAGACCCATATCTAATTTGGGCTATGATTGTTTCTAAACTCCTATATAAGACACAAAAAAAGAGGTGTTTGCTACTAGTATCTATTCTTTTTTTTCTCATTTTTTAATTAAAGATTTCCATCTCCTCCCCTTCTCCTCCCCCTTCCCTCCCCTCCCTTCCACCCATACCCCCACTTCACCCCTCTCTATTCTTGCCAGCAGTTCCTTCTTAAAATTGTCATTAGGTAACTTCTTTGGGATTCTGGCATACACTGAAGACCATCTGACACATTTAGCCTCATGGACCTCATAATTACTGAATGCCTGGACTATTATATAAAAGCAGCTATTGTTGGACTAACTGTCCCACAGCCTGAACACTATTCTAATAATACCCTTGTATATGGTGAGTGAGAAGGATCTAGTCTATAATTTCTGTTACTATAGAGAATGCTGAATGACTAATAGAGACCTGTTACAATTGTGGAACCTTTCAAATAGAAACTGATACAGTTTGCCTCATAAGATTACCTTGAATCTATGAGAGCAGGAATAGAATATTTTAGTCTGAATATGAAATATCTTTCAAAATTCATTTGTCTGAAGACACTTGGTCTCCAGCTGCTTGCATTGTTTGTTGAACTTTTAGGACAAAGAGCCTTCTTCATGAAATAATGATCTACAGGTAGATATTAAAATTGTATTAACTGATCCCATGTACTGTTCTCTTTTTTCATAAAAAAGAATATTGAAACAATGAAACAATTTCCATCAAATTTAATTCCAGATATTTTCATTTTTCTATAGCATCAGTGTTTCCTATAAAATATATAATAATGGTAGGCAATACATTGGCCTTTAAATTTGTTCTCTACTGTACTTAACCCACAGAGAGAGGACTGCTGAACTTGCCTAAATGTGAGAAGATTCTTTGGGGTTCTTGACTCATGAAAGAGTCTGCGAGACATTCTACATAACACAACAGATACTGACTGAACTGCCTTTGAAATTTCCTACTTCATGGAAATGTCTGCTGGATACTTATGGGCCTGTAGGCCGAAGATGGTACAAAAGAACTTTGGGTGACTGTCCAGGTAGCAAGATGTCTCTGTGATTTCTAGAGTTTTGGAAATAGCTTACTTCTTGTTCACCTAGGTAATATTATATCCTTCTGAAGTCTTTGATGGAGTTGAAGAATAAATAGATAGTTATAGTTTTCCTTAGTTATGATAAAAGAAAAAATGGATACATCTATAATTTTCTTAAGGTATTTTGTATCTTAGTTTTAGAGATTGTCTGTTTCCTCCCCTGCTGAATATAATACAAGGAGGTGAAGATGTATTAAAAGTAATTGTAAGTTGCAATATACAACATTTATTTGCCAATTAAAAAAAGCAAATAGCATGAAGATCATGAATATTTGCCAAAGCTACCATCTATCTGTTCAGTAGAAGCTTGATTCTTTATGGATAGTCATATACTCATAACTGCCAAAACTCTGTGTGGAAGGTCACATAGGTAAAAGACATAAAGAACACTGAAGCATTTTCTTTAAATGGCATTCTAAAAAAAAATAATGAGCCTGCCTGTTATGATTAGGGCACACACACACACACACACACACACACACACACACACACACACACACGCACACGCACATACAAACAGCTGCCTGGGTCTGCTTGCCTTAGGACAAAAAACCTGCTTTCTGGGAGTTCAAGGCCAGCCTGGTCTACAAGAGCTAGTTCCAGGACAGACTCTAGAAACTACAGGGAAACCCTGTCTCGAAAAACCAAAAAAAAAAAAAAAAAATTCCAAATCAGTTCTGGGTGAAAGAGTCATTGTCTACACACAGCTATTAAAGAATTGGAAAAATATTGACTAAACCACGGCACTAATTTTAGTTAAAATCAGTTTAAATTAGATCAAATATTCATTAGTAACAGAAAATTAATGACTACTTATTTGCACAATTTGGATAATAAATTTAAAAAAAAAATAAGACTGGATGATTAAGGATTAAAAGTAAAGCATTGAGTGCTCTTTTCTGTATCTATTTGAATTCAGTTCAAAGGAAAATATGGAAGTAGGTATTTGGGTGTTATTTTAGTAGTTCATTAATTAAATCAAAACCTTTTCATGTTTCAGCTCCATATTATTAGAATATTTAATAACAGACATTTATAGCCATTTGTTTTTCAGAAGCTCTAGTAAACTAGTTCTCAATAAATTGTATTCAATAGAGAAAGGAACTGTAAAGTTTCCCCATGTTTTGCATAGTAAAATTGGTTCCTCTCTCCTGTCAATAATTAATAAATAATCAAGTTGTTTTTGTGGCTGATTAGAAATCATATGCGCAACAAAATAGAGCAGAACACTGGATTTTCAATATACTTAGAATAAGAATATGCCAATTAGTAAGAATTAATTCATATATAAAGTATATAAGAATCAAAACATTGCATTATATCCTACAAATATTTTCAAATACTTAGCATCAATTTACAAAACTAAAAATTAACAGTTAATTCATATTAACAATAATCTCCAACTCCTGGCATTCATTAATTTTTCTCAAATTGTTTTCTGGAAATTTAAGCCAGTGCTGCCTGGTGGAATTAATTGGAAACTTGAGAAGAATGTAAATATATTCTTTCCATTAAGTGTTTCAATTTCTTTAGAGAAATTGATTTTAATTACTTCCACTTTTACAATGCAATATGACTGTTTATGGATAAAACTTATTGTATCAATATGAATATTTTGATAATATTTATAATTATTTTCTGCTTTTTAAATTCAGAAGCTAGCCAGTTCAATATGTTCATTAATTTCAGCTTCTCAAATTAATTAAACAGAACGCATCACAAAAGAGCCTTGTTGTCTCTAATTAGTGACTTTCTTCAGGAAACGTGAATGAGAAATTTTGGAACAACAGGATTGGGATACCAGAAAGCATAATCAGAAGTGGATTAAGTTGACATTTTTCTTGGTCTCTCTATTGTTAAATGATTAAAAAGGTAATGCCAGGGCAGTGCTTTAGGAAAAGCTGAAAATATAGTAGAAAAAATTTGAAAGTATGTCCCCGTGCCAGAGTAAGATGATAGGCAAAAAGGCAGCTGTTGCATGGTTATTCAACCAACAAAACAAAATAAAACACCAAAATAGCCCTCTATTTTCCTAAATCAAGAGGTTTTTATTTTTACATTTAATGTTACATTATAAAAGTAGTCCTTGAGATATCCATGCAAGCATGCAATATAGTTTGAACATATTGAGCCCCTATTCTTCTTTCCAATTCATTCTGGATGCATTTCCTACATCTCTCTCTAAAATAATGCCCTCTTTTTTGTTGCTTTTATTTTACAACTCACATAGTTTAGTCAGTGGTACTCATACAAAAACGGGTGTGGGCCATCCATTGTAGCATGCTCAACCTATCAGCAATATATTCCTAGAGGAACCTGATTCTGCATAATCAGAGAAGTAATTTAAATTTGATTATGCCTATGTATCTTATGTAATAGTTACAGATTTCAAATATCTTCTATCACCTTTTTCTACTATTGAAAACAAATGCATGTTTTTTTATAAGGGGTCTGCAGATGCAGTTCAAATTCCTCTTGGGAAAGTTTATTTAGATAAGCAAAATTTTATGACTATAGAGACAGATTTTCATTGAATTGAGGAATGCATGTGGATTTAGAGGACTTCATATATCTGGATCTAGAAATCAGGAGAATCCTATTGACATATCTGTAATCAATATTTGTATGAATACCTGTTTTCATAGATATATTGTATATGAAAAGAGGACAATAATTTTCACTAAGTACAAGAAGCAATTAAAATATATTGGGCGTCTGAGAAAAAATAAGTGGCACAAAAAGATAAAGAGAGTCAGGGAATTACACAACTAAATGAAGGGCAGCAGGTTATCTGAACAGTGTTGAGAGATTTCCTAAGATTTTTGTAAGGATTAAAATATAAGACAATCATTGAAAATAAATGTGTAATTTTCTCTAATATATAAGCATTCAGCGAAAGAACTGTTTTACACACACACACATATGTATGTATATATATATATATATATAATTTCGGGTATGACCACTAAGCACATGTTAAGTATTGGATAATTATTTAGAAGATTATATTAAGGATGGGGAGGGAGATTGAAACAGAAGAGGAAAGGAGGTGGGTATAGTAAATATAAGGATGTTTGAAAAAGTTATAAGGAATCATATTATCTATTTACCAAATATTACGTGTGTGTGTGTGTGTGTGTGTGTGTGTTTGTGTGTGATTTAAATAGAATTTTACCACCTGGATTAGCAATGCTTCCTCAAAGAGACATAAACTATCTAACAATAACCTTTCTATCAGGCATTTAAAATCTCTGAGAAATAGCTGTCATAGTACAAGAGTCTATGTCAGTTTCTTAGAGAAGGAAGCACCCAATAGTCTTGTCAGTCATGATTCTGTAATGGCCTCTCTTGTTTATCAACTTGGCTACATAAGAATCAGCTATAATCCAATAGCAGTTTGGAACTACTGTCAGGGATTTTCCTGATATGATCATTTGAAGTGGGAATACCTAAATCTGATCAAAGCCATCTGGTTCAGGACCACCTTAAAGGACATGGGAAATAAGAAAGTTTTTGTTTTTTAACAACTTGCTCTTAGTCTCTCTGACAAGCTCATCTATCCTGTTTTAGTATTCCTTCACTGCTTCTAGAATTTATTCCTTCAGAATTCCAATGCAGACTTAAAAATGTAAGCTTTCTAGGATTGTCCTGTTATTCACTATCAAGTTGGGGCTGCTATGTTATCAAATCTCATGAAATGAACAATTATTGCCTTTCTTACTGGAAGACATTCAATTTTGGGTTACTCTGACCACTGCCTGTAATCCACTTTAATATATTTCTTGTATTAAACACAAACACACACACACACACACACTCACAAAACAAATACATTTTATTTAGAGAAAACTGACTAATACCATTGTTTATGAATAAAACATCAAACATGATAATTTTTTGTATTTATTTTATTTTTATTAAAAATGTCCATCTCCTCCCCTCCTCCCACTTTCCTCCCCTCCCTTCCACCCATACCCCCACTCCCTCTCTCTCCAGGCCAAAGAGCAGTCAGGGTTCCCTATACTATGGGAAGTCCAAGGTCCTCCCAGCTCCCCCCAGGTCCAGGAAGGTGAGCATCCAAACTGACAAGGCTCACACAGAGCCTGTCAATGCCGTAGACTCAAAGCCCATCGCCATTGTCCTTGGCTTCTCAGTCAGCCTCCACCGTCAGCCACATTCAAAGAGTCCGGTTTGACCACATGTTCTATCAGTCCCATTCCAACTGGTCTTGGAGATCTCCTGTTAGATCTATCCTACTGTCTCAGTGGGAGAACGCACCCCTCACGGTCCTGACTTTCTTGCTCATGTTCTCCCTCCTTCTGCTCCTCATCAGGACCTTGGGAGCTCAGTCCAGTGCTCCAATGTGGGTCTCTGTCTCTATCTCCATCCATCACCAGATGAAGGTTCTATGGTGATATGCAAGATAATCATCAGTGTGGCTATAGGACAAGGCCAGTTCAGGCACCCTTTCCTCTGCTGCCCAAGGAACAAGCTGGGGACTCAACATTGCTTATATTTTTGATCCATTCATCCATTAGTGCTGATTGGAGTAATGAAAGCTAACCACATGTAGCAATTTTATTTCTTGAAGCTTATGTCTTTACCAACTACCACACATATGGTGAATGCATGTCATAAGATACTAGTGCTTTCTTATTATCTTTTAGATCTTTCATATGCATAGACTTCCATCTACATTCTGTATATCCTTTTGCTATTTGCTAATATATGTATATTTACTATTTGCTGGCTTTTAGAAATAGTAACAGGACAAATAGTTAAAGCACTTGGTAAGTCATCTGTGACTCTGAAAGTTATTGGAGATGTTAAGTCTTTACAATTGTCTTTGATCTGTAACTCATCTCTTTGCTTATCAGCTCTGACAACTTCTTCAGCAGTTTCTAATCTATGAAGAGTGATGTATTCCATAGCTCATAACTTGATGGAAGAAGTAGGATGGTAGGATCTAAACTTCATTAATAAATGACAAATGTTAAGTACCCCCAAAATATATGGAGATGAAGTCGTGATAAAATGGTAATAAGGATAGTATGTAAGGAAAGTCATGTCTAAAAAGTGCAAATGTAAGTCCAATGGGAGTATTCGGTAACTATGGAGGAAATAACTTTGTGTGAATTTATCATTTAAAATATTTTTGGTCACTAATTTCATTGGCTTCTTGAAATATCGAGAACTGTTAATGAATAATAAAATAAATGTTGAAAACAAAAGTATGTATATAAAATATAAAAGTTAAAGTCAGTGATACCTCTCTTCAAAATGGCTTTGTGGTACCCTGCAGTGCTACTGTTTTGTACTGCCTTTATAGGTCAGTTTCCCTCACATATATGGCTCCAAAGAGAAAGATAGAAATTCTTTTTTTTTTTTAAACTGGCATTTATAACTTTCACTGTGAATGTGAAAGAAATACTTTTTATTTGTTTTATAAAATATCAATAACATCTCTAAAGGTATTAAATATTAAAGGTCTATTACTAAATGATGAATGAAGATTTATTAAAATATGAAAAATACTCCTGTTTGTTCTCATTTTGCCATTCAAGACTCAGTATTCATAAATTAATATTAGTTTTTATGTTTCTTGAATAGTTTCAAAAACATTTGTATGTTTCATATAACAGAAACAAAGACAGAATCCCTGTAATTAGAGTACATGTACCTGCAATATTTCTATATCTAAAATTCAAAGTAGCTTTTTATATCAATAGCCACATAGTTTAATAATGTTCAGAAATGTAATTACTTTTTAAAAAATCCTTCTCCATGTTATTATGTAAAACATTTGTCTGATCATCATGGCAGAAGAAAAAAGCCTTCAAAGAAAATATGTATGTCTCACACAATGAGTATTTTATCTACTGTCAAAGAAACCTCTTTCTTTTATTTCGTGCAGAAGTTTTGAAGAAAGGAACTTTGAAAGAGACCTGCATATAATTGCAAATAATCACTTTCTACATAGGTTGTCTTATATAGAATGGAAAGAGTTTTGTTAGCCTTTTGTGATACATTTCCTTTTTTACAAGTGAGCTATTATGCTGCATGCTATTGAATATTCTCTATAACAGTTTAAAGCATACTTTTTCAACAAATTAGAACATGCATAGTAATTTTCACATGTGAAATATTTTTCTTTATTTAAATTTTTATTACGTTTTCTTTCACTCACTACATCTTTACATTCTATATGCAATAAAATTGTCATTTACATATGGGGCAAATTCCATTTTGTATTTATTATCCTAGACATACAGATGGTTATTTATTAATTTATTCAATTAACACTTGCTATACTCATTTAAAAATACTATCACTAAACAAATATCACTAGGTACTTTTTTAGTTCAGCATAATAATAATACCGAATTTACTTCTCGAAAGTCTTTGAATTATTTTCATTTTGTTTATTATATTAATAAACATATTTCAATTATTTTACACAAATAGTATATTAATATATTCAGCATATATAAACATCTTAGAAAATGTTAAATTCATAAATATTTTGAATTTATTTATGCTATGAGCTAATCATAATATCAAAAGCAATAATTTTAAATGGTTGTGATGAAGCACCCATGTCTTTGACAGCTGGTAAAAACCTTGTTGCCAGTGTCTTGACATGGCATAAGGCATTGAAATGAGAAGGGCATGTAAAAGTAAAAACTTGTGAAGAATAGAAGCCAGAGCATCCTGGAACCATCCACATTTAAACACAAATATTCTGTACTTGTAAAACTTAACAGAGTACAATTAAAACCACATTAATCTCTTCTGTAGAAAGTGGCCCTAATTACCCAATATTCATCACACAATGCTGGCATACTAAGAATGGAGCCCCCAGAACAATAACTCAAGAGAAGCACTCAATCAAAAGCACCTGCGATGCTTACAAGTGTACAAGTACCATTAGTTACACAGTTTACTATAATCATGTACCAACTTCATTACAGAAAAGTTACTGAGTGTGTGTGTGTATGAATTTCAATGATTTTGCCACATAACCTTATATATTTTAATGCTTGATTTCAAGTTGTTGAACTGTTAGGGATGAAAAAGGATTTATGTCAGATTTATGTCCTTGTTGATATAGATGTGACCTTGCTGGAGGAAGTGTGGTCTTGTTGGAAGGCATGTGTCACTGACAACATGCTTGAAGGCTTCACAAGTCTGTATCAGGTCAGGAGTCTGCCTCTCTCTGCCTACTGCACGTGGGTCAAGATGTAGTTCACAGTGTTTCTGCCAGTGCACTTTTTACACACCATTATGATTATGGAAAACCCCTGAGGAACTGCAAGCAAGCCACCTTATAAAAACTCCCTTTTATAATAATAGAAGTCCTGGTGGGGACCAAGAAAACTAAACTTTCAAACATATGAATCTATGGGTCCAATCTTGTTTAAACCCCTACTGTGTGTACGCGTGTGTAAATTTATGAAAAAAATTCAAAGGATATTTCTTATACTTTTTCAGATGTTAAATATAGTTAAAGAAAGCATTTAGATGGAATACTGGAACTGAGGCAGGAAAAGTGACCTAAAATGGAAAGTAAATTTCACAAAGGAAAATTTCCTCAGTTCATTAAAAGAATGGGAGAAAAGAAAACACAGATTAGATGGGATTTGAAGATGCGTTACAACAGGAGAAAAGAATGCGGTGCTGAGCTTCCTCATAAAGAAAAAAATGAGAAGATTTCAGAAATACAAATGTAGACAGAGTATCTAAATTAAATAATAGTAATTAAATAAATAGTAGAGTGTTAGTTTTCCTGTCATGTAGCTAATATCAAGGAGGAAAACAGCACTTTGACAGTCTGGAGAAATGGACATTCCACAATTGTGAACACACCAAGCAATTGTAAACTTGGCAAGTACTAAGAGATTCCAAACATAAATTTCTCCATTTTATCAGCATAGGGGCAAAGAAGATAAGAAGAGTCTGAGTGGCAGAAAATTCAATATCGTCATGTATGTGTTAAGAATACAATGCATTACACTTCACTGAAGACTTGTGTGTGTTACCAGAACTGGACTACAGATTGAATACAGATTATAAATGTTATTCAATCTGTTTTAATGAAAATGTTTTGACATATAACCATAGCAGATGTTTAGAAGTTAGGTCTTTATCTACTGTGATGTGTGGGTTTTGAAGTACGACTAAATGCTGAGGACACTGGCCTGAAGAATGGACTATGGATCATTTTTATGTCAAGGGGACACAGGACCCTGGAGATGGAAATAATTGTGGGGTACCAAACAAATTCAAGCGGATGAAGTTTTGACTTTCCTTTAAAGGGGGGTGTTAATATTTTATCTTGGTTTTGTTTATTTTGATTTTTTTATTTAGTAAGAGAAACAAAATGTATACCTAGCACAAAAAGATAAGTAATTTTTACAAAACTATATGCTCCCAGAGAACACATGGTTAAAGAAAATTAGGTCAAAAAAGAGTCATTTATTTCGAAAGAAAATAGAGGGCAAATGACATAAGTAACAATGCAAAAAAATACAAAACTTTGAGTGCTTTGGACAGGGTAGCTATTAAGATTAGCCCATTAGTTTCTCTCTATTTTTATATCAATTTTGTGTGAGTTAGACTGCTTTCTCCTTCTCCTTTTCTATTCTAATATATTTAAAGAGAAAATTCAGAAATATATGTTCTATATTTATTCTCATTTATATGACACTTTACATTCACTTCCTTCACATACTAATTGAGTGTTCATTTCTACAGAAAATATTATTTTTTCTTCTGACATTTTTATAGGAATTTGTTCCTTGAGAATTGAAAGGGTAGTAAACTCCAGCCTACTTCTTCAAGTGATTCTATAGTTTCATTGAAGTTTCAGGGATCAAAAAAATGACATCTCTGTTATTTTCTCCATCCAATGCCAGGTGAAGGTTCTATGGTGATATGCAAGATATTCATGAGTATGGCAATAGGATCTGGACATTTCTGGCACCCTCTCCTCAGCTGCCCAAGGAACTAGCTGGGGGCGTCTTCCTGGACACCTGGGAACCCCCATATAGAAGCTCCGGATTGAGCTCCCAAGGTCCTGATGAGGAGCATAAGGAGGGAGATCACAAGCAAGGCAGTCAGGACCGTGAGGAGTGCGTTTACCCATTGAGACGGTGGGACAGAGCTAAAGGGAGACCACCAAGTCCAGTTGGAATGGGACTGATGGAACAGGGGACCAAACGGTACTCTCTGAATGTGGCTGACGGTGGAGGAGGACTGAGAAACCAAGGACAACGGCGATGAGCATGAACTCTACAGCATGGACGGGCTCACTGTGAGCCTTGTCAGTTTGGTTGCTCACCTTCCTGGACTTAGGGGGAGCTGGGAGGACCTTGGACTTAACATAGTGAAGGGAACCCTGATGGCTCTTTGGCTTGGAGAGGGGCGGAGTGAGGGTATGGGTGGAAGGGAGGGGAGGGAAGGGGGAGGAGGAGGGGAGGAGATGGAAATTTTTAATAAAAAAATGAGAAAAAAAATTTAAAAAATGACATCTCTCTAGGTAATTAAAGATTCCAACCTCTTAGTGAAAAATACAAGAGCATAACATCTGCATTAATTGTTCTACAGGAGAATGCTGGAGTGTGTTTCATAAGAAAGATAACCGGGCAACCTTGCATCTTTCTAAAATGATAGAATTTAATGAGTAAATATAAATTTATGAGCTAACTTGATGCCATAGGCTACAATGTGCTAAATAGCTGATCACGAGTACCCATGGATTAATTTATTCCAACCTTATTTATTAACCTTAGATCTTCAATGAGATATTACAGTGTACACAGAAAATACAGTATCTATTGAATTGTCTAATGTTTCTTGGTTGATATGTAGGCTTCAGAGTGGTCACAAAAAGTAAGAAGGACACAATTGAGTTGAAAGAGTTCACCGAAGCCTCACTTGAGGCAGAGACAGACAATTTCATGGTGATATAGAAATGAATTTACTACAGTTGTTTTGTATAATTCATAAGGAAACTAGTTGAAGAATTGCTAGGCAGACTTACCTAACAATTTCATGATTTATCTGAGCTTCATGGCTGAGTCAAGTTACAGAAGTAATATGCAGGACCAGGAATCTTCAGAAGTGAGGCACAGGATACAGGACCATGAAGGAAAAATGTGAGCATATTAAGAAGGAAGAAGCAATAGACAGGTGTAACAATTGTGAGAAGTGCGGGATAAATTGAGCCAAGCTTGATACAGTCATTTGTTCAATACTGTGGGTAGGATTGTGTTGCCATTGTCTTCCTTCTAATGGGATCCAGGTAAGAGTGTTGCATCTTTCCTTATTCTACTGTGTTATTGGATTTCTCAGGATGTGTTTTACTCTTATGGTTTTATGCTCTCCATAAGCTAATACAACATTACCTTACTTTTATAAGTTCATGTGATGGTATGCTTTTTACTTTTAAGGATAAGTTTTCAGTTGGTGCCTCATGGTTGTTACTGGATAGTAGGCTGGGTGGATACGCACAGCATCGTCTTGCCTTTCAGTTTGTGCTTCATATGGAGCTGAATACTGTTTTTATATGGAGATGCAAGGGCAAGGCATAAACTAAAATTTGCTGTTTTACATATCATGAAGTCACTTAGAAGAGTAAATAACTGGGTCTCAAAACACAGAAAGTGAACCCTGAAGTTGGTTGAACAAGAATTTGACTAGAGAGGTCAGATCCTTTGACCCCAGGTTCATATTCTAGTCAATAAATTAATTTATAGAATGACAAAGGGACTCATGGGACAAATTACTTAATAGGAAGAATAAGTCTTTGAACAAATCAAAACATTCAGAGTGACAAATTTCGTGAGCCAAAATGGAGATAGTTAGCTCATTGTTTTATTATGAGCTCAGGGATATTGATAGGAGGGGTGTTTCATGAGAATTGTACAGCTTTTGTAACAAATACAAATTAAGAAGACTCATAAAAAGAGGTTGGCAGTGTTCCTTCTGTTTCTATTGTGTGGAATAATTTGAAGAGTATTGGTCTTAGTTCTGTTTGAAATCTTGTATAATTCTGAGCTGAAGCCACTGGTCCTGTTTTTTTTTGGGGGGGGTGGGGGGTTGGGGGTTGATGACTGTTTCTATTTCTTCAGCAGTTATAGTTCTGTTTAATTTGCTTATCTTGTCTTGATTTAATTTTGGTAAGTGATATTTATCCAGAAAGTTGTCCATTTTCTTTAAGTTTGCCAATTTTAAGGAGTACAGTTTTTTTGAATGATGTGATGATTCTATAGGTTTCCTCCGTGTCTGTTGTTATGTAACCCTTTTCATTTCTGATTTTGTTTATTTGGATATTCTTTCTCTTCCCTTTGTTAGTTTGGATAAAGGATTGTCTATTTTATTGATTTTCTGGACTAACTCTTTGTCTCATTGATTCTTTGTATTGTTTTCTTTGTTTATGTTTTGTTACTTTCAGCTCTCAATTTATTTTCTGCCATCTAGTTCTCTTGGGTGAGTTTGTTTCTTTTTGTTCTAAAGTTTTCAAATTTTCTTTTAATTCACTAGTGTGGGTTTTTTTTCCAGCTTCTTTATGTAGGCATTTAATGCTATGAACTATCTACCACTGCTTTCATTGTGTCCCATAAATTTGGGTATGTTATGTGGTTATTGGTGGTGGGAATGCAAGCTGGTACAGTCCCCTTGGATGTTAGTGTGGCAATTTCTCAGAAAATTAGAAAATAAACTTCCTCAAGACCCAGTAATACCACTTTTGGGTATATTTCCAAAAGGTGCTCATTTGTGCCGCAAAGACAAGGGCTCAACTATGTTAGCAGGTTGCTTTAAAAATTCAAATCTCATGGAGACGGTGGGACAGAACTAAAGGGAGATCACCAACTCCAGTTGGAATGGGACTGATGGATCATGCGACCAAACCCGTCTCTCTGAATGTGGCCAACAGCGCGGGCTGACTGAGAAGCAAAGGACATTGGTGCTGGGCTCTGATTCTTCTGCATGGACGGGCTCTGTGGGAGCCTTCTCAGCTTGGTCAATCACCTTCCTGGACCTGGGGGGAGTTGGAGGACCTTGGACTTAGCATAGAGTGGGGAACCCTGATGGCTCCTTGGCCTTGAGAGGGAGGGAAGGGAGGTATGGGTGGAGGGAAGGGGAGGGAAGGGGGAGAAGGAGGGGCGGGAAGGGGGAGGAGGAGCGGAGGGAGGGGGAGGAGGAGGGAAGGAGATGGAAATTTTTAAATATAAAAAAAATAAACCATGAGAAAGAAAGAAAAAAAAAACTTAAAAAAAATTCAAATCTCCAGTAAGTGTTATATTATTTCTCCAAGAAAAACAATAAAAAGCATTTATCCTGTTAACAAGGTTGAACTGTTGGACAGAGAAATTTTGATAGCAGTTATATCTAATATCAAATATTCATTTGTAAAGTTATGTATGATATTCCTGAAAGCCAATTTTTTAAAGCAAATTCATTCACCACATTTTTTTTTCTTTTTCGTCTTTAGTTTGCTTTGATAGAGTAAGTGAAAGTGGCAGTTTGGGTTATTATCATATTTATGGAATTAGCAAGATAGTAGTCACAATAGTCAGTATTAGAAACATTAATACTTTATCATATGTTAAACTTAAATCTTCCATTTACTTTATCAGATATATTCTTTATTTAAACATATGCTCTATTTTATTTGAAGATCTAATTTTTAAAATTATGTTTACATATTTGTGTCTGGATGTATGTGTATACATGTAGGAATCTAGATGCTTTCAGAAGGTGTCGGGTTCTCTAAAGTTAGATTATAGGAGACTGTGTGCTGGTAACCTAACTTGAGTCATCTGAAAGTGTAGTTATTGCTTTGTTTTGCTGAATCATCACTCCAGGCCTATAATAAAATATTTTAATTAGCTTATAGATAATATATTCACAATTCCACATTTTGCCACATAAAAGCATGGATGTGTACAAGATTAAAATAATCTTCATAATTTGTTTGATTAAATACTATGTTCATACAATAAGATTCATGATATTTATGGTACCATAATAGGTAATGATACTAAAGTTATCCTATACTGAACAATAACAATCATATAACAAATCACTGAATGAGACTAAGAGGTTAAACACTATTTTTTTTTATTCTTTAAATCTCTTTAAGCCTCTGCCAACCCTAGAGTGGCTCCCTTAAGTAAGATATATAATTTCTTGTTCCCATATCCACCCTTCCTATATCCCAACCATCCTATTCCCCCAAGCTCTTGGAAAGCAGTGTGGAGGTTTCTCAGGAAATTTGGGATCTACCTACCCCAGGACCCAGCAATCCCACTCTTGGGAATTTACCCAAGAGATGCCCAATCATATTACAAAAGCATCTGTTCAACTATGTTTATAGCAGCATTATTTGTAATAGCCAGAACCTGGAAACAACCTAGATGCCCTTCAGTGGAAGAATGGTTGAAGAAAGTGTGGAATATATACATGCTAGAATACTACTCAGCGGTAAAAAACAATGACATCTTGAATTTTGCATGTAAACACTATTTCTTTATATGTCTCAAATGAAAGCTGGTTTAACATTAGCAAACACGAATATGCATGCAATTAAAAATCAAAGTGCAATTATATTTAATTAAACAATTTAGTCTTACATATCACCATTTTACCCTTATCTTACTGAGATATAAAATCTGAAGTGATCTCCGGATGAAGGAGATGCCTCAGTGGATAAAGTATTTGAGAACTAATTCCAAATCCTTTGAACTCACATGAATCTATTCAAATCTTTATATCATAACATTTCTGCCATAGCAAGATAAAAAGCAGAGACAAGAGACTCTCTGGAAGCTCATGGAATAACTAACTAGCCTGGTGTAAACATAAGTAAAAAGTTAAGAGATCATATCTCAAAGCAAAGAAGAGAACCTATGCCATTATTTTTTCTCTCATCTCTACATGTGTACCATGGCATGTGTATACATGTACGTGCACAAAGGCAGGCAAAATATTACACAATCATAGTCACTACATCCAAATAAATTATTGGTTAAATTAATTTATATTGCAAAAGAAAAATGTAGAAATGTTGTGTGTACAAGCTGGAGCAGGGAATAAAGAGGAAATAGATAACTTGAATCAGCGAATCAGTCCCTTTATCTAATATGATTGGCTATAAGCAAGATTTCTAGTATGTTAAAAAATAGTAAGGTTATGAAAGATAGCCTTAGTGTATTGTCATGTTCCAAACCTCTGAAGATATAAAACTTTTGAATTTTTTATTGTAAAATTTATAAATATTTGGAGAGACATAAATTAAAAAGATAATTTAAAAAATTATATAATGTATATTATATAGAATTATAATATATACATGTCCAAACATTACGTAGGATATCACTGATTTTAGGCTGATATCTTTTGGTTAATGAAGAGTCAATTTTTTAAGGATGTGGTCCTTGAAAAGAAACTATGTTAATTTGATGACCCTACACCCTTGAGTTTATTTATCCTCAACATGAATTAGACTTAGTAGGCCATTTTATAAGAAGAATGGCATTGAGTTGACTGGGCGGCTGAAAGGACCTGAGAGGAATTACAGGGAGAATTAAACTACATGGTATGCCTATATGCAATTCCAAAATAATAAAATATATTGAAAATAGAGAAGACATTTTCAAAGAATAAGTGTTCATTTGAATATATCAGATTCAATCTAGTTCATATTCTTTCCTTTTCTGAATCCTCTGCACTTGAGAGAGGCAGCAGGAAGCGGGATTATCAGGGTCCACACACTCTCCAAGTGTAAGTGCAATGGTGGCCAAACCATTCTTCCATCGTTGCTGCAAGTGTGTGATAATCAACAGGCATTGCCGGTATCGTTGTTTTCTTTTATTTAAGAATATCAGGTTCTTCTTTTTTTCCAATTTCTTTGAGTTTTACACAATTTAAGTATAGACCTATAAAATGGCCTACCGTACATACGTGAGTGCCCAGAGGCCAGAAGAGAGAATTGGATCGCTGGGAGTTCGAGTTACAGGTGATGGTGCGTGGGAGAAACTGCCCTCGGTTTCTTTGGAAGAGCATCAAGTGCTCTTAATGTTTGAGCCATCTCTCTAACCCATCATATTCTTCATATTGGTTTTTAAACTTATATAAATCATGTGGAAAGTGTAAAGGAACTCGCTCATAAATTCATCTACATATTTTATTGAAGACACTTCAGTTATGTTTGATGAACTATGTATATTTTGTAACAATAGGCAAATGGTGTACATTCATAAAATGGTAAATGACAATACGTATTGCTTTATATTATCAAACATAGAGCAATTACATCAGAGATGGTAAACTGAAGAAACTATAACAGTTAAAAAGATCATAGCTATAGACAATGCATGGAAATAACTAAAGAGTATATACACATAATCACCAAATCTCACATTTATGTGGGATAAAATCATATGTTTTTAAGAAAAACAACCTGTTACTCAATGTAAATTGATCATAATTCCCATTCTCTACTTACTATAATATGAAAGACATTCTACCCACTCAGAAGTTATTGTAAATCCATCTCTAGTTGATTAGAATAAGGTATAACAAAGACATTAATATGTTTACTTCTATCACTTTATGAACAACATAGATATTGAGCAAAAGATACTTGAAAATTCTCATCTAAAGCTGTGAGATATTTTAAAATATATTTATTTTTTAAATTTATGTGCATGCGGGTGTATTGTACATGTGAGTGAAGGGCTAGAAAGTCCAGATCAGGGCATGAATTCCTCTGGAGATCTTTTGTGCCAACAAACATGGATACTAGGAACTTAACAAGGTTCCTTTGAAGAGGTAGTTAACATTTTTGACCACTGTACACACAGCAGTCACAGGAAAAATTATAAATGACACTGTTTATTAATATGTTTATATTAATATTAAGATTGATAAAATATATACCGTCTGCATTAATGAACATTATATATTTTTAAATTTTTATTTTTTGATCACTGCCATATGCACTTAAAAAACTGTCAACATAAAACCAAATGTTTATATTTATAAGATAATTTATTTTACATAAAGAAAAGTATATTAAATCAGTTATATTTCCATATTCAATGTTTGTTTCAAAATGTTATTCTTGTAAATAGTGCACCTTAAAATATATTATTTATATGTAAAAATAAATTCAGTGTATTTATAGGAATTATTTTTCTACTAATACTCCTGATTATATTTATTAATAATAAAAATAAATCATAAATATAACATATATATATATAAAACATTGATTTATTATCCTAAGAATCAGTACATTTTATTAGGCATTATTATTTATGCTTAAATAAGATAGCATATTATTCACATTTATAAATATTAATCAAAATAATAGAGAGAAAGTTCAAGGGTTAATAGTATATGATGTTCTTTCAGGAGGCCTGATTCAATTACAAGTACCATATTTGGCAGGTCAAAATTATGTGTGATTCTATCTCCAAAAGATTTGACATCCTCTTCTGGTACCCACACATTTGGTCTGCATAGGCACAAATAAAATTAAAACATTAAAGAACATTATTATATCTGAAATCAATATATACAGTAAATAGAAGGCCAATACCAAAAAGTATCTGAGGAAAGCTAAAACAGGAAATTATTTCAACAGTGAATATCTTTTCTGCTAATAGGGCTAAATATTTGTTTATAAACGATGACCTAGTTTCATTAACACCATCACTGCATGTAAACAGTGATTATTTTCACAAACATAGTAGAATCACACACATTTTAAATATCACAGCAGGACTCTCTAATCATGGCAGAAGGTCTTTCTAAAATGAACAGCAATTCTTTCCCAATGGAACCAAAAGCATATGAATGAAAATACTAGGAATAATTAATCAAGTTTAAGAAAAAAAAACAAAAATAAATTACATAAGTATTGTTTATGTAGAACCTCTTAAAAATTAGGTCACTCTGAAAGTTTCTGAAAAACAAACAAAGCAAAGCAAACATGCAAACAAAAAAAAACAAATAAGCAAACAAACAAACAAACAAACAAAACAATTTGACCAGAAACATTGACCAGTTAAAAAAAAAAGATGAGTGAAGTTTAAGAGAAAAACAATGACCTCTGTTCACAAGAACAGAAACACTAGGACAGGTTGGTAATCGGCCCAGTGTGTTGTGACAGGCTTAACACTGCTCTTGAAGGAATCTGGACCCAGGGACTGTGGGTTAGAAAAACTGAATGCTTTAATTATTGCTTATTGGGCCATCCTAGTAGGTGCATGGAAGACAGTGGTGCTGAGTATAATTAAAAATATGGTTTCCTGGTTTCAGAAAAGAAAACTGTATGTGGCCTTAAGATTAGTCTTGTGATATTTTGGTGCAGAATGGAGTTCCTTTTTGCCCCTCTCCAAACAGTCTGCCTGAGCTAATGTGACGAGGTTTGGATTAATTTTATTGGCAAAGGAAATCTCAAAACAGCCTAATACAGGTACTTTTCTGTGGTTATTAGTGTTAAAACATCAAGGTTCATAATGAAAAGGAACAAGAAAAAATACAAAATGTAAATTTTGAGAAGAAAAGGAGCACTAGAAGGTAGAATGGAGCTACGTCCTGTGTTCAAGAGGCTAAACAGATTAATAAATGGAATAAAGTGTGTGTATACCATTTTCTAAACTAGTTTCTCCACACTAGCCTGTCTGTGTTTACTACAGTTCTTTTATTTTTAGTCTTGTTCTTTCATAGTGAATCACATGAAATATGTTTCTCTTCTGACACCTGAGCAAAATAGGATAATAGTATTAGTCTTAATGGTCCATTAGCATTAATTTTTATGAGAGATGCAATCCTATATGCTTATGAGTGCTCAATATGTATAAATTCGATGTTTGTCAATGCAGTATGACTTTTTTATCAAAATCATTTTTTGTAGATTAGATAGCATACACACACACACACACACACACATACACACACACACACACACACACACACACACACACACACACGGTTTATAACCTGTCAAGGCTGTGGTCAGAGGCAATGCTGTTCTTTAAATCTAAGAATTAATTTCCTGGATAATATACTTCATGTATGTTACCGGGTTAATATATTTCTTCAAAAACACCATACTTCCCTGAAAAGAGAATACAGCACATAATTTCAACAGCAAATAATCTCTATAGGTAGTTATTCCCCAACTCCCATATTAAAAATGAAGCTCATGAAGTGGAGCCAAACTCTTCAGTCAATAATGCAGAATAATATTTGAGTTATTAGTTTGTTTTACTTTAGGGTGAAGGTGAATCAAATTTGATTTAAAACAACTCTAATTCTAGAATGCACATATATGAAACATTTTATAATGAAGGTGATAAATTGTAGAAATTATTAGAAAACCCATAGCTATTAAATACTAAAGTACATAAGTACCAATTTATTAAGTGTCACAATGAATAAAATGGAAATTAGTTTCATTTTTGCTACACTTTTGTTCAGTATAAAAGTTATAACTATGAACTTAACTATTGTGTAAATAATTCTCTATAAAGCTAAAATCAAAGAATAATACCTCAGGTAGCTTACACTAAACAAATAAGAAATTGTAACAAATAACTGCATGTCAAGGTTCCACTGCTGTAATGATTTTAAATTAGAACAAGACATTTCTTGAATAGGTTGCTCATTTAACATTTTTAGGATCTGTCAATAAAATCCCTCTTGGTATAAAATAGCCTATTTATTTTGATTAAAATAAAAATCCTTCAGTGAAACAGTGACCAAGAATAACACTTTACTAACCATACATCCAGGAAGACTGCAGAACCTTAAAGATTCTAATAAAAAAAACAAAGATATGATAATCTTCATGTTGTAAAATATTTGAAGCTAATGGGAAGGGTTTTTTTTTAATATGATCACATTGATTAGACTCAAGTATGTCTTAGTATATTGCAGTTTCATGTAATGAAGCACAAGTTTTCTCTTTTGTCCATAATATTTTTCATTAAATCCTCTGAACTGATCATATGTATTTAAAGGAAGAAATCTCAGTGTCTTATACTATTAGGAATGAGATGGTTACCTATGAATTATTTTTCTACTCTGAATAACTGAATTTCTTTGTTCAGTTTTCCTAAGACACTTGGAAATGCCCTTGCTTCAGCCTGCCACATGCTGAGTTATAGGAATGAGTGTGTGGGATGCCCTAAGAGATCAGAAGAAGGCATGGGACCCCAAAGAATGGAGTTACCAAGAGCTTTGAGCTGTGGATGCTGGAGATTCAATCCCAGTGGAGGAACAGCTAGTGCTCCTAACCTCTGAATTATAGCCCTAATGCCTTAATTATTGAAAATTTTAAGGAGTAAACTTTGTCTTGTTTTGAATTTCCTCTCCCTTCTGTGTTTTTAATTTCTGTGACTTTTATTTTTCATTCCTGTTTATTAAAATAGTTGAGCATATCAAATGATACAATGTAACACCTTAGTTCATATGTATGGTGTGCTGACTTTCCTTTTCAAAGTGGAATATGGTATCTGATTACATCAATTTGAGAAGTTCTTATGGCTCACACTTCAAGAATATAGTCCATGATGGTAGAGAAGTTATGTTGGTAGAAGTATGGGACAGTTGATCCTATTGCATCCACGGAAAGGAATAAATCCATTCTTAGTCAGTACTCTGCTATATTGAGTGTTTTCTTTTGTTGAATTTGTATTATAATACAATTATAGGTTTTGTAGCTTTGTAATATTCTGAGATTCATATTTAAATTCACCTGTAAGTTCTCATTGTATCACACCTTTTAGGTTTCTATCTACTGATAAAATCCACTGGTTTTTCTGTTATATTCAGCATTCAAATTTAGTTATATCTCACTTCTGTTATAGTGTTTCACATTTGTCGTTTTTAGTTCAGATAGCCACTACCCAGTAAGATTTCTCCTTAAAAGCCAGTACACAATATTCCATGAAAACGTAAAGCTCATAATATAGGTCTTTCACTTAATTAAAGCTTTCTGAAAAGATTTTTATAGTGCCCACTAAAGTGGGTTTCCAAAGTGATTCTCCATCTAGTCACTTTGACAATAAAGATCAATGAGCATAATATATTATAGGAGCTGAAAATAAATCTAGGTTTTAATTCCATCACTACACAAGTAAGTGCAGAATCTGGAGAAGCTGGTTCCACAGAAAAGAATTGAAAGATAGATTGTTGGATAAAAGGAACTATTGATCAGAATAACCAATGTATTAGATAAATATGAAGAATATGATTTAGTTATATGTAACATTATTTTCTCAGTACTTTGTATGGAATGTAGTTGATCCTTTATTTCATAATATGGAGCTTTCTTTTGGTTACTCAAGGCAGATTTTCTCAGTGTAGCTTTGATTGTCCTAGACTTTGCTCAGTAGACAAGCTTGGCTGCAAACTCACATAGATCCTCCTGTATCTGCCTTCCAATTGCTGGGATTAAAGGTGTGCACCACCTCTGTCTGGCAGAAACTAAAATTCTTAAAGTATAGATATTTAACAACATATGCATATGCATAGTCTAAATGATAGAAATAAAATTTTAGTATTCAGTCTCATCTTTTAGGTTAGTTACTTAATAACTTGATTTATTATGTATTTTCTTCTTTTTTCCTTTATTTGTAAATATTTTATTTGACATCTTTAAGATTTTCTGTTTGTATTTTACTTTTTTGAGAATAGTTTTCTAATTCACCTTTAGCTTCTTTGTGTCTCACAGATTTTAGGTTTCTGTCTATATATTGATAAATCCACTGATTGATTTTTGGTTATATTCATCCAAAAATAAATATATGCCTCATTTCTGGTATAGTGTTTCTTTTGTGTAGCTTTTTCCTTCTGATTTTTACACTTTCCATATGTCAGCCTAATTCATCTGTTTGTTCTTTAATATTATATTCTCTTTTAATTCTTTAGAAACCTTTTATAAAAGTCATAACTATTCATTAAAAATAGCCCTTATACTTTCTTTTATGTGAGCTCTTTGAATGCATAGCTATAAATTTTTAAATTTATAGTATGAGGATAATAAATTACAAAACAAACATTAGTCAACCTCTGAGTTATTCTTTGTATTCTCAACGTATTTTGTTTCATTTGGTTTTAAATACACAATAAAATGAGTTGAAAATAGGAGGAAAAGTGAGTTTCTATGTTATTACTTATATATATTTCAGATAAAAATATATTTTGGGGTTCCAAAATTATATCTATGAAAAAGCTACATATAAGATATACTTTTCCTGGATCCTAAAATAGGAAATGTTAATACCTTAATAAAAGAATTGAGGATTACATTGTATTAAAATCTTGAAAACCTTTCATTAGGTATTAAATATCTAAAGGAGAGAATAATGACGGGAATACAGAGTAACTAATCCAGAGAAATTATCTATGGAGAAGGCAAGATTAATTGACTGTGAACATTGAAATCATCTAAGTATTTGGAGTATATATCTCTCAAAAAATCAACCTTTTTAGTATGTGTTTATATAGGTTTGCTAAAATGAAAAAAAAATTTACATTTCCTGAACTTGGCAAGCTTATGCCTCATTTAATGAACTGAATTATGCTTGAAGAATTAAGGATGTAGGATAAATTTGATTAATTTGAATTTATCACTCTGTGTAAATCGAAACAATACATTTAGAGTGTTAAGGAGATATATACTTCCTGTGAGAATAACACAGATCCTGGCATGCATAAAAGTAAAGGGTGTCTCATCTGTCTTTACATTTTTCATTATACCTTTTATTTTAGGAAATATAGCATATCTAATTAAAGGACCATGATATATGGAGTTTCTATATCGTTAGAACTCATTTAGAAAGGATCAAAAGAGAACTTCCATTGACAAACACAGAAATTTTGATTCCTAACTATCAAAGGTTCATCTCCTGCAAAATTATTTCACTTAGCTCAGATTTTTAAAAATAGGAACCATTTATATAGTATTCAGGCCGTTGGAGAGAAACTGCTACAAAAGTTTTAATTGAGTTATTCAGCCATCAACTGAGTCTTGCTGGAGTGTTAGAAGAGAAATTGAGAAAGAAATCCTGAGAGAGGATTTCTTACTTAAAAAGAAAATAATATTAATAAAACCCAGAAAAACCCAAGTGAGTTCTTTCACTGTTCTCCAGAGAGAAGGAAACTTACCAATTATTATATTTAGAAAATTGAAATAGTCAATGGTTTCCTAACATACTTAGGTTATGAGATCTGGTTTCTTCAGCCTCTATTATGTGTTAGACATTTAATATGCTTTCTGTAACAATGACTGTTATTAAAGAATATATTGCAATAGAGAAAATGAATGCAATGAAATATCCATTTTCAGAAACAAGAAAGCTATGGAGACCTTCAGAATTAATAAAGACAAGATTTGACTGGGAGAGACCTCTTGAAAACCTTAGTTGCAGACTTGAAAAAAAACAAGAAAAACTACAACAGACAGCTTATAGGGACGATCCCTCTACATGGGAACAGATGTAAGAATAAATAAGACATGGTTAGACTTGTTAACCCCAGAGTCTTTATTACTTATTATTACATGGCATCATTTAAAATATAATAGATGGAAATTTATATTACAGTTAGCTTATGCAGTCCAAAGGGATTTAAAGGTTGCTGGATGTCTTTTAACTGTTCAAATATAAAACAGAAATCATGTTTAACTGACTTGTGTACAATACACATTCCATACTTGTGTAAATGCACACGTGTATGTTATCTTTAAAAGCTTGTATGTTTTCAGTAAGAAAGCCCAGACAGCAATAAAGACGAGTATCAAGTTGATCTAGGCTCTCAGAATGCCTCGGTTACCAATTTCCTCAAAAAAATCTAAATACAGAATAACTTCAAAGTACCTAGTTAAGATGGTCCACCCATCTGAAGTCCTTGCTGGAGGAATCTGTGAGGCTGGAGTTGGGTTTCCTAGGACTTGACCATTATTCCAATTTTCTCAGGGTTCCCTAAAGATGCTGGTGCTCCCAAATGACGGGAAGTAATTTTAAAAACATGATGCACACATTCCCAAGATGTAGAATGGGTGATTTTTGGTCACTTAATGGGTTATAGACGTTTGTCATCTTTTAGGGGGCTGGTTGCAAGTTGTTGCTGGTCATGGTCAGGTTGGAAGCTAAGAAAAGGAGGGTAGATGTAGGGATTTCTTTAGGAAAAGATAAAAAGGACAATGTAGGAATGATAGGAATAAATAGAATACTGAATCTACTTTTAAACTAAAAAGCAACTACTAGTCTCAAATATTTTATATTGATAAGGTTTTTGTATATTGATTCAAACATATTTTTGTTATGCTTTCTATATATTTCTACTCTTGCTTAAGTTATTTTGTATATTGACACAAATTTAAGGTTATCTTTGTAAGAACATATTTCATAGGTTTCTACTATTTTTTAAGGTATTGTATCTATGCAACTCTTTCAAAAATGTAATGTAAAGCTCTGGTTCTCGAAGCTATTTTTATACACTATTTCAGATAAAAATACAGGTTCACTTTTAATCATCTCTAACTATCAAACTTAAAGTTATGCTATGTATTTTTCAAGGTCAAACAGCGATATATTTTAGATAGATAAATAGTCTTCAAACAGTTCAGAGATCTACAGAACATAGTATTTAAGATGTTTTATATATCATTTTTATATATGGTATATATATATATATATATATATTATATGAGAGATATGTATATCTCTCATCTTTTTTATATCCAAACAAACGTCTTTAAATTTTAACATTCCATCAATGGTTCTTAAAGTCTCATTTTCAAGTAATAATTCAAGATTATTAATTCAAGATTTTCGGGACAGTGAGATATGTCTGCTCTTGGCAGCACCAATCTACATCAGAGAAGGTGATGGGCACTGAAGAAACTCCTATGTGTACTTCGTTTTCATTTGTGGCAAAGCTAACAATTAGGCAAGAAATTGACTACTGACAGTATGCTCTCCAAATTGGCCAAGCAGTAAATAAAATGAGGAGACTGCTGAACTTTGTCAAGACAAAGTAATAAAGTTTTTTGAAGTTGTTGAAAATCCAAAGACATTACCATTATATGGTATTTGGAAACAAACCTGCCTCAAATTTAATAATATCAAATCTTAGCCTTTTAAAAATCTTTAGAATTTTAAAGAATATAGCAAATACTATTTATTATAAAAATAATGAGAAACATTGTGTTTTCAAAGTCAACTTTTCCAGAAAATGAGTGAATTTCAAAAAGTATTCTGCATTTTTATTTTTAACAGTTTTGGAACTGTTATAATTTGGAGGAGATGGCTATGAAAAAAAAAATCTTGAATTATTGCTTGAAAATGAGACTTTAAGAACCATTGATGGAATGTTACAATTTAAAAGACATTTGGGGGGTATAAAATAATGAGAGATATACATATCTCTCATATATAAAAATACATAACATATATAAAAATGATGATAGACTTGTAAACCCTGAACAAATTTTGAGACACCTATAAGAAAACCCATGGGTTTGTCTGTAAGGACAATCACAGAGAAATGAAGTAAAGAAAGATCAGTAAACCCTATCCTATAGGTTGCGACTCCTTCTCATTCTATGTTATTTTGTACTGAAGAAAATGATGGAATATGCTAACCACCCTCTCTATCTGACTCCTGACTGAATATAATGGGACTGGCCACCTCACACTTATCCCACTATCAGAGAACATACATTTTGTTATGAAACAAAATATTTTTTCTCTTTTTTATTGACTACTTCAAGTATTTTACACTGTGAAAAGTAACTAATAAATGGAGAAATTTAAGATCTTTCACTAGTCTGGCACCTGGATGAAATAAACTACCAAGCAAATATTATGTTTATTGGAAGTCGGGTCATTGGATAAAAAGTACCTTAACTTTAGGACCTCTTCCTAAGACTCCTTGCTCTGAAATGACCAGATAGGGAAGTAGAGATTTTACTGTGGTAGAGATTAAAAGATGAGAGCATCACTCCACCTTCACTGATGATGGAATGTAGCCTTTGGTAAATCATGATTTGGTAAATAATACATTTGTGCCTTTGTTTTGTAAATGACAGCAAGTCCTCCTACCCTAATATTAACCTCACATTCTGAACAATTGAGCTTAGACTCCTGGTCTGATGGGTAACAATTAGAGTCCTGTGGACCAGCATTTTTCTATGCCTTCTTGTTGTCTATGGAATAATTATATTTTAATCAAATATTTCTGGGAATCTTTGAATGTAAACTTGCTTTATAAAGCAGAAACCTTTAGATAAAATTATGGGCCCTATGTATCTTGATACAATAATACAATAAATATCAATCAATCAATAAATATATATATTTATTGTATCTTGATACAATAAATGATACAATAAGAAGTGTTCATGCCCACTTTTCTGGAAGGGATAAAATATATCATTCAGCCTTTACATGTTTTCTTATTTACTACTAAATATGGGTTGTTTACATTAAAAGTTAGACAACAGCATAAATATTTTTAAACATTTCCTTGAAAATATAATAATAATAATTAATAAAATGATAAATGGTACTGTGGTTTGAAAGAAAATGATTCCCAAAGGGAGTCGCACTATTGAGAGGTATGGCTGTTTTGGAATAGGTATGGCCTTGGAGGAAGTAAGTCACTGTGAAGGTAGGGTTAGAGGTCTCATATATACTCAAGCCACGCTCAGTATCTTAGTTCACTTCCTATTGCCTGCAAGATGTAGAATTCTCAGTTCCTTCTCCAGTACCATGTCTATCTCCATAGTGTCATGTGTCCTGCCATGATGATAATGGACAAAACCTCTGAAACAGTGAATCACCAAACTAAATGTTTTACTTAAAAGATATTCCGTGCTCATGGTTTCTTTTTTAAGCAATAGAAATGCTAACAAATTTTAATCCTTAAAATTCATTCCAGGGCTGGTGAAATAGCTCAGTGTGTACAGGCATTTGCTGCAACAAACACAATAAATTAAATAAATAAATAAATAAATAAATAGTATATAGACAGACAGACAGACAGACAGACAGACAGATAGATAGATAGATAAAAACAATGAGGATAGTGGGAGACTTGAGGCACCAGTATTGGATAGAAATCAATCACTTTTATTTTGCTTAGAAACATGATGACCAGTTTTGATTATTTTTTTCATCATTTCTTGTTTATCTTCTTATGTTTGGCAAGTAAGGAAGAAACAGTAACAACTGACTTATCTGTTCATTTGAACTAGAATTTACAGGCACTGATAGCTCCCTTTAGTCTATGGAAAGTGTTTTTATTGGTGGGCAGGGGATGGTTTTCTCAAGATTTCACTCTGGAGGGATGAAACTATTTGGAAATTCTTTGTACTTGATAGCTGTGAAACAGATAAAAAGCTTAGCGAAGGGGAAATTAAATGCTGGCTCTAAGGTTTCTTGCGGTAACATTTAATTAGCATTTGTCCTCGCAATCGGAAAAGCAGTACACCTTGTTCTCTTAATGTCTTAAGCAATCTCTGCATTCCATGTAGTCACTGTATTCTTTGAATTCTTTGAATCTAGAGTCAAATAAGTTAAAGTTTGAAACTTTTCCATATAGGAACTAATTAGAGTATAACGCATGCATCCATAAGTACCTATAATGGATGGAGCACTGATGTCATCCAACAGAACTCAAAATTGAGTGGTATTGCTCTTCACATCAGATGAGTTTCTTGCCAAAATTTTTCAGAGAATAACTTAGAACTTTGCAGCCCCACATAGGATTTAATTTAATATAAATATTTATATTTATATTTATTATTACATTTATATTTATATTATATTATATTTATATTATTATATTTATATTTATTTATATTTTTAAATTTATATTTCTAACTTTTCCAGGAAACTTTATATTGGGTTTCACAGTGGCCGATCGAATTTGTACTCTCGACAGCAGTTTATAAGTGTTCCATTTCCCCCAAAACCCACTAGCATTTTCCATATATGTGTATGTTTATGTAGATATTGTTCTTTGTGTCATGGATGATTGAAATCCTAAAGTGGCCTAACATATCTTCTTGGTGACTAAATATGCTAATCGTTTAAGAAATCATTTTACAGATATTTGTATTTCCTTTCTTGATATTGTCCTATTTCTTTCCATGATCCTTTTTTATTGGTTTATTTTCTGCATTATTAAATTTTAAGTTCTGGTATATTCTAAATACTAACTCTATGTTGGATATATAACCAGTAATAATTGCTTCCTTTCTGTGGTCTTCTTCTTCACTTAAATGAAAATGTCTTTTACTTTTTAGTCTCATGTGGTATTAGCTCTCATTCGTGATAATTTTTTCTCCTCTTGGTATTCTATTCAGAGGTGCTTTCCAGTGCCTCCTTAAATTCTAGTGTGTTCTTTACTTTCTCCTCCAGTAGGTTCAGGTATCAGGTCTTATTTGAGATCCTTAATTCATGTAGAATTTAGTTTCTTGCAGATAAGAATCTAGTGTTATTCTCTCACATGTAGCTAAATCCTGCTCTTTTCAAGGCAAGTTTTTAGAAAACTGATAAAATACACCAATATTTCTCCTTGATCAAAACTTAAAAAGACCTGGAATGTCCCAAAATATTAAAGACAGCTTTCTTTGCTCTTTGCTGTCACCAGAACTTGCTAAAGAGGCAGTAAACTTAAGAGACCATGTGTTCTGACTGTAGAGAAGAAAATTAAGCAAGACCCTTTATGACTTATAACACTTAGAACAAAATCCATGTATTCCTCCAAAGGGACTTTTAGATTTAGCCTTTTAGGTGTTTCACAAATGGGATGCACAGTATAGGAAGAAAACACTAGTCAAAATCATTAAAATGTCTAAGATCATCAATAAGCCTATTAACAGCTTGCCTATGCCATTCCTTGAGGTATTCATGGACAGAGTCACCCAAACAGCAAGTATCATGTTTACTGAAGTCTAAAAATTACCTTATCCTTTATTTCAGTATGATCATCCCACCCATTAGAACTAAAGGTGTCCCAATATAAGGTAATTTATTCCCACACCATGTCTGTAAATTAGATTATTAATGGAATAATTATAGTCTCCTTTAAAAAAATACAGAGAATTTGCCTCAGACAAACCTGACTCTTTGGGTCAAAGTGATTTCTCCTTCTGCAGTGCTAGATTTTGTGAATCTTCTAAAGAAGACTACCACATTGCAGGATACGAATAGGCTCCAAATCTGAGAATTCAGAGTTTCTTTTTTCATAACATATAAAACATAAAGTTCCCTATAAATACCAGTGTGCCTCCATGATATGCCTAAACAACCTAGTTATGTCATGCATTTACTTTTTTTGTTTGTTTTTGGTTTTTTGTTTTGTTTTGTTTTGTTTTGTTTTTTCGAGACAGGGTTTCTCTGCGGCTTTAGAGCCTGTCCTGGAGCTAGCTCTTGTAGACCAGGCTGGTCTCGAACTCACAGAGATCCGCCTGCCTCTGCCTCCCGAGTGCTGGGATTAAAGGCGTGCGCCACCACCGCCCGGCATGCATTTACTTTAGATATCTCATTTTTAAGGCGTGTAGCATTCTCTCTCTTATAATAAATGACCAGTTTGTAGTGTCATTTACAATGAACAATAAAGTCTCCTTTTGGTACAAGCCCTTAATAGGGTTATATATTGTGTGTGAATTAGGAACAATTGTATACCTGTACCTTAACACTCATGGAACTCCATTCCTGGAACTTTTAGCTATTTCTAACAAGAATGATCTGTCTCCTTTAATCTGCCAAAGCTATACATCAATCACAACCCAAGTTTCTCCATTTATCTGATACACAACACCAGATAAGGCCTTATATTCTTACACATTTTTATACAACTAAATACTGAGTACTCCCTTAAAATGTTTCAACATTTTTAAATTTTCTAAACGTTGGCAGATTTAAAGGTCTTAATTCCACATTCAACATCTCCATACTTCATGGGAGAAAGTCAGGTTGTTCCAAGTTCCTGCTTCAAGATCATAGGCTCCTTGGTGAAGAGTTCATACCCCTTCTTCCTCTTGTTTCTTGCATAAATAATTTTTAAATATGTTTTGATATTTTATAGATATTATGTTTGAGTTACACATTCTGTTAATTACTTTAAAGTTATTATACTGAATAATAATTTTCTGTTTCTTATTAAGGCTTTTTTTATTAAAAATTTCCGCCTCCTCCTTGCCTCCCGTCTACCTTCCCCTCCCCCTCTACTCCCCCTCCCTCTCCTGTCCTAAGAGCAGTCAGGGTTCTCTGCCCTGTGAGAAGTCCAAGTTCCTCCCCCCTCCATCCAGGTCTAGAAAGGTGAGCATCCAAACAGGCTAGCCCCCCACCCCCAAAAGCCAGTATATGTAGTAGGATCAAAATCCAGTGCCATTGTCCTTGGCTTCTCATCAGCCCTCATTGTCTTATTAAGGCTTTTTATTCCTATATGTGCTTCCTTTGTTGAGATATTCTAAAAGATTTCAAGGCATTAGACTAATAAAGGGCCTTGATTATTTCCATTGTGTGTGAACATGTGTATGTATGTCAAATACTGTATAATCACTTCATTTAAATTTTACAATTTTGATCTATAGTCCAGATACACTGCCTGATGTATAGCTCCCAGTCCTTCTTGCTCCCTCCCATCTTTGAAACCCAAGGAGCTTAGAATAACTAGGAAGAGAATTGTATGCCACCAAGACTAGCTAAAGCTCTTCATTAAACAATGTATGTGGTGTTCCAGTCACTTAATAAGTCATAAGGGGTATTCAACCACATAAGATTTTATGATGAGTTTTCAAGACCACAATGTGTCATAAACATACTGCTTATATAAGAAAAACACTTAAAATGGGAATGAACTACATAAATATTTTAAATGCTGTATTTCTAAGATACTAAATAGGTTGATTTCATTTTCCTTCTTCATTTGTATCTCTGGGCTAATGAGGGTGTAGAAAATTCACAGTATTTTTTTCTGTGTATGAAATTGATACAGCTCATCTTAAATGCTGCTTTTAAAAATCCATCAAAGCTTGCATAAATTATAGAGTACTACTCTTTGAAAATGTGAAATTAGAACTCAGGAATTCCTTGAATTTAATTTAAAACTCACTGCTCCCAGATGTGCATCTTTCTGAACAGTCCATTAATCAGAAAAGCTAGTAACTATTCATCATACTTTAGTGGAACAATCCTTTCATATGTTCCTATCTTTGTTGGGCTATACATTTTGAAAATTGCTTACTCTTGGGCATTTTTTCCATTTGAAGATAAAATATCATGCCATCAAACTGAAATCTCTTCTATAATGATCTGAAATATGTTGTTCATTTTATAAAACATTCTGGCAAGCTGACAAGTTCAAATAGTCTACATTTGAATCATAACTACCTTAAAATATTTGAGGCATATTTTTAACATTTGCAAATTCATCATATATATATATACATATATATATACATATATTGCTAGCATTCATCATAGATGAATAAACATTTAAGGGAAATAATTTATTTAATATTCTAATTGCCATAACTTTTTAGGTTCCAAAGGTCAATAGCAGAAATTATCAGGTGAGGTGAAAGGACAAGCTAGATATTTAGATATTCTGGTGACTGTGCAATTCGTACTGTACTAGAGGAGAATTGTGTAGTGTGTACATTCTTATAGAGTTTCTAATCTATCTATTTTACCTCTCTTTTCTTAGTAGTATAAGTCTAGTAAGAACAAAAACAATGAAAGCTTCCCTTTTTTCATGCTATAAACTTATTTATTAACTTTACAGTCCCAGTTGACAGAGCATATCAGATGATACAAATTTATGTCTTCTCTAATAAACTGCTATGTACTTTCACTCTTGATTTCTGGATCCTCATCAGGTGCACTGACTTACAACTTTTACTTTGCTGTCATGACTGCAAATGAGACTGGGTAGAACATATTCAATTTATTAAGCAGAATTCAAATTTACTTTAAATATGAAGAGTTACTAAATCAATGAAAATAATTACAGACATGATCTAATCACCAAGGATATTAGTCATAAACTATTTGAGAAGATTTTTTTCATTATTTATTTCCGTAAGCAGCTTATAGCAATCAGTTTATAAATATAAACAAAAGTGAAATTTCTCTTTATTTACTTTAGTTTCTTGTAGTCATACAGGCAATTCAATATAATGTAGTTTCTGTCCTAAAAAGTCACACAGCAAAGCAATATACTGGTATGTAGTATGTAACAGTATTAGTCTGATAATAATGACCAATTCAGTCCACATGGCTCCATTTAGAAGATATTCAAAAACCTGTCTCATGTGTCATTTATTTGCTTAATTTCATTTGACATATTTTACTTTCATAGGTGAAGCACTTGATATGTAAGCTCAGATTAGTTGAAAGATAAAAATAATAGTTGAAAGAAACAAATAATTAAATGCATTGTTGGTGGAGGATGTTTGTTCATTCCTGGCTGCTCAGAACCAAAATAATTATATAGAAACTGTATTATTTGCAACACTGCTTGGGCAATAGCTAAAGAATTCTTTCATCTTAAATTAAACCATTTCCATTAGTTTATATTTTACCATGGTACGTGTGGTTCGCCTGCAAGGTTTGCCATGTCTGCCTCTTGTGGTGGCTACATGGTGTCCCTAACTCTGCCTTCTTTCTTCCTCTTTCTTCTTGGAATATACCAAAATTAAGTCAAGAACAGGTGAACAGTTTAAATAAACCTGTAAGTCGTGAGGAATTAGAAGCTGTCATCAAAAACCTCCCTACCAAAAAAAGCCCTGGACCAGATGGTTTCAATGCAGAATTCTACCAGAACTCCCCTAATACCTATACTCCTTAATGTGTTTCACAAAATAGAAACATAAGAGACATTGCTAAACTCCTTTTATGAAGCTACAGTCACTCTGATACCAAAACCGCACAAAGATTTAACCAAGAAAGAGAATTACAGACCAATATCCCTCATGAACATCGATGCAAAAATTCTCAATAAAACACTGGCAAACCGAATCCAAGAAAACGTCCAAAAAATCATACATTATGATCAAGTAGGCTTCATCCCAGAGAGGCAGGGCTGGTTCAACATACGAAAATCTATCAATGTAATCCACCATATAAATAAACTGAAGGAAAAAAAAAACATATGATTATTTCATTAGATGCTGAAAAAGCATTTGACAAAATTCAACACCCCTTTATGATAAAGGTCTTGGAGAGATTAGGGATACAAGGGTCATTCCTAAATATAATAAAAGCAATATACAGCAAGCCAACAGCTAACATTAAATTAAATGGAGAGAAATTCAAACCATCCCACTAAAATCAGGGACAAGACAAGGCTGTCCACTCTCTCCATACCTCTTCAATATAGAGCTTGAAGTTCTAGCAATAGCAATAAGATAGAATAAGGAGATGAAGGGGATTTGAATTGGAAAGGAAGTAGTGAAACTTTTGTCATTTGCAGATGACATGGTAGTGTACATAAGCGACCCCAGAAACTCTACCAAAGAACTGCTATAGCTGATAACCACCTTTAGCAATATAGCAGGATACAAGATCAACTCCAAAAAAAAAAAAAAAATCAGTTGCCCTCCTATACACAAAGGATAAAGAAGCAGATAGAGAAATCAGAGAAACATCATCTTTCACAATAGCCACAAATAGTATAAAGTATCTTGGGGTAACTCTAACGAAGGAAGTGAAAGATTTATTTGACAAGAACTTTAAGTCTTTGAAGAAAGAAATTGAAGAGGATACCAGAAAATGGAAGAATCTCCTTTGCTCTTGGATTGGGAGGATCAACATAGTAAAAATGGCAATTCTACTAAAAGCAATCTACAGATTCAATGCAATCCCCATCAAAATCCCAACAAAATTCTTCACAGACCTTGAGAGAACAGTAATCAACTTTATATGGAAAAACAAAAAACCCAGGATAGCCAAAACAATCCTATACAATAAAAGTACTTCCAGAGGCATTACTATCCCTGACTTCAAACTCTATTACAGAGCTACAGTAATGAAAACAGCTTGGTATTGGCACAAAAACAGGGATGTTGACCAATGAAATCAAAGCAAAGACCCAGATATTAATCCACAAACCTATGAACACCTGATTTTCAACAAAGGAGCTAAAAGTATACAATGGAAGAAAGAAAGCATCTTTAACAAATGGTGCTGGCATAACTGGATGTCAACCTGTAGGAGAATGAAAATAGATCCATTTCTATCACCATGCACAAAACTCAAGTCCAAATGGATTAAAGATCTCAATATTAATCTGACCGCACTGAATCTGATAGAAGAGAAAGAGCGAAGTACTCTACAATACATGGGCACAGGAGACGACTTCCTACGTAGAACCCCAGTAGCACAGACAATAAGAGCAACAATGAACAAATGGGACTTCCTGAAACTGAGAAGCTTCTGTAAAGCAAAGGACACTGTCATTAAGACAAAAAGACAACCTAATGACTGGGAGAAGATCTTCACCAACCCCACATCTGAAAAAGGTTTGATCTCCAAAATATATAAAGAACTCAAGAAACTAGACTTTAAAATGCTAATTAACCCAATTAAAAAATGGGGCATTGAACTGAACATAGAATTCTCAACAGAAGTAGTTCGAATGGCCAAAAGACACTTAAGATCATGCTCAACCTCCTTAGCGATTAGGGAAATGCAAATCAAAACAAGTCTAAGATACCATATCACACCTGTTAGAATGGCTAAAATCCTAATTTTTTTAAATGCTAAGTGGGTGTAGCTAGTACCAACTGTGTCCTGCCTGCTTGCTTTACTCAGTCTATCATGGCTGAGCTATGTTCTCCACCTCCGAAAACTCAACTCTGATAACCAATTGGCGAATGCTGTCACCAATTAACTTGCAGCATGCTGCCTACAAATCCCATCCAAGGTCTAGGCCTCCTGAAAGAGCCAGAATTTGTACTGCCTAAACCAGGAAGCTGGATCTTAAATAAGGCATGCACTGTTTTCTTCTATAGTTGAAACAGAAAGCTCTTAAAGGAGCTGCATCTCTGATTGCTGCCAGCAAACACAGCAAGAAGCTGTGCTAAACTGTGTTTTTGTGTCTGGAACTTCTTCCCAAACTCTCTCAGGTTTTAAGTGGATTAAGTTGGCAAGATTGGTGCCAAACTGTTGGTGGAGTCTGCTCGTCCATTCCTGGATGCTCAGACCCAAAATAATTACACAGAAACACTGCTTGGCCAATAGCTTAAGTGTATTGTTAGCTAGCGCTTATATTCTAAATTAACCCATTTCCATTATTTTATATTTTACCATGAGACTGGTAGTTTACAAGCAAGGTTCCAGCACATCTGTATCTTGCAGCAACTACAAGGCATCCCTGACTCTGCATTCTTTTCTCCTCTATCTGCTTGGAATTCCCACCTGTTCTATTCTGCTAAGTCACTGGTCAAAACAGATTTATTCATTAACTGATAAAAGCAACACATGTACAGAAGGACTTCCCAATGAATAAAGAGTTTTAAAAATTGAGAATAATATAAAACTACAGTAATTCAGTATTAGTGGCTTTATTAAATTGCTATAATAAAACAATTTCTGTTTAGATTGAATAGGTTTATTTTAAAAACGTACATAAAAGGTATATTTTAAACTTTTTAATATACATTTTATTTTCAAAAGCAAATAAAAAAGTTTCAATAATATTCCAGAATTCTATATACCACAACTTCAGTTATTCCTATATTAACATTTTAAGTAATTGCAATATATAGGTCATATAGTAATAAAACATATTACATTATTTTAATGAATACCAAAACCTATACAAATTGTCATAGATGGAATCAAGCATTTTATGTTTGTTTGTTTATTTATTTATTTATTTAGGTTTTTCGAGACAGGGTTTCTCTGTGTAGCTTTAGAGCCTGTCCTGGAACTAGCTCTTGTAGACCAGGCTGGTCTTGTAGACCGAACTCACAGAGATCCTCCTGCCGCTGCCTCCCGATTGCTGGGATTAAAAGCATGCGTCACCACTGCCTGACACCTAGCATTATTTTTAAGTTCAACAATTTAATGTGTGTTACCAGTACATATATAGTGATCCTTGATGGAGGAGAGTTATCTGTCTATGTTACTTTTATTGGTTAATTAATAAAGAAAACTGCCTTGGCCCTTTAAGAGAAAAAAAATTAGCTAGGTGGAGTAGACAGAACAGAATTCTGGGAAAGAGAGGGGAGACGCTTTAGGCAGTCACCATGATTTTCCTCTCTGAGATGGACATAGGTTAAGATCTCTCCTGGTAAGCCATACCTCGTGGTGCTACACGGATTACTAAATATGGGTTAAAGGAAGATGTGAGAATTAACCAATAAGAGGCTACAGATAATGGGCCAGGCAGTGTTTAAAAGAATACAGTTTCCGTGTAATTATTTCGGGTGTAAAGCTAGCCGGCGGCCGGGTGGCGGGACGCAGCCCCGCTGCTCCCTTCTACAGATCCTATCGCTTTAATTTAGCTATTTATGATATTCCACATATATTTATTCCTGTCAACATAAATTTTTATTAAATAATAGGTTATGTTTTGCGTAAATATTTCCACAGTTGTATGAATTATATTTTGACCTAAAATTAATTTTTACTTATATTCAAGCTTTAAGCATATTTTAGCATAGTATTGTTTTTCCTTATATATGTACTAACATATATATGTACATTGATCTTTAGGTTTTCCGTGTAGTTACATAATATATAATCATAAATTATCATAAAATATGTGAGATTGTTTAGTTCTAATTATGGATTATAGTTGCAGAAATATGATCCAAGTTTCATATTTCTCTTTTACCTCAATAGAGAAAAACCTATTTTTCTAAAATGTTTGAATCACACTACATCAATATATTTTATTTCCAAGGTAACAAGGATTATTATCTCAAGTACAGAAGTTTTACTGTACAAAATACAAAATAAAAGTCAAATATAATATTTGTTTTCTTTATGCTAACAATAAAGTTGATTTCTTTTATTTTTCTTGACATGGAACTATGTTTTCATCCTTTGTAGATGGGATATTAAAATGAAAATCCAGAGTCACATCTAATATGAACATATCTTCTTTCCTCATCTAGAATGATGAGGCCATATGAAGTCATTTCATGACAGTACACCACATTACAAAGGAAAAGACTTCATATAATTAAAATTTTAAGCTAATCAGATTATGAAATTGTCTTATTATTAACAATGTCAATCACTTTGAGTCAGGGTATTTTCTTTTCAATGTTTGATCGTGTGGGATAGAGGTCATTTGGTCCAACCATAACTAAATCAGTGGGAAAGGTTAAGAGACTTCTGTTTTTTTCTAGTGAGTCTCATTGTGCAGTAAGAAACTTCCAATTCCTGAGTGTTGTAAACTGTCAAAGTCATTATTCTAGACTCCATTCAATTTTTAGTAACCTATATTCTCATGTAGGTGTTATGTATAAATAAATGATCTTTATATTTATCACCAGGCAACATTCATAAGAAAAAATGATATAGATAAGGGAGTTTCATAGTAAAATTTTAAAACTGTTGATAGCATATTTCTTTTCCAAATGCAGTCTTCATTGCTCCCTTTTAAACTTGTGTCCTTTAAACTATTTTTTTTCTCTTAAAGGTATGAAAGTCTGAGTTCTGTATGTTCAGAAGCTGATTTAATGTGCTAGGGACTATCTTATAGCCTCTCCCTAGGCTGTTTATTACAGCACTAGCAGATGAATTTAGATGTCAGTTAATGATGCAAGATGGGTCACAGTGCTGATTTTTATTGGAAAGTGGGGTAGCCTAAGAAAATGAAAACCTAAGCCTATGCAATTTATATGGAACACTTAAATGACTTTTTAAACTTTATTCAAATGTTAAAGACTGCAGCAATTTCAGATTTTTATGACCTCTGTTTTATAGTCTCACAGGTGTGTTTTTTGAACCTATTTGCTTGCATTTTCTAGCCCTAGCTATTTTCATGTTTTGAAGGGCAGATACAGTTTTTTACAAAGATCATTTTTGTATAAATGGAGGATGTAAATATGAGGTTTTTAAAACGTTATAGAGATTAATCACAATAAAGCAACAGACATGCTTATTTACTGTTCAAATCGCCCCCTGGGTTTAATTTCTGAAAGACAATAAAAGAGGGAAGGCAAGAACAAGTAGCAAAGTATATTTTTCCCTCCACAAACACAAGGCAGATAAATTTAATAAATAATTTGTTAAAAAAGAAAGAATATATGATTTAAAAAATTCAAATACAAGATTTGTCAACTACATTTATACATTTATAGTTTTAATGCAAATTATGTCATTTTTTTTCTTTACAAATATTGTTCAGAGGAAAAAACTTTCTTTACTAAGTTATACACAATTTTTATTTATAAAAATATTTTATGTTAAAAAATTGTAGCAGTAAATATTACTTTTGAAAACTATGACTTAATAAGAAAGTAACTATTATTGTAAAAGTATTTAATTCCGAACAACAGGTAATCTATTCTGTTGGATTTCATTTCCTGTCTCTAAGAAGAGACTTGGGTCTCTCAATAAAAATGTTTCTGTAATTAATTCAGAGTCCTTTAATAAAAAGTCTATTAGCCTAGAATTGCAGTGCTTGAATTTGCTGCGTTTCACTCTATCTTCATTACAGTAGGAACTATTTAATAAATAATTATTAGTATTCAGTTCATTGACACAAATCTTCTTAAATCAGGTGCTAATATGAAAGAAACTGAAAATTTAGGCCATAAATAAGATGTTTATAAGTGTATATTAACTAATGTTAAGATACATGAAAATTCATTTCTTCATCATATGTAAACATGCACAGGAATAAATATATATGTGTGTGTGTGTGTGTGTGTGCGCGCGTGTGTGTGCGTGCGTGTGTTGGAAACTCTCATTTTAGTAGCATTGCACTCAATTTCTGTAATACTGACCCCTTTAAATATTTTACACATTCTTAATCTTTTGTGCATGAAAGTTTATTATTCATTATAGGATACATCAATAGTATGAATTTATTAATGTTGTTGCTGTTTAAAAATGAGAACATCATAATATCATTAGGAAAAGAAAATATTCCTAAAGTGATTGAGAAATTATCAGTTATCTTTCTCTGAAAGAATATTATACTCAACGAAAACCATTGCGCTGTATTTGCAAAGAACTTCCCTCCAAACATTATGGGTCTTTAGCCAGAGATAGCAGGGTTATGCACAGCCACATTACTAAAATTAACTTACAGGGCTTGCAAAGAACAGGAAAATCTATGAAGGACATAGTAAGTTCACACTCATGATGCTTTTGTTTCCTATTCTCCATGTAAAGTACTTACATTGTAGCATTTTTTTTCTAAATCTTCATGTATGACTTTTATCAAATAGATCCTACATTACCATAGAAATTAGCAACAAGATTGCATTCTATGATCGTATTGTTTTTCCATCAAACTGATTATCTCTTTAAAGTTCACAAATTTTGGTGACTTTTCCCAGGAGAAAGCCTTTAGCAAAGTAGGGACACTTGAGAGCACCAACTAGAAGAATTATAAAACTGTCATCGATGTCAGAATATATTGCAGTCAGCAGCACAATACAATTGCCTGGAAAATAACCATTTCATCTAAGGATCACTTTATGGTTTGGCAAATTGCATTACATTTAAACAAAATAGAAATGACAAAATAGTTTAATCATTCAGTACATAGTTAATTTTTCTGACAAATCCTATTTCTTCATTACGCCATATTCTATTCAGTTTTAACTTTGTAAAATTCAGGAGATCAACTGAAACAAACATTATTTTTATCAGAAAGAAATACACACATAAAAAGAAATGACAAAAATATGTCTACCATTTTAAATTTTCAAAACATTAAATATATCTTTTGTGTTAGGTGTGTGTGTGTGCGTGTGTGTGTGTGTCTGTGTGTACTCACAGAGGATATATATAGCCAGTAGAAACAGAAAGAGATAAGCGAAGTCCAGAAATACTACAGGAAAAACACAAATCACATTACAATTAAACAAAATATAAATGGCAAAATAAGTACAAATGATAACAATCATTTAAATACTCTCTTCATTATAAGATATTTTGTAAAAGTAGTTAATCAAATTAAATTGATCTAATTTCAAAGTCTCACATCCTGTCATCAACTAATTTTAAATATATATCCATGAAATTTAATATCTTGCCCTTGGTAATTTCATTCTTCCTTCTAAATTTACATTATTTTGTTCTTCCTTGTTCTATTTTTCACTTTTGCTTGCATTTCCAGGCATTATTCTCATTTGGTCATGTCATTAAGAAATGCTGGATCCAGGATTTTATTATTTGATTATCGAGTGTTTTGCACTCTCTGAAGCAAATTAGTATTCCAGCTTCTGTGCTGACTCCTAGACGCCGAATGCAGTGAGAAGACATTATGCATTAGACCAGTTAAGAGGTTTTAAATTAGATTTGTGGCTTGAAAGTTTGAATAAGAAAGCTAATAGAACACAAAATGAAGCAGAAGGAAAATTAGATTAATTATCTACATCATTCAGTGTGAACAGCTGATGATGTACTGTCTTGTTGAGGAGAGGTATTTTTTTTTATTAAAAGATGCTTCAGTTCTGAATGCATTCCATAATTATTGTGAAAATACACATGCATATTTATATGTCGTGGACTACATTAACTATGACAATATGCCTAAATAGGTCAGCTATATTCTTTCTATTTCCAAACAGAAGCACGTGTGGCGATTACCCTAAATATTTATTTTGCATATTTTCCTCCTTTAATAGAAGTGCTATAATCCAAAACACTATTCACTAAGTGCAAATCCACACAGTTCCCTGACCATATTTAATCAACTATACCTTTAAAAGAGGATATGGGAAAAAAGTGCAGAAACATGGCCAGAGGACCTCGTGAATTTATAGATTTCAATGAAAAAGAAAAATTTGAGGTCCTGATCATTCATTTAGCAGTTGCTACAACTTCTCATACCTAACTGAGGCTACAGACCCAAAAATCTGGAATCAGATTCAGTTGGTATACCAGAAAGTCAGAAAGTCCTGTGTCACATGCATATGTGTGAGATTTATGGGTGTGTTTGTATGTCTTTAATTTGATGGCCATAACAATGTTACTTAAAGAAGGTATAAAAAGACAAGATCTCCTGTTTAAATTGGGAGCATGGGCACCTTGGGGGAGGATTGAAGGGGGGAAGGAAGAGGCAGGAAGGGGAGCGAGAAAGTGTAGAGCTCAATAAATATCAATAATATATATATATATATATATATATATATATGCACACAATGTTACTTAGTAGAAACAATTATTGTTCTTATGCCCACATGACTGAAAAAACATCTGAAGGATGAAAGGCATTAAGAGTTCAGACACAACAGGAGTGACATACATGTGAACTTTCAGAAAATGTGGGTTCTCCAACAGACTTCTCATTGGTATATAAAGAACACTTAATGGTAGGCCCCATGCCTAGAAATAGTTGGCCAACCAAAAACAAACTCAATATTTTTGTAGACCTTTTGTCTCATGTTGGATTGTTTAGGCATTTTATTGTCCAACTGGCTTTTGCTGGTATATTACATTCAAATTTTGTGTTTTTATGGGGCTTGTTTGTTGTGTATGATTGTTGTGTTTTTTTCTTTGTTTTTATTAATTGTATTATTTATGTTATAAAGACATGGTATGAAGTTGGGTGGGAAGGCAAATAAGAATTATTTGGACAAAGTTAGGGGAAAGGAAACCAAGAATAGAATATATTTAGGAAAAGTACTTTTTTTCTTTTTTTTTAAATTAAAAATTTCCATCTCTTCCCCTCCTCCTCCCCCTTCCCTCCCCTCCCTTCCACCCATACCCCCCACTCCCTCCCTCTCCGGAACAAAGAGCCATCAGGGTTCCCTTAACTATGTTAAGTCCAAGGTCCTCCCAACTCCCCCTAAGTCCAGGAAGGTGAGCAACCAAACTGACAAGGCTCACAGTGAGCCCGTCCATGCTGTAGAGTCCAAGCCCATCGCCATTGTCCTTGGTTTCTCATCCTCCTCCACCGTCAGCCACATTCAGAGAGTCCGGTTTGGTCGCCTGTTCCATCAGTCCCATTCCAACTGGACTTGGTGGTCTCCCGTTAGTTCTGTCCCACCGTCTCAATGGGTGGACGCACCCCTCACGGTCCTGACTTCCTTGCTCATGATCTCCCTCCTTTTGCTACTAGGTCCCCAAACAACATGATAAGATGCATTAAAATTTGAGTCTCCACAAATTACTGTTTTTATCATTAATTCAGAGTGGTACAATAGTGGAATAAGACCTATCTCTTTCTCTGAATTGTGAAAGATGTACACAATCATTCTTAAGGTAATTAATCATAAGCACATGATATCTCAGTTAATACTATATGGAGAATATTGCAAATTAATTCTATAAAAACAGAGATAAGAACACACTTAATTTTTAGAGAACATTTAATTAAAATTATAAGCTGTTACATTTCTTGAGTTATGTTTTTATTTTATATACTTCAGAAACTTTAAATAGCTGTATTAATTGACAGTATAATTTCAACTGATTAGTAATAAACCAATGCCACATTTATCAGATGAACTGAGAAAGACATAGAACATGGATCAGTGTAGGCAAAACATTAGTATTCATGAGCAAGATAACATCTTTTAGAACATCAAATTAAACTAATAAAAGAGAAAACATTTTTGTTATACAATATAATATTTTATACTGTGATTATATTCCCAGATGGTTAAAACATGTTGCTGAGGACAATATGCACATTGGATAGAGAGCAAAGACAAATAAAACTGGAATTAACAGGGACTTTCTTTCCTAATGAACAGCATTCACAGTAGTGGAAGTTGCTATTCAAGCTGTTAGGGTAGGAAACTCATCAAGATTTTAGTTGCATGGACTAGTATTCATTGCAATTTCACATTTATGAAATGACTAATAATGATGTCTTAAGAGGCTGTGTCCAGATTTTGTGAATGCATTTCAAACATAAGTTTTGTTTTTTGTCTACATTTTTTGAAGTAAAAAACAAAAGTTTATTTGTGAACCATCTCTGCTTTGGTGAAATATGGTTTGAACATATTCTCCTTCCTTCTTCCAACTCCTCTGAGCGTAGTAAGAGCAACGTGAGCTCAAAATTCCACCACTAGCTAAGAACTATGAGCATTTCATAGCTTTGAGTGAAACTCTCAATGAATTAATTAAAATTGCTTAAAATGTACATAAAATTTATATTGATACCAAATAGTACATATGCAGACTAGGCAGAAAGTGACTCATCTTTAGCAAAAAGCAAGTCATGAAGCTGCATAATCATCTTATCTAAGTCCCTAAAGTGATGTATTTTCCATTAGAACTGAACATCAAGCAAAAATATTTATCATGAAAATCATTTCAGCTCAACGTATTACTTGTTCAGGTTTATTTAGTCATTCTTAAAACAATAAACTATATTAGATATCTCTCACATAGGTGTATATTTTAAATTACCAAGTATCCATTAATTACACTAAATTTGAGCGAGATAAGATGCCTTCTAATCTTATTTTTCTAATGCTAAATAGTAAGGCTCTTGCATATTCATGCATCTGGGTTCACAAATATTGAAAGATGCTTTTACCCTGATATTACATCCAGGAGTTAAAAAGGAAAATATGGATATAGTTAATATTCTATCTTTTCTGTTAATTATTAAAAAGAATGTGATTATCACCTGACATTGAACTGGATTATGCCATTTTAACAGCCACTGTGAATTCCATTTTAAATAGTCAGAAGAAGAGTAAATTAGGGCTGGGTAAGATAATATAAATACAGGGAAAGGGCAAAGGGAATATTTCTTACATTGGATATTATTTGTGCTTCAAACATACAGATTTTGTTAAATCAAGCAAATACTGAGGCATGCTAGAAGAGAATTAGACACTAAAACATTAAGTTCAATTTTCTAATTCTTATATGAAGGATATCACATAGTATTTAAACAGTTTAGACATTTGCCAATACAATGTATATGCATATATGCACATGCATATGTTCAAAGCTAGGAAAACTGGGACTCCTCTTTTGTAGCCTACTTAAGTTACACTGAGAGAATTTATAGCTAATCTGTTTCCCGATCTATCAGAAAAAAACAATTAGTTTTGGAAAAGCAATTTGAACAAGTTTCTATTTGGCACAATTTGTTGCAATGTCAGTAAAATGCTGATATATTGCACCTTAGAAGGTGAAATTTGTCTTCAATAGCACCGAGAAAGCAGCAGAATATGACATTACCTTAAACTTGCTTCACTGGCTCCCATCAAAAGAGTCTTAAGGGGATTTAAGGTTACTCTCAATCTTCCCATTCTTTCTAGAAGAAAATCTGTCAGAACTCTGTCATGACTTAGATACATGTTCCCTTTCCCATAGAATGCGTCCTGACTACCCAGTAATGCAAGTCCCAAGTGGAGTCATAAATCTTCTTTGCAGTGTGATGCTGTGGTCTGAACTAAATAGGAGGCTTGCAACATGTGATCTTTTGTCCAAGGTATATAAAGTAAAATGTGTGATTTACTACTCTCTGTTTTAAGAGTTCTTAAAACCAGCAATTATAAATGTATGATACTTTCTCCACAGATATCTTCATGAAAATAAAAGGACTCCCCATGTTTTTAAAGCCCAGTTGAAATGCTTTATACATGACAGCATAGTTAATTAACATAGTAGAAGAATCAAAACCTTTTTATATGTTGTTAGAAAGAATCATTAAGGAGAAAACTGTTGGCTCAGAGTCAGCCAAATATTAATGTTTATCTCTGGATGACTGGATCACCAGAAATTGATGCTTCTATGAGTTTTAGACATTATTAACTAACATTCAGACCCACAGGTTTCTAGGATTATGCATCTCTTATGAGGAGTTAGTTTTTGGATCATCAAGATATGATTTTGTTTTGCACATTCAACTCTGCATGAGGAATGCTTCTTTTGTATTGGTAATGGTGGGAGAACTGCTAATATCAAGGAATTGGTCTGGGATGGATAAAATAATTTTATGAAATATTTCAGACTATAAAGATTGAATCTCTTTAGTTTACAAAACTATGTGATAATGTAATCAAAAGGAATTGATTGGTTTGCTTGTTGGCACCTTAGAGTCACCTACACCAGCACAAGGGAATTGCTCTGTTTGTTTAGTTGTCATTTTCCAGGGGTTCCAGACTCTCTGGAAACAAAGAAAATCTAAAACTCACTGAACAGAGAAGCAGGAGAAATATCCCTTTCCACAGAGTTTGATGCCAACTCCGAGGTCATGATAAATACATCAAAGGACCCCTCCCCCCAGGAAAGAAGGCCAATCTAATCTATTTCTAGGATGCTCTTGTGTATTAGTTATATTACATAGCTGTTTACAACTTGTTCTTAATTATTCATTCACTGTAGTTTCTTTTTAGTGATAGGAAATACCAGGCTTTCTAGGCAATTCTGTTCTAAGAGAAAATCTCAAGAGAGGGAAGCTCTATGTATGAACTTTAGCATATAATAAACATGTTTCATAGAAAAACAACCTGCGTACATTACCCACCTTTCCAGGCCAAATAGATGCCAGAAATTCATTTAACATGGCTATTTTACTGCATGGGAGAGTTTCGGTCCCTGAGATTGGCAGCCATAATGATAATGGATTTCCAGAATTCATACACTAACACCATTAAGGATGCCATCAACTGGCATCCTCAGCAGGGTTCAGGCAATAATACAACATAAGACTTGGGTCTTTGTGAAAACAACATGTGCTCATGTGTAGCATGGCCCCAGCAGGAGATTTCTTCTAGGGACCCAGAGCAGATGGTGTGGTTGCCAATTGACCTTTGTGGAGCACTATTCACTGTTTGGCTTTACTGAAATAAAAGAAGGTTAAAAAAAAAAAAGAAACAAACAAACAAAAAGCTTACCCATTCTCATTCTCAGCTTAACTGACCTAAATGTTTGTTATGTATTGACACATAAATGGCAAAATAATTTCTATTTCCTTGAAATTTAAATTTCATAGGGATGAAGCCTAGGTAAGATCATATTAATATTGTCAGCAAACAGAAATATTGGCTTCGAATTTAAGGTAAATAAAAAATTATTTAATAAAAGGTCTCTATATAATCTAAAATTTATTCATTGTTTATGTAAAGATAATAATTAACTTGGACCTATACTTTATAGGATAGATATAGCCACTTTATAGTAGTAGATCATTTAAAGTATGTGAATTCTTAGTATAATAACATTTTCTAATTGAAAAAAAAATTAACCTTTCATTTGCTGGTATTAAAATGTATAACTGATGGTAAAAGCGTATCTGCAGAGAATAAAGTAATAAAGCCTGTGGAAAAAATAACACTTGATGGTTTGGATTGTTGCTCACCTCAAGTTCCTACCAATAGATATGTTAAGTATTCACTTACACACATACAGCCATGAACATATATAAAACTTGTCTTCCTCATTATTTTAAAAACTGTCTGATTGAGCTATACCATCAATTTATAAGTGATAAATAGAAGGAAAAACCGCTGCTCCCTTCAAAGTCAGAATCAAACACAATGTATTGCCTTCACAGCTGTGCAAAGCGGTGTTCAGTTTCCAGCTATAATATTGCTTAGAATTGGAAGCATCCATCACACGGAGTAACCTACGGGTTAGAGTGAAAGAACGCATCTTTATATGTGATCCCGCTCTAGGAAGAGTAGAAAGAAGTCAGACTTTCTTATCCACCCTTTCTTGTATTATTGTCCAAGAAATTTTACCATTGCATTTGGTCTTCTGTCTATTGAGACATATGATTAAATAGGGTTTCTACGAACTCAATATACAAAACCATTTTATTTTAATAAAAAGGTTTATAAAAAAGCAGTACATTCAAAATATAGTTACTGCTCAATAATTAAAAATTAACAGCAATGAAGCATTTAACAAGCCAAACATGGCCCAATATAATTATAAGAAAGATTCATTTGTGTTTATATTGTTTCTTTGAAAAAGTTTTATTGAATGTACTTCCATGCAGAGATACACTTTGCAAATATTTTTAGTCAGTCTGTTCAGAAATTTTGAGAAAGTGCAATAATATGGATCCCAAAATCTTGATAATAAGAGTTAGTTGATCTCCCAAAACTTGGGTAAGACTTCCAGTACACATAATAGTCAAGAGCATCTGTAATTTCAGCTTGTACAGTGTTGTATGGAGGACACGTGTTCATTTCCTCACTGCCCAGACTCCTAAAATAATAACACAGAAACTATATTGCTCCAATCATTGCTTGGCCAATTATTTAAACATATTTCTTGCTAAATCACATCTTACATTAACGCATCTCTATTCATCTGTGTATCACCATGAGACTTCGGCTTACTGGGTAAAGTTCTGGTCTCTGTCTCTAACTACTAACCAGAGTAGTTACATGGTGTCTCCTTGACTATGCCATCTTTTCTCTAGCATTGTTTAGTTTTCCCCACCTACCTCTGTTCTGCCCTGCTATAGGTCCGATGCATTCACAGTATACAGTGGGTAACCCCACATCACATAGGATCCATTGCTTGAGACTGTTGCCTTCTTCTGACAACCTTGGACATTGAAAGTACATGTACATACATCTCTCTATATAGGCCAAACCCCAGTGCACACGAAAAAATGGGTGGGGGCTGGATAATCTACTTATTGTTTGGGCATGATGTACGGTTTTACTAAAGATTTTATTTATTATTTCTTTGTTTACTTTTTCTTCCTTTATAATTTCCTTATCATTGGATTTTTCCACATCAAAGATACACAAACAATTTGAAGGGTAACTAACAAAGATAATCCAAACAATAGATACACATCTTATTGCAATAAAGGCTGTTTGCTATGGAAGATGGGAGAATGACTTTGAGCAAGTGGTCACCCTTGTAGGGCATAAAACTCTGTCTCTAAAGGACGTGAACATGGTTCCCTGCAGCTTGGGTTATCAGCAGTCAACTGAAATCATGATGTCATTAATGACTGATCATTTCTGAATATTTCTAAGGTGCTTCAGATGGGGCAAAGGTCGGCATTCATTGGGAATAATATCAAAGATTTTCAAAAGTCTTGCTTCATCGAGCACTGGAAAGCAGGAGCTACCTGAGGACAAGAGAGCAATTCAGACTTTCTTGTTCTCAGCCTCCTCCCTACACCCAATCTTTTTCTCCCTGCTTCTCTTCCTCTTATATTCTGCTTACCCCTTCTTTGCCTGCAGTGTGATGAGATACACTTCTTTCCCCAGTCTACTTAATGAAAATGTTGTCTTTCACTTCAGGCCTAAATATTGGAGCCCACTAATTATGGGATGAACTCTATGAAAACGTAATTACAAACAGATCTTTCCTCCTTAAATTTTGCATGCTCATGCCACATCTATACTGAATTCCCAATTTATATCAATCGATATTCAACGTATAGAATGATAAATCTACCAGCTTCTCTTATGACATAAAACATAAATGGAAGAATGTAAGACAAGCATAAGGGTGGGCTAACTTCTGATTGTGGTTGTCTTTAATTTTTTGGAATTGAACCCCGTGGGTTTGCATGTGCCAAGAAAATGTAACTACTAGCAAAATGTTCTCGGTCTGTAGATTCTCATCACAAATATTGTGGCAGAAAAATGAAAAAGGCACAGAAAATAAGGGGTATTCCAAAAGACTACAAAAGCACTTATGTTTATCTTCAAGATAATGCAAAAGTGATATAGAATATTAAAGAAAAGGGTAGCTAAGCAAAATTTGGCCACCAAATATTTAAGAATGGCATTAAAAGATATATAATTATCTCCACAATAAATAATGAAAATACAATATGTCTGAGAATAGAAGGATTGAGGTTAGGCTGAAAAATACATGGCCCATTTCTATTTTCAGAAAGACATACCCTAAAATAGACAACAAGGAGAAAAAAAATGGAACCAAGAACATAATCCTAACCATGAAAATAGAATCAGAGAATGACAGCTGCAGTACCGGGGTGAAAGTACTGACAAGCCTACCTCACCTATAGGGCTATAAAAGTCTCTGAAATGTGCTACTTGCTTGGGAGTCTGGCTATTTGGTGATAGGGAAGAGGGTATGAGTGGCTCTCCAGGATCCTGTGCTATGGCACTGAAAATGTGGCAATTGTAAGAGCATGCAAGAAAATTCCCTTCTCAGCACTGCTGTTCATACTGTTAATCATCTAAAGAAATCCAGTGGTTAGTGTACTTACTGCCAACATAATTATTATTGCATAGAACAAAGCAACAATAAGATCTGAACAAAACAGATGGATTTGCATTGCCAGGGAATTTAGGTTTTATCATAATTTTTTATGATACAGAAAAATAAAATTTTGTTGAAAATATCCACGACAAATCAGTTACCTTTATAATATTTTGTAGGGATAAAAATACTTTAACTTCAGTTTGTATTTCCTTCACTGTTCTTTACCAAAAAATTTGTCAAAATATAAGAATATATAAATCATTACTAAAGGATAAAATTTATAAGCACTTTATCGAGGATTTAGAAAAACTTCTCTGTTTAATGTCCTTACTGTGTTAGCTGTGTGTATTGTCTCAAGCTCAATCTGCAAACAACATTATTAATTATCAAACTGAACTTTATGGTGTCAGGATGTTTTGGAACTATTAAGCCATACTAATTTCTAACACATTGATTTTAAAATCCATTGAAAATTTATTCTTTCCTTAAGGTCATCTCTTTTTTTTTCCATTTACAATTATTTATTTATGTAGGCAGTCATAAAATATTTTTATAATATACATAAGAAAAAAGACATTTAGATGAGTAACAAATATAATTGCAGGTGATAGAATTTAGTGTTTATAAATGAAACCATCAATCACAGTCAGAGAAGACATACAAACTGTACTGAAAACTGAAGCCATGCACTTCAGCGTTTCTAAACTGCAAGAAGGTGTTGGGCTTTTAAAGGGATTACAGTGCTAAACTCTCAGATGAGAAGAGGACATAGTCCTTGCTACTTTTTCTATCTTTTCAACAGATGCATGGCTGGAATTCCAGACTTACCTTGTATTCATATCACTTTTTCTTTGATCAGCCTTCTTAGCGTCAGTATTAAAGCCAGTTCCACCATGCCTAGCTAAAATCTTCTTCATGTGAGTTATACACAATGGATGTTTGGGGATTGTTGTGAAAATTAAAAAAAAAAGAACATACTCTGAGATTCCATCTTACATCAGTAAGAATGGCCAAGATTAGGAAAACTGATGACAGCTGATGCTGGAGAGGTTGTGGGGTAAAGGAATCACTCTTCCATTACTGGTGGGAGTGTGCAAACTGGTACAGCCCCTTTGGATATCAGTGTGTTAATTCCTCCGAAAATTAGGAAACAACATTCCTCAACTCTCAGCAATACAACTTCTGAGTATATATCCAAAGGACGCTCAATTGCATTATAAGGACATGTGCTCAAATATGTTCATAGCAGCATTGTTTGTCATAGCCATAACCTGGAAACAACCTAAATGTCCCTTGACCAAAGAATGGATAAGGAAAATGTAGTACATATATACAATGGAGTACTACACAGCAGAAAAAAATGACGTCTTGAAATTTGCAGACAAATGAATGGATCTAGAAAACATCATATTGAGTGAGGTAACACAGACCCAGAAAGACAATTATCATGTGTACTCACTCAAAAGTGATTTTTAAACATAAAGCATAGAAAACCATCATACAAATCACAATCTCAGAGAACCTAGACAACAATGAGGACTCTAAGAAAGACATACCTGGAGCTAATTCCACATTTCACTGAGAGTCCTCCTATTATATTAGGATGAAGAATCCTTTATTGATGAGTTCCAGTCGTGATGCCATAGTCTTTGGCTACCTTTTGGTTAGTGTACCTGAATTGGATAAAGTGTTTTTCAGACCCATGGGAATCAATGAGTTTTTAGAGTAGGTTCTTCTTTCAATGCTGGCTTGTTACCACTTTATCTTACACCCTGGCAAAAGTATCTGAGAAGAAAGGAAGCATTTTACCTGGCTATTTATCTCTAATAAGATTAATTATCTCACATATTCATATTGCCAGGCATACTCCTTTTGATCCAAAGGATACACACACTTATCAGGAATGGCTTTGCTTAGTGATTGAGTGATTACAAAAAAAATGGTCAAGGTGTTCTATTAAATTAAGGAAAAACATATTTTATATTCCATGATACCAAAACAATTTGATTTCCTCTCTCTAGGCAACAATAATGCTTCTTGAATTATTTTCAAGGACTTTGTTTAGAATTAGAGAGCAGGAGAGAGAAAATAATTCGTTATAGTTTGATTAATACAAAATTTTCACTTGTGTTTTTCCACATTAATAAGTTCTTGAAATTTGAATAATGAATCTCAAACACTGTTTCATCATAAATATATTTAAATATATTCACTTAAATATACACGTATGTATGTTCCTTTCAGCAATGCACATAGCGGTGTAAATAAAGGAAAAGATGGTATTATAATATGTCTACTCAGAGGTTTACTTTTAAACCTCAGAAAAATTATAGTAGGTTTTTGAGAGTAGATCCTTTCCCCATATATTTCTAATTCCTATACACTAGCAAATTATGCTTTCTCTTCTCTGATGTATGTATTTAGAATTTCCACAATATAGCGACAACCTTAAAATGTGTTATCTTTTCTCATTCCATTTAGCTCAACAACTAGAGCATGACCTTTTAATAACAAGAATATTTCTCAATTCAGTTTCAATATCAACAGTGTATCTTTATTCTGTAACTCCTGTGGTTGCATGAGCACATTCAAAATAATTTCTATTATGCACTAAATATATTTGTAGAATAAATTATTCTTTAAAATGTGTGAAAACCTTTTTGAACATGTTCTCCCTAATAATAATTAAAAATGATTTTGTTCTTATGCAGAGTTGAATACATTATTCAACAATTAGCAACTCTTCAATAAATACTCCTCTTTGTGATGAGACCAAAAATCATTGGGTTTCAACAGAATCCTAATTTATTTTGATAGAGTACACTTAGATAGTCCTTGCATTAATGTTACCGAAATCTTCCATTTCTCAAATATTTAACTTTGGTGTTAAAGGTAATTTTAATTTTTATATGGAAAAATTTAATTTTCCAGCATTTGGTATGGGTTGTCATTCAATGATCTATTGATTATGGAATCCCCAGTAGGACTAAAAATATTACAGGGTATTGCCAATGACTTTGGCCCACCGGTCCTGAATTGTAAGACCTGGTGTCTGATATCTAAATCTTACTTTATTGAAAAATGAAAAATGAAGCTGGACACATACTGGGTATCTCTTCCCCACTGGCTAATATTCACAAATGCAAAAATGTGCAACAGAGGCTTCTGGGGTAGGAAATAATCCCACCTTGTAATGGAAACCATAATGTATAATAATTTTTCTGTCAAGATATGCCCCACTTGAGCAATAAGTACATTATTGTGGAGGTAACCAATCAAATCATTTTCTATTTGGATCTGAAATCCATTCCATAGAAAGGAACTTGTGCCTGGTACTGTAAACCTAGTCAGAAGCTGTGGTTGTAGAGGCCATATGGGAGAATGGATGACTATTGTTCTGTGAAATGGATACTGTGTCAGACAACCTTCTATACATTTATAGCTTCTAAACACTTACGCTCATGCCTGTAGATTAGTAACTCTTCAAACCATGGACAAAAAGTTTCTTAATGCTGTGGAGAATGATTGATGCAGAAATTTGTTACTGAACAACGTGTGGGGAATGAGTGATGGCTGGGAGTGCTAAACACGAAATGAGACATCTATTGCATTTGCTCCTAGGCCCAGGGACCATCCTGAGAAAGACAGGCAGACAGAACTTGAAAGCCAAAGGTAGGGTATGAGTGCTGTGAAACAGTGTCTTCCTTTCAAGGCAAAGCCAGTGCCTATAAACTCACTAGAGCTGTGGTTTTCTGCACACAGCCCAGGCAAGACTGTTCCTCTCAACATTCTGTCTTGAGTATAGTAAGAACTCATGGGACACTACCTCTCACCAAGGGACTATGATACCAGAAGTGGGTATCCTCTTTTCAGAGGTGTAGGAACTGCCCATATTCCAGTAAATTACCCTATGCCTGCTCAAGACAGCAACAATAATTAAACTAACTCAGTGCAATGAATAAACAGAAAAGAAATTTAAAGTAGGAACAGAATTCCTGGGAAGCAATATGTGCTACTTTACTACAAAGTTCTAAAAAGGTAATGTTCTCTAATAAACCTTTTTTCTCATGGTCAAAATTTTAGCCAAAGAGCAGAGAAGTTTAAATGTTTTAGGGGTGCCTTGCTATGGTTAATTGAAGTCTCTCTCTCTCTCTCTCTCTCTCTTTCTCTCTCTCTCTCTGTCTCACACACACACACACACACACACACACACACACACACACACACACACTAATGTTTTGTAAGTAATTGTAGTTGAAAATTCTAGCCTTCTTTCATACTCCAATGATTCACATAGGATGAGAGACTGAACAAATGCAGGGGAAAATGTATTTTCTGGATGGGAAAAATTGTGTAAGCTTCTGAAAGCACAGTGGGGAAAAGATGGAAGAAGTCAATCAGAGGAATGTTGGTGAACCAGCCTGTCTATATCTTGGACTTCAAATTCATTTTGTAGTAAAGATAAACTAGGTTCATTACTGTTTATGATTAAATCCCTGTTTTGAAAGGATTTTGCTATACTCACCTGTAAGTTTAATGACAAATACTTCTGCATTACGGTTTCAAAATGTTGTGACCAACATTTTAATTGATTTTATTGAGCTATACATTTTTCTCTGCTCCTCTCCCCTTCCTCTCTCATCCCCTTCAACTCTTTCCCATGGTCCCCATGATCCCAATTTCCTCAGGAGATCTTGTCTTTTTCTACTTCCCATGTAGATTAGATCTATGTATATCAATCTTTGGGGCCTCATTGTTGTCTAGGTTTTCTGGGATTGTGAATTGTAGGATGGTTTTCTTTGCTTTATGTTTAAATGCCACTTATGAGTGAGGACATATGATATTTAGTTTTCTGGGTCTGGGTTACCTAAGTCGGTATGCTGTTTTCTAGCTTCATGCATTTGCCTACAAATTTATAGATGTCATTATTTTTTTCTGCTGTGTAGGCATAGTGCACTCTGTTATCAAATGTTATATTAAATCAAAGGGCTGTCAATTTATTTTTTAATTCACCCTCATATCAGGAAATACCCTTCCTTGCCATAGATATCCACTATGTGGGATATTAATTTTATTATAAGTGATTCTTTCTTATTGAGAAAGCAAGATACATTGGAAACTGTCCTCTCTCTTTTATTCTAAATTTACATGAAATTTATGAATCATATAAAACTGATTAATGGGTAACACTAGTAGAAAATCAAAGAAGCAGGTTGATGTAACAAAAGACATAATAAAAGGTATCTGAGAAAAAAATGTTCTTTTCATGGGTTCCAAGTAGGAAGACAGAAGCTAACTGTAGCCAGATTAAGGAAACGGTCTAACCATTACTGCTAGTGATATATTGCCATCAGCTGGGCCTTCTCTCACCTAGTTTTCACAGGCTCTTTCAACTATACCAGCTGATGCTTAAATAAATCCTTGGGGTACATTTACTTCATTGAAAACCAAATTTCTTTCTGAATTATATTTATATATACCAGTGTGTTAGTGCATGCCTCTAATCCCACAGCATTTGAGAATTGATGAGTAGGGATTAGTATTTATATCATCCTTAGTCAGAGAGTAAATACAAGTAAATACATATTTCTTTGAATATGGGCCAAAGTGTATGTGTGAGTGTGTAAGTGTGTGTGTGTGTGTGTGTGTATGTGGTAATAATAGGCTAAGATAATGATTTAAGAAATGGAATCATATAAGCTAAGAAACTAACACACATGTGTTGAGTTTATATTGATCTTTATTTTTATCTTATTGAAAATATTTTTCCTACAATATATTCTGATTAGAGTTGGCATACCCTCAACAACTCACAAGCTGTCCACATCCTTCCACCCAAATAAATAGTTTTTCTTGATGACTTTTGTTAGAAAACAAACATATATTTAAGAAAAAATAACTAAAATTAAATTACAAAACGAGAATAGAATGAAAATATGAACAAACAGCAACAGCAAAAAATACCGTTAGAAAAGCATAAGAAACACAGAGATACAGACAGACACGCATTTGGACTTATATAAATCCCATCAAGATGTAAAATCAGAAAAGAAAGATAATATAAAAAATATATGTAGTCAGAAACAAAACTCAATCACAGTATCAAACAGAAAATACTCCCGAGATATTGAGTTATTTTTCATTTTATTTTTGAAACAGAGTTTCTCTGTAGCTTTGGAGCCTGTTCTAGAACTAGCTCTTGTAGACCAGGCTGACCTCAAACTCAGAGAAATCCTCCTGCCTCTGCCCCCTGAGTACTGGGATTAAAGGCGTGCGCCACCACCACTCAGCTGAATTATTTTTCTATTAGTAATCTACTGAACATGGAGCTTGGACATCTGTTTGGCTTTTGTTCTGGGTGAGCGTCCACTGAAACTTTTTATTTTGGACCAGTTATTAATTGTAGAGAGTTTTTAGGCTAAAGTTAAGGGCTTGTGTGTTTTTATATATGTATGTGTTGCCCTTTTACATATATAATAGCTGAGAATTATCCAACTGCAAAGTATACATATCCTGTTTGAAAACTCAGCACATCACAAGTTTCTTAAACCAATCTTCAATAGTACTCAAGGATATGTTCATATTGGAACACATCCTCAATTTTTATCTTTTAGCAATGTGTACAATACTCAGTATTTTTCTTTAATAGACTAGGTTTTATGAAATTCCATAATCTCCTAAAGTCATTGTCATGTCTCAAAATTATATATTATATTACATCCTCTATATATTCCTCAGTGTGAATATGCATGCATGTGTACATGTGCATATGGAGAAAATGTAAAGGCTAAAAATATTATATATCTGTGATAAATTTACTAGGTTTTTCTTGCAAATGAAATGTAGACGTAACCAAAGATTTGCATTCTTAGCAGTGACTATGTATAAGACTTAACACTAAACACTATTTCTATCATTTCCCAGTTGAATTGAAGAGCTTCCAATAGAATGTTCTTTGGTATATGCACATGTACTTGAAAAGCTCTCATGGAAATCAAAGCACATTGCAGTAGCAGGAAATGGTTAAATTTCTATTTGTCAAGCTCATTACTGACATTGTCCTCTGAATGAAGATAGGTTGCTTCATTTTCTCTTTTTGTTACATTTTTTCAAGTTTCAAAATAATATCATTTCCATGCAAATTACCCTCTTGCAGCATTCATTAAACCTCTTTTTACTGAAACCTAGCTGGTTCTTCAGTCCTCTGAGTTATCTGTGGGAAATCTTCCAAGGGTCAAAACACCAGAACAATGCTACACTGATTTAATATGAAATATAGAAAAGCAAGATATTGTTTGAAGTTGTGTTTTTTTGAGATGTGAAAATGTTACAGTGGCATGCTACTGAAATGGAATATATTTTTATGTGTTAAGCAGAATAATTAAAGCAAGGAATGGCACAAATAGATTTTTATTGCAGACTCCAAATGAGAATCCCATTGACCTCTTCTGCACCTGCACCTCAAGGAGCAGGTTGCTTACATCTCAGTGCGTACTCTGGTACTCGAATTTGTTCAGTTTCTCTCCGTTTCTGCCGTTTTGTGTGCAATGGATGTGAAGTGAGAATTAACAGTAATCTGCAATGATGAGAAACAAAAATTTATGCAGGCATATTTTATTATCCTAGTATAATTGTGATATTTAGATCTTTAGTGATTTAAACTTAGAAATATCTGCACTAAAAAAATGTATAAATTTCCTACACTAAAAAAGAGGCAATATTTCATCAAATAATCTATGAACTAGTTTACAATTATTTAATAATAAATTTTATATGTATAAATTAACTTCAAGGATTATTATTAGATATTTTAAATCCATAGTCATATATAGTTTCATTGTATTTAAACTCATTTAATGGGTGATTATATTGTCATTAATTTATTTTAACTATATGAGATAAAATATTGTGTATACAAGTAGTCATATTACAACATATTTTATTTTGAAGTTAAAGTTATTGTATGGTTTTAGCAGCATAGCTATAAACAACACAAGAAACGCCTTTCTATTATGCCCAAATGTTGTATATTTAACAATTCCACTGTGTCATTTAATAATTTATAAGATTTACATTTAAAAGTTTGAAATTACTCAAATGACTCAGGCTTCCATTTGCTAGCATTTGTTTGGAAACAGTGTATTATAGTATATATACCCAGTACTACTTTTCAAATAATAAAAGAGTCAGTTGGAAAACAATTATTGTACCTGAAGGTTTTAACATTTGCTTTCATGGAAATGTGATGTTTTGATACCTATAGTATATTAATCTGTGATTCCATAAGCTTCATCAAATGATCACAATTCTAAAAACTGATGAAAACCACTTTGATCAAAGATTCAAGGAAAAGCATTTTTTTTTAATCACAGTTAATCTGCTTACAGTATTGAGGTTTTTGTTCTTTTATTGTTAATCAGCAACACTTCAATGGCTACATAAAATGTATCTGCTAGTGTTATACTTTATAATTACTTAATGATAATGTTTATATCAACTCTATAAATTATTTTAAACAATTTAATGAAATTCAAAACATATATGTTTATATATTACCACATTTTCTGAAACAGAAATTAATCATGAGCTATCTAAATCAAGCTAATTATTAAAAGCAAAACTTCATATACTATAGTAATCCATTTTATTTTGTTTAAACAGAATACCTAAGGATGTACAATTTTCAAATTTAAACAATACATTTCAGGTCATGTATTTGAAACTAGAATAATTAAAGAAATTTGATCTTGTGCCTGTTCATCTTCTGGTGATTGCTGCATGTTGGGTCACATCATGGAAGAGAAATGGGTAAAGGAAGGAGTTGGGTTCACATTATCATAACTCACTCTCAGGTACATATATCGAGAAGCCAGAGAAAAGCACGAATATATCTGGAACATTATTCATACCAAAATAACATGATTTGTCAAAAGAGATCGTACACAGGTCTCAAGAAGAATTTAGCTGAAGGCAAGTCATATCCCAAATACACCACACTCCTGTGATATCTTTATGAGAATCTAAAAATCTTCTCTTTATAAAAATTTGAAGTACATAACATATTCTGATAAAAAGTCACCATATTACATCATGACTTGTTTACCCTGCCAAAATGTATTATATAACCAACATTTTTTAAACACTATCCCTTTTATTCTACAAGACATATTCTAATATATCCTTTAATATTCCATTTTGAGGAGAAAGAATATCAGTGATTACTCTGGCAGTAAAGAAAAGAGGACTCTCTTTTCATTTTATTCCCTGATTTCAATTGCTAAAAATCACTTAAAACTCATGGCTATCAAATTGGGACTGGAGGTATGACTGAATGCTTAAGAGAATTCATTGATCTTTGAAACCATTTTGGTTTTGTCCTTAGTCTCTGTGTGGAATGGCTTACAACCAACTCCAGCTCCAGAAATCTGAGCCTCTCTTCAGGTCTTTGTAGGTAGCTGCATTCATGATCATATAATTCTATAAAATATACACATAAGTAAAATAAAAATTAAGATATAACTCAATATGAATATTAAACATAAGTTTCCATGCATCTTATAGGAAGTAAGAAGATTTAAAAAAATCCTTTGTGGCCCTGGGAGATTAATCACCTCTTACAAAATAATTAAGGCAAGAAGCTCATTTCTGTAACTGAAGAGGAATAATCAACTTTGAACATTGATGCTTTCTGGGACTATAGATTCCTTCGAGTTCAGTACTGAACCGATATGTAAATTTGTTTGTAAAAGCTCTAAACCTAGGTGGCAACATGTCTGTATGGCCTGCTTGCTAAGTTACTCACTGCTGAATGTTCTTACCTGAATGAATGGAAAGACAAGTATAAAGATCAGGTATTCAAAATGGTACAATATAAAATTCATATTAACTTTATCCAGAATCAATCATAAAATTCATTGTTGTGACTTTTTTTAGAGGTGATGCATAATTTTAAGTACTGAGCCTCTTGAAGCCACTCTACATCAATATTGAAAATACTTAGGATCTATATATCCTTAAATTGGTGAACCATTTTACTCTTTTAGACATGTATTATGCTAATGTTTATACTAGGAAGATGAGCTAGCATGACAGCAAAACACAGAAACATTTACATAATTGTTTGTTTAATTTAAAATGTTTTTTCATATAATAAATGTGATCTTATTTATTTCCCATTTACAACTTCTGCCATATTCTTCCCACCTCCCTTTCTATTGCAACCTTTTATAAGAAAACAGTAGAATTAAAATATAATGTAACTCTGTTTCCTTCTACCTGCATGTTTCTTTGAGAAATTAATATACCATATTTGATATGTTTCTCCTACTCTTTCTTCTTGCTGCTTGCTTACAGCATTCATGGATTTTGTATACACAACTTTGTACCTCATGTTTTTCTATACTAGTATTAACATATTTTGTCCACGGTCAACTACTAGAATTATATCTTACATATAAATAACACATGAACACTGATAATCCTATCTTCTGTTTGTTCATTAGAATGTTCACTAACTTTCTCTGACTTGCTAAATAGCTCACATTTGGAACAAAGGTGAGGCTTCACATAGATGGAAGTGATAGTGGATAAAGTTACAGTGCTACTATGCATTGTGGTGAAAATTAAGGACAAAAATATATCTACTACTCAGAGACAATAGTACAATAAGGCAAAAAGTGACAGAAATCGAAATTCTGAAATTTTGACTTTCTCTCATTTGTATCAGATCACAAGGGAAGCTTCAGAGAACAACAGCCTTCAATTTGATCAGACACTGGATAAGTCGCAATTGGGTCAATGGTGCTTTGTGACTATTTAACAAAATGATCACATTATGAAGCACACTAAAGAGAAAGAAGCAACATATTGAAGATTTTGGATTTGAATGAATTGGGATTAGTTCATAGGAGGTTATAAACCAGTACAGCTCCCCTGTGGGTACAACTTAACAGTTAGAAAATATATGGAGCAGTATTAGAAATTATGAAAGTATAATCAAAAGGGATGACAATACTGTCTATTATGTTTGGAATCATGCATTTTTATACAATGTCAAAGTCATTTCTCTAAGAATATTTTATTTTCTGTAGCAAATAAAAGGTTTTCAGTTTTTGTTTCTTTCTACACACAAGTATACAAATATAATTAATGTACATTTAGGTAAATTGTATATTTATAGACATTTATTTATGAAAATGTGTGTGTGTGTGTGTGTGTGTGTGTGTGTGTATGTGTGTGTTGCTCAGAATAGTACTAATTCAACTTTAGGAAGCTTGGTGCCCCTCATACACATAGTAAAAATAAATTGAACATTTTCAAGGACGGTTATACTGTTAGCTCATTAATATTGTTTGTGTTAAAGATCATTTTGTGTAATAGTAAGATTATGACATTCTAAAGTCATTTTCATTTAATATATTTTCCATTGCTATATTAGAATCTACATGTTTAAAGATAATTTCTGTTAAAATATTATTCTATACTCCTTAGCAGAACTGCTTGTAATATATTAATTAATCCACAGTGTTTTAAATTATATTACTCATATTCAAGTTCTTGACTTTGAACTTTGCATCTTTGTTTTCATGTATTCTCTTCTTCTCTTAGTCCAGTTCATATGAATCAATTATTTAATTCATATACTTTTGTATATGAATTCCTAAATTTATTGTTAAAATAATTTTCGACGTGTCAAAAAATAACTCCAACCTAGTATAAGGCCTTTAATAATAATCACTCTATACATGCTGTGATAATTTAGAAATTTATGATTCAAATGTTCTTTTGCTATATTGTAATTCACCATCCTATTCTATGAAACATTTACAAAATTATTATGTTGGTCTTGTGAAAACAATACCTTTTTTTTGAAAAAATTTAACATTGTCATAGTAAGAAGTCTTTTTTTCACACGTGTGACCTTAATATTCAATATTCCTACTGTTTTCTCTATCTTAATTTCTTTTTCATCCCGAAATACTTGAAAATTTCTGGAGTGCATTGAGGTATGCTCATAATAAATTCATTACTGTTTAATTTATCTAAATGTCATTATGCCATATTTATTTTGATTAACAGTTTTATTGATATAGACTTTGGGATTAACAGTTTATTTTCAGTCTCAAACAGCCAAAGGTATGTTTGAGTTCTGCACTCCTGTTAACCCCTCTTTCAATAAATGTTGACTCCATTTAATTGAATGATTTAAATAATTCATTAAATTGTTTAAATATGGAAAATTAATAATTTTTTGAATTTTCCACTTATAAATATATTCACCTTGTTCCTATTTAATAATTTGTGGTTAATTTAGACAATTTTAACATTTTAGTAGCTATGACTATGGTAAACTATCAAGATTTCTAACACTCACATGCACAGCAGACTGATTTTATAAATGCATAATATGGAGCTCAGACACAAAACATGCAGGATATCAGGAATATTCTGAATAGACCAAAATTATTAATCATGAGTATATAGAAATTCGAGTCAAAGTAGCAGACAGTATTTTAATAAAGTCACAAAAGAAATTTCTCTTAATGTGAAAAGAGAGGAATAAATCAGTGTAAATTAATCAAATAAAACATGAAAAGAATAGGATAAGAAAATATTCCCGCATGACACAAAGTACCCAAAACAGTAAGCAAACAGAACAAAAAAAAAAGGATATTAAAAGTTACAAAGGAAAAGACCCAGTCACATATAAAGGCAGGTCATTTATAACAACACAATACAATTCATAAACACTCAAAAATCTAGAAGGGCCTGGGTAGATGTTCTACAAATGCTGAGATTAAAGATGCCTGTCCAGATTATCATATTTCTGGCATCTATCAAGAACAATCAACAGAGGAAGAAAGTCTTTCTAAGATGTAACAAAACTGAAATATTTTCTTTCTACCTATTAAGCACTACAGGAGGTATAAATGGAAAAAGTCAGGTGGAAGATGCTAGTAGCAGTTTTACCTGATTCCTTTGTTTCTAGTGAAACAGAAACATTATTAAAGGTATGCCAAGTCAAAAACGACAAGGGCAAATGGAGTCAGTGAAGAATTATACTAGGTATTCAAAGAAGAATCAATGCCAAAACTCCTCAAGTTATTTTCCAAGACATAAATATTTTAAATCCTATTTATGAGGCAATTATGACCATGATCAAAATCACACAAAACCCCAGAAAAAGAGAAGATTGTTGTTGAATATCCTTTGTGAACACAAATGTAAAAATTCTAAAAACATATCAAATTTTACTTTTCAAATAAAATTTGTTTTTCAAATCAAATCTAGGAATAGTTAATGAAAATTATATACTATGAGTATATTAATGTCATCTAAGAGATGCAGGGATGGGTCAATATTCATAAATCAATGAAAATAATGTAATGGATGAATTGATTGGAAGAAAAATAACTTCTGATCATCTCGTTAATGTGGAGGAGTGGCCATTGACATAATCCTTTCATGACTAAAGTCTTGGAAAGATTAAAGATATATGGGACCTACCTCACATTAATACAGGCAATTTACTATAAGTTTATGTCCAATATCAACCTCAATGAAGAGAAGCTCCAATAATTAAAGAGAACTGAGGAAAAAGAAAAGACGAGCACTCTGACCACACTGAGCCCACATAGTGCTTGCCATAATAGCTAACGGAATAAAACAACTGGAGAAGAACAAGCGGATACAAATTGAAAACTACTAACTCTAATATATCTATGCACAAATGATTTGATTTTATACACAAAAGGCCCTACTAACCCCAGAAGAGAAACTTTACACCTGATACATTCTTTTATCAAAGTTGGAAGGTACAAAATAACACACATATGCTTAAAAAGTCAATAACCTTTTTGTATTCGAAAGACTAACAAACTGAGAAAACAACAGAGACACAAAAATTTTCACAATAGCCTCAGGAAAATAAAATATATTGAGATGACTCTAATCAACAAAGTAAAATAAAGACTTTATAATCAAAAACTTAAGACATTGAAGAAAGAAACTGGAAAAGATACCAGATTTTCCCACATCCTTTGATTAGTAGGATTATAGTGTAAAAATAACTATCCTACCAAAAATGGTCTCCATATTCACTGCAAATCATAAAAATTCTTCATAGACCTTAAAAAAACAAATAAACAACCCCCGCCAAAAATACAGTTTCTATCTTCATATGGAAACTCAAAATATCTAGGATAGCCAAAACAAATTAGGTTAATAGAAGTACTGTTAGACGTATAACCTTCCCAAATTCAATTTGCACTACAGAGCTATAGTAACAAATACAGTATGATATTGTCATAAAAAAGAAATGCTGTTAAGTGATAACAAAAACACAGCCATAAATCCACACACTTATAGATACCTGATTTTTTACAAATAATACAAAAAAGTACACACTAAAAAAGGGCAGCATCTTCAAAATCATAATGGTCAAACTGTGTAGTTCCATTTTGACATATACAAATTAATTCATATTTATCACTCTTAAAAAAATAGTTCCAAATGGATCTAGGATTTCAACAAAAGACCAATTATGCTGAATCTGCTAGAAGAGAAGGTGAGCACTAGGCTTGAACACATTTATACTCGCAAGACTTTCTGAATACATCTGCATTAGCTCATCACCAAGATCAACAATTAATAAACAGGACCTCATGAAACTGAAAAGCATTTGCATGGTAAAGGTCACTGTCGTTCCAACAAAATAGCACCCTACAGAATGCTAAAAGATCTTTGCCAGTTAATCAGTCAATTGAAGGTTAATAACTAAAATTTGCATAGCCAGGTGGTGATGGTGCACACCTTTAATCCCAGCACTTGGGAGGAAGAGGCAGGCAAATCTCTGTAAATTTGCGGAGAGCCTTGTTTCTAAGAGCTAATTCCAGGATAGCCAAGGCTGTTTGTTACACAGGGAAACCATGTCTCAAAAAAAAAAACCCTTTTAAATTTAGAAAGAATATACAAAGAGAACTAAAAGGACAGCCCAACTAAAAGGGGGGGGGGGTTTTACAAAACTAAATGCAGATCTTTCAAAAAAGAAAACACACAAATTGCTGAGAAAAACAACATTCTGTTTCTTAAAACTTCACCATTAGGGAAAACCAAGTAAAAACTTCTTTGTAATTATATCTTACTCCAGTCAATATGACCAAGATCAAAAAGCAAATGCAGCACATGTTGGTTTTAATTAGGAAAGGCATAACTGTTATTCCTTGCTTGTTATAGGCACTGTGAAAATCAGTGTTGGAGATTCTGATAAAGGTGGGATCAAATCTACATCAAGTTCAAGCTATAGAATCCATGGTATATACTCAAAGGAGTCTTCATTCTACTATAGAGACACTAGCTTAGCAACATTCATTGTTGTTTTACTCATAATTGTTATGAATTGGAAACATCGTAGATGCCCACCAACTGATGAATGAGTAAAGAAAACATTAAATATTTAGATAATCAAGTATAATTTGGCTGTGAAGACAAAAATGATGAAGTTTACAGAAAAATAGAGCTTGAAAACAATCATACTGAGTGAGACACCAAGATAAAAAGGAATAATACCATGATTTCTCTTAGATGTGGATTCTAACCTTTGAGTATTTGATTAGTCTACCAAAATCTGAATAATTGCAAAGGTTAAATACCTAGAAAAGGAACAATTGGATGAAAGGATAGCCCAAGGAAGGGGGAAAAGAATTACTGATGCACAGAGATAATAAGGAAATAGAACTGATGGATTAATAATGAACAGGGTGTGAGAGAAAAATGAGAAGTGGGATTGAACAATTAAACCAAAGGGCATTTGAAAAGCACATAGAAACCTACTACTTTATAAGCTTCCATGAATATTTATACATATGCAAGATAGGGAGTCACCAAACATTAGAAAGAAAATGATCCAAGATCTCTTAAGTCACCTAATAAAACTATAAAGTTATAGGAATGAGTTAGATATTTTAGAGTGATTGGCTAAAGGGGTCTCATGAAACACCCTATACATTACAACCAATTATATTATTTTTCTCCAAAGCCTTTATGCTGAAGGGAACACTTACTAAATTCATCAAACATGGAGAAACAAAGCTGCCAACTAATTAGAAGCTCTAATGACTGGCATTCATGATGCTGGAATACTCTACTGGAGTAGAAAGAGAAAGACAAACATTGCATAGCTAAAAACTCTATGATATACAGCATTGACCTCCTTATGAGATATTAACCTGTTAATGATGAAGACTCTATCAAAATAACCATCATTATTATATTTAAATGCCATTCCATGTGATGGAACCCATAAATGATACTTCTAAGAAGTTTCCAAAGATCATAGATGAAATGGGCATGTGTCTAGGGGAAAACCTGATGTTATCAGTTTGCTGAAGGAACATAGACACAAAAAAAATTACATTCTGCTATACCCATAGATTAGTGCCTCCTTCAGACCTCATCAGAGAAGCTTTCACTTGCAGCAAATGGGAATAAAACCAGAGATGCACAACTGGTCAATGTATGGAGAATGAGAGTTTGGGGAACTCAGATATAATTTCTTCATCAAATCCCTAATCTCAAGGCTTAAACATCTGTGCAAAAGAGAAGGAATAAATATTGTAAAAGCCAAAGGTGATAACTCCAAGAAAACAGGGTCATGGGAGAGGGTAGAACATGATCAAAATATATTTCATGCCTTTCTAAACTTCTCAAATGCATATGAAAAATGGAAAACTACTACCAAGAACAGCCTCATAAGTTAATCATAAACAGATTCAATTTGAAAGACATTCCTCTGTTTGTTTTTGCATTTATTGTACAGGCTCAACAAAATATTCTTTTTTTTTTTTTTTTTTTTTTTTTTTTTTTTTTTTTTTTTTTGGTTTTTCGAGACAGGGTTTCCCTGTAGTTTCTAGAGCCTGTCCTGGAACTAGCTCTTGTAGACCAGGCTGGCCTTGAACTCAGAGATCCGCCTGCCTCTGCCTCCCGAGTGCTGGGATTAAAGGCGTGAGCCACCACCGCCCGGCTCAACAAAATATTCTTATTGAGCTTCTAAAAGCATATTGGGATTGTTACAGACATCAACTGCAGTGCAACCAATTCTGAGTTAAAGTTAGAACTTAGTGCAAAAAGTCTAAAATAGAATTTGACATAATAATTGTGAAATTTCGCAGTGTGGAATTTAACTGCAACCTACTGAAAGAAAAGGAAAACTTGAGACTATGTTGCTCAAGACCATATGTTTAATTCCAGTTATTGATAAACAGAAGGAAATTGTGAATATTTCTCAAACCTCTTTGTGTATATGTCTTCTATCATGTGCATTCTCAGATCCAGTTATAGAAATTAAATATAAAAACAAAAAATAACATGATGCAGTTATATAAAATATGAACATAACATTATGAATTTCCAAGGAAAAAATTCTTTGCTTTTATAAGAGTTAAAGGAGGTTTTGATATTTCAAATACTAAGTGGTAAATAATCTTCACCATTCTATTTGAAAGTGGTGATTAATGATATTGTAGTAGTGCTCCCCTAAGCCAAAGACCATGAGCCACTAAATACAATATTAAGCCAGAATTCCTACAAATGGTAAATTGATTCTAGACCTATTGCTCATTCTAGAATACAAATGGGCATGCAGACCAGGTCTGTCCAAGTAAAGGCTAGCATGGAGAATGTTTCAGCTTAATGTTGAAAATGAAGACTTTTTTTCTCCACCAAGGTCAAAGATGTGAGCCAAGTTTAGAGTTGGCCATGATATTTGTGATATGTAAAACCTTTCAATGCTTTGTGTGTGTGTGTGTGTGTGTGTGTGTGTGTGTGTGTGTGTGTGTGTAAGACAGATGTGGACATAGAGGGTAATGGAAGGAGAGAAGGGAGGAGATAAAGAAAGCCAAAGGGAAAAACAGACAAAAGAGACAGAAAAAGAGAAAGACAGAGTAAAACAGAGAATCACCTAATGCCCGAATTGATTCCTTGATGGGATTTTTTTCATCAGACAGAACCTCAATCGTTTTTAGTTGTCAAGAGAAATATTTCCAAAGAGCAAACTAGAACAAGTTTTCATTCCACACACACACACACACACACACACACACAAACATGGTAGATAAATGATAGATAGATAGATAGATAGATAGATAGACAGACAGATAGATAGATAGACTTATTATTTGATAAAATTTTGGTAAATACAGTTATAGAAATGTTCCACGTAAAACTCTGTCATGCTTGTTGATGCTTGTTTGGAAACTTGTTCTCTACTCCTGATGTATGTTAGAGAGGAACTTCAGGAGCTTCACAGGATTCCCCAGCTTTTAATGTTGTGTCAGGTGATAATAAGTTTCTTGGATTTTATTTCCCTAGGATTATAGTCAATCATAAACTACTGGTGATTATACTCCACTTCTAAATATCATATTAGTCCTTTTATAATTTTGATTCAGAAGAAAAATTATTCTATGCCATGAAAGCCATGTTTCTCTTAATCTCACTTCAAACAAATAAAATATTGAGAGTAGAATTATTTTCCATTTAATGAATTATAAAACCAAGCAAGTATATGAGAGAATTGCAATACTAGACATGCTAATGAAAGATCATAAACTTGAAAATGAGAACATTAATGGGATGAACCCCACTCTGACCACAGTGAACTATCTTAAGTTCCCTGACTGCAGAGTAGAACCAGTTAGAAACACAAGTAAGTTGAGGTGTTGTTCAGGGGACATATTCTTCAGAAGGAAAAAGTTACCTTGTAAAGTATATACCTTGGAAGTACGATAGATTTATATAAAATCATAACATTTGTGTGATACACATATAAAATTCATAGCATATGCTATATGTACTCTATATATGATCATGTACACAAACACACACAGTCATATGTGTGTGTGTGTGTGTGTGTGTGTGTGTGTGTGATCAGTACAGCTGTGTCTGTTTGCTTAGAAGTATTCAGACATCCAGACAATATAAAGAAGATATAAAATAGGGAGAAAATTTTAATGTAACCATGCAGGAACTAAGGAATACTTCATTGAAAGGAAATTTGAAACATAATCAGGAAAGACATGATGTTAAGTTTCAAACTTGGGACAAATGCCTGACATGCCTGTTTAGCATATCAAGGCTGGACCTGTCTGCCAGGGTCTCCCAGCATCCCTCATTGCCATTGATTACAGGGCTTGGCTGTCACATCCCATCCCCACCCTTTGATCTCTCCAACCCGAAAGCTGCGGTGTCAATCCTCCAGAAGCACTTCCATCTATGGTCACTTTGGAGACCAGGCTGGCTTCCAGCTCCCAGAGATTCACATGTTTCTGCACCCAAGTGCTGGGATAAGAAACCCTTGTTACCACCTCCCGTCCAGTCCACAAATGATTTTCTTAAAATGCTTTTGATCCAGAGGCTGGAGCAAAGACTCCGCCTCAAGATCAGACACTGATGCTGTTTGCAAGATTGATCCTGCTTGGTCTCTTGAACCCACGATGTTGCTTAAGTCACTTGTAACTACTGATTCTGCGGTACCTTGCTCCATTTTCTGTCCTCCAGCAACACCGGAACACAGTGGTGAATAATTATAAACCCAGGCAAAACACTCAGAATTAAAATAAATAACCCTAAAAGTCTTTGATCTATTGACATCAATAGATCTTCTTTACTTGTTAAGATATGTGTTCATCTGCATAATTTATTGTGTTTCAGGGGACAATTAGATCCCCTGCAACTGGAAGGGTTGAAAGGTTGCCAGGTGCCATGTAGATGCTGGGAACCCAATCTGTCTCGTTTCCAAGAATAACCAGTGCTCCTCACGCTCAGCCATGTCTCCACCCTCAAGCTGGTTAGTTTTAATTACAAGTTTGACTTTACTCGTTGCATCATCTTCCCTCCATATAGACTGTATAAAACTACTTACGTTCAATCTTATAAAAAGTGTTAAAATTTGCACATTTTAGATAAATAAATAAAATAGACATAATTACACACTCCTCTAAGATTTTATACCAATATGAATTGGAGGCACTTTTACCTTTTTGCATCTGGAGAGAGATAATATAGTTTACATGCGTACAAAAGGCACCAATATCAGCTGTACTCTGGGGAGCCATCTCTGAACGTAACAGTTTGCCAGGTGATACAACTTTGCCCAGCATCATTTTTCTGTGAGTCAACGTTTAGGTATGCTTAGCCCTCTAAAGCAATGCGATTGAACACATGGATTATGACTTGATTTAAATTTTCTTAACGTTTTAAGACGTTACTAATCATTCTTTTTACCTGTGAAAGCTTTTGTCCAATAAATTATGAAAAAACTAAAGTTCCCCTACTAATAAGTTTTAAAAGGAAATATTTCATAGGCCCTATTCTGTACTTAATTTACTATCCCATATTAGGTAAAGACATGCCCATTCAAACTTAATTCAGGATCAGTCCTGCTTAGATAATGATTTGGAGTACGGCTTCAGGCAAGGGGCTGGAGGTTGAGGAAACACACGCAGAGACAGACCAACACACAGACCTTCCAACACTGGTACCAAAAGCCCCTCTTTAATAGCACCATGGAGGCTTAAATACCCTAAAGTCATTGGCCAACAGGTGAAAATCCCATCCTCTGATCCTCTAGGCTAGGCACAGCTTCTAGTAACTTCAATTAGAAGGCTCTAGACAGGGAAGAGTAGCTGAAAGTCAGGACTCAATTGGTCCCAACAAAAACTAAAGAATGAATGTGGTTGTTGTTCCAAGCATTGCTTTTCTAGTGTCTGTGATGTAGCAGCCTTCAGAAAATTGAGCACCTCCTTGGTCTTTGCACTTTGCTCTGTTGAGAGCCATGCACAAATTCCCCCCATATGGACTACATCCATGGTATTAGATTTCCAAATTATCTGTTTTAACATAGATTTCAAGTAAAAGAACTTTAAAATAATTAATTTTCCCTAAATAATTCAGCCAAATAACAACTTGAATTTCAGTTGAAATTTCTCATTAATGGAGATACTTTTATTCCCACCTGTCAAATATCTGTGTTGGGTATTTAACTGGAATCTATAAAATGGGCAGTAATTTGATATACTTATGATAGATAAATAGTAAATACAGTAAATTATTGCCATGGACTGTTTTTCTCAATTGAAATAATTAGCAAAAATTTTAGAACATGCTCTATAATTCATTTTTCCCTTAATATTTGAAACAAAGTAAATCTTCATAGTTTTATTAAAAAGTTATAGTTGATAAACGAAGGAAATAAATACTAGTTTCACAATTTTTCAATGAAAACTCTAAATTCTCATTATTCCATCCTTTTATTATAGTTGTTTCAGAAAATTTTGCTACAATTAAAACTCAAAATCCTAATGAATTTTCATATCATGTAACTGCCATGTATACTTGACTTTAGTTCAAACTAAAGGTTGCATAATTGAAAATATTAGTTAGACTCAGCTAATAATGGCTATAGCTTGTAGGGTAAAAATAGAAACAAATTATCTGCTTTATTATACATGGCATATACTTGTAAAAAATAGAGTCAGTTTGTAGAAAAGCTCCAATTACTGAATTTTAACCTTTTCAAAAGGTCATTTGAGAAATGAACAGTGGAGAAGGCAAAGCAAGTGAAGTCAGATGATTATGGTTTAAGTTGCTAAAAGAATTATGGGCATCTTTAAGTCTGTAATATGGGAATCCATTATTTAAAAACTCTGAAGTTGAGTCTGTAATTGTTTTCAATAATAATGTAAACAAATGCATAGCAAGCTTCTTTTATTAATAAAACAAGTATGAAACAAGTGTTATGTCTTTAGCACAGAAAAAAGGAAAGAATAATAATGCAAAATGCTCGACTTGTTAACTTATTTTCAGAGTACTTAAGTTCAATCACATCATTAATTAACAATTTAAATTCTGAAGTTGGATGAAAGAAAATTGGTAAAAAACTGACATCATTTAGAAATGTAAATAAACACAAAGGATTTTGAAAAGTGACTGTAATCACAAACAAAGTGTTACTTTGATGTATTGGAAATAGCCAATAATATTCCATAAAATCAATATTTTAAAATTGATTAGTCTTGTTTAATCATAGATATTTAATCATTTTTCATTGTATTAATAACTTAGCAACCTATATTATTCTGAATTTAAGGTGAATCTAGTAGATATGGCTCCAATTATGCGTTTTGAAGCTATTTAAAAATATACTGTGTACTTGTCATCATGTTTTCAAAATATCTGTAGTTTTTAATCTGTTCAAATACACTTGATAGAATATACTTAATAAATATTACATAGACAAAATAAAAATACTGCACAGCATTGGTTTTTCTTCACGATGGGAGAACAATTGTATTTTTTCTCATACAATCACACAATGGTTACCAATTATAGATGTGGTGGACATCAGGAGATTTTATGCAGGGATAGTTTTCCTTGCCCTTCTGTGAGATGGGATGCTGGATTTCTCTGGCCAATTGTAATCATTCAGGAGACTATGCTTACTTCTAACCAAAGGCTTTAGTGTAAGCACTGTGTGGCAGCTCAGGGTCACTTCAATTCATTTTGTGTGTGAGATTTTTCCATTCTTTTCTTTCTCTCTGCCAAGGTGAACCTGGAACAGACTGTGGTCTGAAGATGTTGCCGCCAGAAAGACAAATTGCTGTCTAGGTAGAGGAATTGCTGTGTGGGGGGACAAGTGCCTTTCCCAGACTCACCAGCCCAATGTGGTGAAAATTTTGAGAGAAAAAAACACCCCCTAATTGTATAAAGTTTTTAAAACCTAGGAGTTTAGAATATTCTAAAATAATTTAAAGGACCATTTACTTTTAACTTTGACTACATATGTTAGGTAGTATTTATTATAAAACTTTTCTTGCTTAGAAGACATTTTTGTCCTTTTTCCCATATATAATTTCCTTTACTTTCTTCAGATTTACCTGTCTTTCTAAGGTTAGAGTGTACTTGTCAAAATTTACAAATATTTCATCCTTTTGTCTTGTTTATGCAATAATTACTATATAGGTCAGGATTTTGTAGACTACACTATTCCAATATGGAGCTGAAGATGATTACATTATTATTTGTAATAATGTTGAGCAAGCTAAACATTCAGAAATTTTTTTTCATGAACATGTAATTTTGATTCTGAGAAGATATGAAATTTTTTAGATATTACATTAAATGAAGAAAGAAATGCATTTTTTTTCAAAAAGAGGCTTATGGGTGAGCTTCTCAGGACATTTCTAGAAAGGATTTACTGAACTGACAAAGAGAATGTACTTAAGAGTCGGCACAATCATCTATTGATAGCATAAATATAAAGAAGTTCAGTGAAAACTTTCAAGTTTTAACAAGTTCCTAAGAGACACACCCCTATCCTTTTCTTGTGCATGGCATTGTTGTAAAAGTGACCACAAAGTACCAACTGGAATCTACTTGATTTTGTGGCAATTGTGGGAACTTTGGAAATTGACAGAATACCAGATTACTGGGTACAACCCCTGAAGGCAACTGGACTTCTGGAAAGAAGTGCCTAAAGGCAAATTAGTAAAATAGAGCAATGGTGTACCATTTAAACCTATGGCATTATTTTAAAATTAAAGTTCAATAATTCAGAATAAAAATGTGTCAAATTATATATATTAAAAATAAAAATTAATTGTGCAATATTTACTTTGTTATTTAATTTTAAAAGCTTCACAAAATGAAAACACAGACATAAATCTTAAAACCTATGGACGATTGATTTTTGACAAAGAAGCCAAAAAATTACAATGAAGAAAAGAATGCATCTTCAACAAATGGTGCTGGCATAGCTAGATGTTGGCATGCAGAAGGATGCAAATAGATCCATATCTGTTACCTTGCACAAAACGCAAGTCCAAGTGGACCAAAGACTTGAACTTAAATCCAGTTACATTGAACCTAAGAGAAGAGAAAGTGTGAAATTGATGTGGGAGTTCCCTCTCTATGCTGCAAATAACATTGGTTAATAATGAAGATGTTTTGGGTCTACATCAGCACAGATTAGGTCAAGGAAGGAATTCCAAGTAAACAGAGTGATGTGGGATTCCCCTCTGTATACTGTTAATGCCAATGATTAATAAAGAAAACTGTCTTGGGCCTACACAGGGAAAAGAGCTAGGCAGGGCAAACTAAACTGAATGCAAGGAGAAAGAAGGAGGAGTTAGGGAGAAGTCATGGAGCCACTGCTAGAGACAAACATGCCGAAAAAATGCTGGTAGGCCATGATCTTGTGGTGATACACAGATTAATGGAGATGGGTTAAATTAAGATGTAAGAGTTAGCAAATAAGAAGCTAGAGCTGATGGGCAAAGCAGGGATTTAAATAATATAGTTTCTGTGTAATTATATCTGGAATCTGGGCGGCTGGGAAACAAACAAGTGGCCTTGTTACTACAATAGAAAGGAAATAGCCTTGAACACATTGACACGAGACTACCTCCTATATAGATCACAAGTAGCGAAAAGACTAAGATAGAAATAGTAAATGGGACCTGATGAAGCTGAAAACCTTCTATAATACAGAGAACACTGTCAATGGGACAGAACAGCAGCCTACAGAATGGGAATGGTCTTCACCAGCCCACATCTGATTCAGGGAAGACCTCCAAAATATAGAAAGAGTTTGTGAACCTAGACATCAAAGTAACAAATAATCCAATTTACAAATGGGATACAGACCAAAACAAAGAATTCTCAAAGAATTTCACATGGTAGAGAAACAATTAAAGAAATAGTCACATCTTTGGCTATCACGTAAATTCAGATCAAAATGATTCTGAGATTTCATCTTACTACTGTCAGAATAACTTAGATTAAAAGAACCAATTACAGTTTGTGCATAAGAGGATGTGGAGTAAGGGGAACACACCTCTATTGCTGATGGAAGTATACTTTTACAAACACTTTGGAAATCAATCTGGCGATTTCTTAGAAAACTGAGAATCAATCTACATGAAAACTATTCTACTCTGCTCTATCACATCTTCTGGACAATTGATCAAATATGTTCATGGAAACTTTATTCGTAATAGCCAGAATCTGGAAACAACTTAGATGTGTCTCAACCAAAGAATGGATAAAAAAAAAGTGGTACATTTAAACAATGGAATATTGATCAGCTTGTAAAAATATTGACATCAGGAAATTTGAAGACAATGATTGGAACTATAAAAAAAAAAATCATACAGAGTGAGGTAACCCCCAGAACCAGAAAGATTAACATGGTATGGATACACTATTAAGACAATACTAACTCTAAATTTAAAGCGTGTTACATTTCACAAACCCAGAGAATCTAGGTAATGAGGAGGGCCCAATGGGGGAATATTGGATATCCTTGGGAAGCAGAAAAAGAATAGATCTTCCTGGGTAGACAGGAATGAGGAACAGGTAAGAATGGGAACTTCAGGGTTGGGAATTGGGGTGAGGTTGATGGAAAGAATATTTAAAGAGATGGCTGGAAATTTGGCCTTTTGGGGTTCAGGTAGAAACCTGATGTAAGGAAAACTACCACAAGGATGACCTTAGTTAAAATTCCTAGCAATAGTAGATAAATAGCCTGACCTGTCAGTCTCCTGTGACTAAATTGGTGACTACCCATTTATCAGAGCCTTCTTCCCATAACTGATGGAAAAATATGCAGAGACCCACAGTCAAACATTAGGCCGAGCTTGGGGAATCCTGTTGAAGAAAGAAGATTGTAGAAGCCATAAGTGTCAAGAACATCACACACAAAAAAAAAAACCCACAAAAATAAATAACCTGGTTCAAAGGATCCTACAGAATCTGGAGTCTGAACCAACAACCAGGGAACCTGCATGGAACAGATATAAACTCTCTCCATATATATGACATTTGTGTATCTCGGTTAATTTGTGGGTCTCCTTACAATGGGACCAGGAACTGTTTCTTTTGATCTTGCTGGCTCTTAGAACCTATGCCTCATACTGGCTTGCCTTGCCCAGCCTTAATACAAGAAGTGTTTAGCTGTACAGCAAATTGATAGGCCTTGCTTTGTTGAAACACAAGGATGGCCTGCACCCTCTGAACAGAAATAGATGAGGAATAGATTGCTGGGGGAAGGATGGATAGTGTGGAGAAGGAATGGATTGAGAGGAAGGAAGGGGAGCAGGTGTATAAAATTAATTAATTAAGCTTCACAGATTAAATAGCAGCCATAAATAATTTAATCAAATAATAGTCATTAATTTTATTTATTTTTTTTTCTCATGGTTTATTTTTTTTATATTTAAAAATTTCCATCTCCTTCCCTCCTCCTCCCCCCTCCCTCCCCTCCTTCTCCCCTTTCTCTCCCCTCCTTCTCCCCCTTCCCTCCCCTCCCCTCCACCCATACCTCCCCTCCCTCCCTCTCAAGGCCAAGGAGCCATCAGGGTTCCCCACTCTATGCTAAGACCAAGGTCCTCCCAACTCCCCCCAGGTCCAGGAAGGTGATCGACCAAGCTGAGAAGGCTCCCACAGAGCCCGTCCATGAAGAACAATCAGAGCCCAGAGCCATTGTCCTTTGCTTCTCAGTCAGCCCCCGCTGTTGGCCACACTCAGAGAGACGGGTTTGGTTGCATGATCCATCAGTCCCATTCCAACTGGAGTTGGTGATCTCCCATTAGTTCTGTCCCACTGTCTCCATGAGTGAACGCACCCCTCTCGTTCCTGACTTTCTCCCTCATGTTCTCGCTCCTTCTGCTCCTCATCGGGACCAATTTTAGACACAAGTGGCAAACAGTTTTCTAGCCCTATTACAAAACAGAAAATAGAAATCTCAATATGAATTTTAGGGCAGAGACAATGCAAGAAAAGTAATACAATTTCACCGATATTTTAAGGCAGAACCCTGTTTCTCCCCACTAGTTTACAACTTCCCATATTCAAGGTCAGCAACTAATCAGTTGCATAAAAAAAATAAGACTTTTTTCAGTTACCCAGCTGACTGAGATTGTTATTGCTGCATTCAAGTTTTTATAATCATTCTATAATTAAGTTCTAATGTATGTTCAAACAAGCATGTCTCAACTTTATTTTAACCTATGATCCATTTTGGTAAACATCAAACTTTTATATTCTCCATTAATGTCACTTGAGTTTCAAAATAAATTAGGCATTGTCACCAAGAGTATGTCAAATCAATGATAATATTAGTTAAAAATATTATAATGTGAGAGATAAGGGCACTCTGTGCATAAGGTCTGTTTGCTTGGCACAGGGTTCACCCTCCTGAGGACTGAAGTTTAGACACAATATGGGTCATTTTCAATGTCATGTTTCCTTACTCTTTAGTTTTCATGCCAAGTTTTAATGGCGCTATTTGTTTGACTTCTGTGTCTTGATAATTGGAAAAAATCCTTATATTCACTTTCTTTGTTTTCAGAAATGGTTATTTTCCTTTCTACTCTCACAACCCAATTTTACTTTTTAAAATGCAATCATCCTGAACAATGAACCTTAGCCCTGGGCACTCTAGGTAATCACTGTAGTATTTATGCTACACTCAACTTCCTAAGGCAATCATATAATCCCAAGCAGTTTGAGGGTAATTATTGTCAAAACTATAATCGAGTTAGATATTTTGAAGAAAATGGGGTTAACTTAAAAAATTACTGTGTATTAAAATAATTTTCCTCAAAGATTAGAACACTTTTTCAATTTTATTAAAAATAGGGTATCTATCAATTTTCTATCATGTACTTGTACTATAATATGCCTTCGAAAAGACAGTAAATTGAGACCAAGTTTAAGTCTAAACATACCTAAATTCTAAAGTGTTTTTCAAATAGAAAAACAACACAGTAACTTTAAAAAAAAACATTATCTACCTGGGAAAATAGTAATAATGATAAAACAGGAGGTAAGCATCAGAAGACTGAAAGAAAATCCCCTCTCAAATTTACTAATATACTATTTGTACTTAAAAGAATGCTGTCTTCCCAAAGATGGAAACGACAATTTCATTGACATAAAATGGTGCTCTAGTGAGAAAATACTATGACTTTCCTTCCTAAATGATTCTCATGTTTATCTGTCCTAATCAAACTAATCTCACTGGCTTGAGGAACTTCCCACCTTTACCCAGCTTGATGAATTATTCCATAGTTATAATAATTAAGCAGATTTTTAATGTTGGGAATATTCATCTATACTATTAATCTTATATAAGTAAAATAATTTCAAATTCCAGTTTGGCTTTCAGAAGCGCCTATTTTATTACCTAAAATAAGATCCTTTCTCATCAGTACTAATGGAGATGTGCTGTCAAAGTTTGCATTTGTAGTTCTTTCTGTTCACACTGTCCACCACCTGCTTACTGAAAGGTATTATTAAAAACTTTTAGTACAAATGTAACACAATTATATTTTTGCACATTTGTTCATTTTAATAGATTTAATTGTCTCAAAAGCAAGAATAATTTGTCTTTTAATTCTTGTATCTACAATGTTGAAAAATCTTCATGCATAGCTATTTTTATAGATAGCATTGAAACATATTACATACATAAGCCTGTTTCCCACAGATATGTCAAAAATAATATAGAAGCCAGGCATATTGAACAACATTCCTTACGCACTTCTTTTGCCTGTTCACTATTTTATCTCCAAATCTTGTAAAGTGGAACTTCTGCTCTGAAAACATTTGTCTTGGGAGTACCCTCTTCTTTGCCCTTACTTTCCTATTTTAGCATTCCATGTATCCAATTGCTTCCAAAACAACCAATGTACCTTTGAGCTCCTATAACTCTGTATCCTGCCTAGCTAAATTTTTCCAGTCATGAAGATTTTCTTTTCATTTTTGTCCTAAAATTTGTTCATGTCTAAACTGGATTTCTCTGTTAGTCTGTGAACCATTGCCTAGTGATCTCTGTCATATAGCGGAGCAGAAAATGTCTACCCATTCTTCTACTCCTCATAACTCTGGAGCTTTCCATTCACAGTCTGTCCTTTATGAGTAACGAAAACTACCTCCAAAATAGATGGAGTTTTCATTTACTTCTGAGCTGTTGGCACCATAGAGGGTATCAAGCTTTCTTTATATTCTCGCTAGTCCCTTTCCTAATCAAACTACTAGAGTGGGCAATCCGGAGACAGGCTGGGGGAATATGATTACTCTCCTTAAGTATTACAGCTTATCTAAAAAATTCTTTTGTTCACTAAACTCAATAACCCTCACTCCTAAGCTTAGCTCTAGTCTGAGAGAGCTATCACCCAACCCACACAAAGTTGGAAAGTTAAAATTAAGGAATGTCCTTTGTTTTGTCTGTTGGTATTAGATCTTTGATCACAGTGTCCTTCACTAGGAGTCATTGATATACTACAGATATTTAATTTGGAGTCGATTTCAAAGCATTTCTCAATCAAAACAGGAACAAACCTTTATTATTACTTTAAACAGTTCCATCTTAGTGTGTATGAGTTCCAGGAGATAAATAGGGATATTAGGACTAAAGTTGTCACCGCACTCCTGTCAAAACGTTCTTGTGAAATACAGTATTTGTCAAAATTTTCTTCAAATCTTTCTCTCTTTAAATTGTTATGTAATATGATAATGAGAATCAAAACTGAATTGTTAGGGCATAAGTTAGGACATAATCAATATTCTCAACTTGAAAGGCTATTCAATTATGATTGTATAAATTTTATCATTTGTTTGATTTCAATATCACAGCTTAAATTATCAACAGTATTCTAGGCAGTTAATAAACTTGATGATAATAATGATGATGGAGTCAATTTAGAAGATGGCTGAACTTTTTATTACCATGAGTTTCTCCTACAGCAACTTATAAGCATCTCTGCAGCACATATAAAAGGTGAAGGAAAATGATAACTCTAATTTTATATTTCATAGATACTGTGTATTTACCAAAGTATAGGAAGAATTCAAGCATATAATAAAATCTAAGAGCAATACTTGTGTATTTGTTTACTTTCCTGATGTTTTGAAAAAGTAGTCTAATACAACATCTTAGTGGAAGAAGGATTTATTTGGTTTATAATTTCAGGCTACAGTCAATAATTTCTGGGATACCAGAGTGGTAAAAATTGGAATCAACTTGTCAGATGACATTCATATCAAAGAGTAAAATAAATTATCTCATACATCTTTGAGCTCTTCAATTTACACAGCCTTAAATTCCAGTTAGGGAACAAACCATTTCATGGACCTTCCCTTAATTCAATTTGATCTAGACAATCTCTTGTTGGGATTCTTTCTTCAAGTGATTATAGAGTATGTCAATTTGACAGTCAAAGTAACCATTCAAATTTTGAAGGTAAATGTGTATGTGAAATTTCCAAGAAAGTAAAAGTAAAAATTGCCAGAGGTTTTAGCAACTATCTTGTATCTGGCTGTAACTTTATTAAACAAGATAAATTAATAAAATATCAGAGTAGAAATTTCTTTACAAGAATTTTACAGTATTCTTCAACCTTTAAGGCATCTTTTACATGTGAACTTATTTCTGATTATCTTAATTTGTTAACTTTCCTTCAAATACTATCATATTACTTATTTCCCAATCATTCAAAGTGAAAAAATATTTTACATTAAAATTTTAGCACAGAATTTAAATTTATTTAGTCAATAAACACATTCAATGTAGTTGTTTTACAAAAATTAACGTTCAATAAAATCTGATACTGACTTTGTGACTTATATTCCAATCTTTTAGTGCAATATATACACATGATATTCTTTCTCACAATGAATCATAATTTAAGTTTTTCAGAAGAACTATATCTTCTAATGATGAGTATAAAACAACATATCTTCTCAGACAAAGAGAATGGATGTGGTTAGAATTAAAAATTTTATCAATAATAATTTTGAACTTAAAAATCAAGACTTGTTAATATTTTGTATTGATAATAATATTATTCCTATATAAACTAGCAAAAATAATACCTTCACAAAATATTTATAAAATTAAATAATTTATACCTATATACAATACAATTTTCACAATCATAAAGTTATATGCTTCATTAAGTAAATATTTCAAATAACTGACAAGAGCCTTGAGATGCTAACATTAGAATATTTAATGCATACCTGAAGAAGATTATCAGAAATAATTTTCATAATAGTTAATAGTTTTATTAGATGCAGATCAACATCATATATTATGTTTAGATAATGCTATGTAATTTTCTACATAGTTTTGTAGCTGATCGATTAATAGGTAAAGATACAACTATCGTTTTCTCTAGAATACCAATTTTTTTAATATTTGTTTATTTATTTATTATGTATACAATATTCTGTCTGTGTGTATGCCTGAAGGTCTAAAGAGGGCACCAGACCTCATTGCGTATGGTTGTGAGCCACCATGTGGTTGCTGGGAATTGAACTCAGGACCTTTGGAAAAGCAAGCAATGCTCTTAACTGCTGAGCCATCTTTCCAGCCCCAATAACCAAATTTTTAAAGTTATAAGTGGGAGATACCATTTAAAATACAGACACATTACATTAACAGTTGTCATTATTTTCATCGTTTTATGTTTATATTTTCTTGAAAAAAATTTGTCTATTCTACAAAATTCTAAAATTAGTTCAGAGTGAATTAAATCATCCATAAAATTTAATAAAATAATTGTCTTGAAAAAATGTGGCAGTTTATTATATTATAAAAAATATCAAAAATATTATATGATATTAGTTTTAAAAAGTAAAATATGTTTTATACTTGTAGGTTTTTGAATGAGAAAGACCATCATGGGTTCATATATTTTCATGCTCTTGCCACATTGAAGAGCTGCTTTAAAGGAGTATGAGGTGTGTCTTTGCTTTAGTGGGATGTTCCTGGAGGTAGGCTACAGGTTTCAAAAGTCTACAGTAGGCCTGCCTTCCGTCTCTCCATGCTTACCTACAGAACAGGATGTAAAGCTGTCAGCTACTTTTCCATCACCCTTCCTGCCTAGGTAACATGATAATACTGAACTAAACCTCAAGATTTATACGAAAGCTCCCAATTACATCCTTTCTCTTTGAAGTGTTGTTGCCTTGGTTAATTCTTGGTCTTTCTTCACAGCAACAGAATAGTGACTGAGATAACAGTCATACACAAAGCCTATTAAAAGTTGTAAAGAAATCTAATATTCTACAATTAAATCATAAATTTAAATAATGAAGTTAATTTCTCATAAATCTGATTTCCTTAAATAATCAAATAATTGTTAGCATGAAAGCTAAATAAGAAGGTGAATCCAAAGAAAAACATATGGTTATCCTCCTGGATATTGGAAGTAGACAAGATTGCCAGACAAAAAATGGGAACTTGGGGGTGGGGTGGGATGGGGGGATGAGGGGATGGGGAGAGAAAAGTGTGAAGTGGACGATGGGGAGAGATTGGGGGAATAGGATGGTTGGGATATAGGAAGGGTGGATATGGGAACAAGGAATTATATATCTTAATTAAGGGAGCCATTCTAGGGTTGTCAGAGACTTGACTCTAGAGGGGTTCCTAGGTATCCAGGAAGATGCCCCCAGCTAGTTCCTTGGGCAGCTGAGGAGAGGGAGCCAGAAATGTCCAGATCCTATTGCCATACTCATGAATATCTTGCATATCACCATAGAACCTTCACCTGGCGTTGCATGGAGAAAATGACAGAGCCCCACATAGGAGCACCGGACTGAGCTCCCAAGGTCCTGATGAGGAGCAAAAGGAGGGAGATCATGAGCAAGGAAGTCAGGACCGTGAGGAGTGCGTTTACCCATTGAGATGGTGGGACAGATCTAACGGGAGACCACCAAGTCCAGTTGGAATGGGACTGATGGAACAGGAGACCAAACCGGACTCTCTGAGTGTGGCTGACGGTGGAGGAGGACTGAGAAACCAAGGACAACGGCGATGGGCTTGGACTCTACAGCATGGACGGGCTCACTGTGAGCCTTATCAGTTTGGTTGCTCACCTTCCTGGACTTAGGGGGAGCTGGGAAGATCTTGGACTTAATATAGTGAAGGGAACCCTGATGGCTCTTTGGCCTGGAGAGGGAGGGAGTGGGGGTTTGGTGGAAGGGAGGGGAGGGAAGGGGGAGGAGGAGAGGAGGAGATGGAAATTTTTAATAAAAAAATGAGGAAAAAAAAACCCAAAAAAAAGAAATTACATTAAAAATGTACTTTAGTTAACTGATACAGAAACTATGTAGTTTGGTTTGTTTGAGCAGCTGCACTTCATGAAATAAATTATAAATTTATTTATAATTATAAATTATAAATTTATTTATAGATTCGTATTTTCATAAAAAGTACCAAGCACAAACTAAGCTTTTTCAACTATAACTATTAAACCCCCTTTAAAAATTTAAGAATTATATTAGAATAATTTTAATTATTAATGAAACAAATGCGTTTCAAACACAAGCATTTAAAATGTAGACCATAGAGTTTCATAATATATATTTTAATAATAGAATATTGCGTGCATACTTGTAATATATGTTTGCAAAAAATTGAGTAGATATAAATTATTTAAAGTGAATTTTGATCCATGAAATAAATTGCTAGCACAATTAAAAAGTAAATTCTCAAGTAATACTTTGTGGTTACAATAATTATCTATAGAATTTTTCCATTTGCACCCAGTTCAAGAAACAACATTATTGTGGGTTGTGGTGACCCATGCATTTAATCCCAGCACTTGGGATGCAGACAGGTAGATATCTGTGAGTTCAAGATCAGCTTGGTCTAAAGAGTGAGTTCCAGTACAAGCTCTAAAGCTACAGAAAATCCTGTCTCAAAAAAATTAAACAAAACAAAAAAGAAACACCATTACTTTTATTATAATAATGAGTTTTATGCGAGGTTTTAAAAAATCAGGAGAAAAATCTAAAAATTGGGATCTTAATAATATAGTGGGAAGAGAAAGATGGTAGTAAATGATAGCAAATTAATTTTGATTAAAGAGAGAAAATGCTTGTTTCCGATATTTCTGTCCAAAACAGAAAGGGTAAAGCCTGTAAGTATAAGGACACAAAAGAAAGCCTGTTTATCTATCATATTTTATAAGAAACATGTTTATCCATTATATTTTATTCTTTATAGTTTGCATCAATAAATTATGCTTTGATATTTCCTGTGAACTATTAATAAAATTTGTTCTGACATTAAAGAAAATATATATGCAGTAAAATAAATGAAATTCACTGTTCAATGGATAACCAGGGAATCTATTTATGTTTACATGTTTTAGTCCTGAGGATGGAACACATGGCCTTTTGTATCTAGGGCAAGTATTCTGTCACTGATCAATATTCCCGTATTCCCAATTGAAGGCTTTATAAAAAGGGTACTGTAAATTTCAATGTAACATATTTGTATAAATTCCATATTTCCTAAATCATAATAGACCGAGATAATTTATTAATTCATTTATCAGAGTCATGGTGCTTTAAATGCATATATAAATAAAGCTCAATCAATAAATCACATATATTTTTTCCCAACAAACCCATGATTTAACAGCAAGAAACAGAGCTTTAAAACCCAGCAAATTTCATCCAATGTTTAAACACTAAAGTTTTATGCCAAGCAGATGCAATAAATCTTAATCAATATAACCTTTTTTCAAGGACCCTGATTCTATGGTGTTATTGTTAATGATTAGTATATATTAGATATTGATAAATCATTAAAATACCATTGTGAAAACTTTGTAAATGGCACTCATAATTGCATTAACTCTTGGAATTTTATAATTTTTTCATGGAAGTTCGTCAGAATAAGGAAAACTCAAGAATTCATTACAAGATCTTCTCACCCGATTATTTTGAAACTAAATGCTTTTAAGAAGACGGTGGGGCTGATCTACTGGGAGCTCACCAAGGCTACCTAAATTGGGACTGATATAGCACGTGATCAAACTGGACTCTCTGAATGTGGCTGACAATGAGGGCTGACTGAGAAGCCAAGGACAATGGCACTGGGTTTTGATCCTACTGCATGTACTGGCTTTGAGGGAGGGAGCCTAGTCTTTTTGGATGCTCACCTTCCTGGACCTGGATGGAGGGGGGAGGACCTTGGACTTCCCACAGGGCAGGGAACCTTGAACTGCTCTTTGGACTGAAGGGAGAGGAGGAGGGGGAGGGAAGAGGGGGGAAATGGGAGGATGGGAGGAGGTGGATATTTTAAATTAAAAATGAATTAATTAATTAAAAAATTGTGCTTTGCATAAGGGAATTCAACAATTTGAGCTCCTCCAAATATTGTTAATTGCTATTTTATTAGATTCTTATATCACCTCCATAAAGTACATCCAAATTTAGAGCAAATCTTGAATATAGTGATCTATTATTTGTGTTTTAATAAACAAAGCTTGCCTGAAGATCAGAGCATGAAGCAGCCACATTAGTCAGCCATAAAGACCAGGGAGTGGTGCCACACACCTTTAATCAAAGGACTAAGGAGAGGGAGGCAGAAAGATCTCTGTGAGTTCAAGGCTACCCTGGGCTACACAGGATCAATCCAAAAATAGATTCAGGTGGTAGTGGTTCACACCTTTAAACCCAAGGTTTGGGAGTCACACAGCATTAATTGCAGCACTAGGGAGGTGGGACAGGAGCAATATGGCTAGGCAGAAAAAGGAATATAAGGGGAAAGAGATAGGGACTCACTGGAGTGTGGAGTCTATTTTGTTCTTTTTCTTATAAATGAAAAGATGCAGTTAGATTAACATATCTATTCATATAGTTTCTTAAAATATTACATTAAAAGCATTATGACATATTTTATGGTACTTTGACACAAAGCACCTGCTTTATCTATTTGCTAAATTATAAGAATAAAATTACCTCAAGGTTGATAAAACAGTTTTTTTTTGTAAACTAACATAATTGGCTAAATATGAATTGTATTTTAATGTTGAAGATGTTTAAGCAAATTCCTGAATTGCAAGCTGTTTCAAACATTGTATTTTTTTTTCTGTTAACTTACTCTCACTTTAACTTACTACTTTAAAATTTGCATATTCTTAATCACATTTGTCTATATATCTGTTCTAAATTCTCTTTTATCTGCAGTTCTATTCTAAAGTCTCTTTTATTCGAGGACTGTGTAAATAGCTGTATGGTGTATTCTGCTTGCTTTGCAATATTAATAGATGACACTCAGTCAACTGAATCTCTGTAGGATTGGTCTGAAGCAACTGGAAATAATATAGCAATCATGCCTTAGCCTAGTAATTTCTGCTATTCAAGTGACCAAATAGGTTTGACAATAAACTAATGTGATTTTTTCCCATGCCAATTGTCTATTTCTATATCCAGAAATATCTAAATATGTGATGAATTGGAAATTTTTATCCTGACATTTAGATACAGCATTGCTACAGATGGAATATGACTTCAAATGATGTGAAGTATCATCATGAAATACAATGTCTAAAATAGACACTAGCATTTGGCAAAAATGGGACTTGACCTTTACAGACAATTAAAGTTTTGTACTTCTATTCTCCAGTCTGTTACAAATACATGTGATATTGTGTATTTATATTCTTGTGTTCAATAAGAAAATAGCTAATCTTTTACCCATCCATTTTGTACTAATAAAGTTAATAGGAATTATTTTGTGTGAAGCAGTTATGAAAATTGATAATTTAAATTCTATACCATTAAGTGTATTTAATTTACTAATTTATATTAAAAGCGAATAAAGACTTAACACAGTGATGCTTAGGAAAAAAATTATTCCCAAGAAGACATGTGCCAATGTCTGGAGAAATTCTTGGTCTTTAAAAAAATAAAGTACTGGAAAGTATTGAATAGAAGCCAATGTTTCAATTCTTCCTGGCAGAGCAATGACTAATTCTGTCCAAATCATCAGAGTTTGAGCATAGGATGCCCTCAGTAAACACATGAAATGGCAGCATCATATTGTTAGCTAGTGCATTTAGTATGTTGTTCTAAATATATCTTTATAAAGAATTTTGAGTTAAATTGAAAGAATGTAAGCAAAGCGTGCAGCAGAGCTCAGTTATTAACTATTTTCTTATATTTGGAATCATTTTGTATGTATAAATTGACAACATACATGAGGAAATTAGTACAATTTCCCATCATTAAAGAAAGGATAGCAAGACACAGCCTTTGTGGCAATTTTAGAAATTGTAAGTTGCAAAACATTAATGGAAAACTAAATGTTTAAAAATGTGTATATGGGAAGTAGTGGTTGCATCCATACAAATCACTCAAGTATTGCAACTGGTAAACATTTTTGACTATCAGGTTGGTATTTTAGCACAAAAGATCCATAAATGAGCAAGATTCTCAGAAATTATCCTTTTTTAACAACCTACATATCTATTTTGGACATGGTGAAATTCAGCCAGTAGACAGGAAACTTTTATCTTACTCCTTTGATATGTCTCTGTATTTTTAAATAGAACACACTGTGTATTCAACATTAAGTAATTTCTCTATATTTCTGGCATGAAGTCAAGAGCAATGCCAATATGCTTTACCATTTTATTGCTAGGTAAAGCTTCCTGACCAATAAGTAATTAGAAAGTAGCCCTCGATGGCATGCAGATTCACAAATAACAATTCCAGAGATCCTGGGAATGACCTTTCTCATTCTCTTCAGTACTTGTTCTATTGGCCTTCCAGATGAATTTCCAAATTTGGAAGACATTACAAACAGTATTTTTTTGAAAAGATTGACTAGGATAGCTGTTGGCACACCACAGTCTACTCTAAGAAATTACCAATTGGTTTTGGAAAGTGTATTAATACCTTTTTAAATGGCTGTGACAAATGCCTTACAAAATTAGTTTACAGGAAGAAAGTTTATTTCGGTGAACAGCCCAAGGTTTAGTCTGTGCTTACTCTAGTATTGGTCTTTCCACAATGGTTGACTCAATCTAGTAATTCTAACTCTTCCCAGAAATATGTTTCCATGGTGACTGTGAATCCTCTGTGGTTCAGATTTAAGTTTTAGCCCCACAGGCCAAAAATATTGGCTTGATAAGTAAAGTTTTTTGCTGTGAGACTGTAAAAACCTGAGGTTAGAATCCAAGAACCCTCATATTTGACCTCAATCAAGTATACCAAAGTATACACATGTGTGCTTATGTGCATATACCAAAATAGTAATAACTAAATTAAAAATCACAATTTAAAAAACATTTAACTGTCACAATTCTACCCATTATCAATTTGACACTAAAACATATTGGTTTTAAGCAGAATATTTTTTGTTTGTCCCATAAGTTCATTACAATATTATAATCAGAGAGAGAAGACAAACCAATTTTAAAAGTTTTTATCCCTTTTATCACTTTCAGCACTGTTCAAATGTATAGAGCAGAGTTTCTTTTGAGAGTTGGTTCATCATTGTGAGTGAATTCACATAAGATAAAAAAAACAATGTACATATTCCCCCTCCTGCTATTCTTCAACTGGACCTGTGAGACCCCAACAGACCCCAACTCAATAAGACCCCTACCCCAGTTTCCAACTTAGGCGTTTTTATGTTAAAACTGGGTTAGGGCAAAACAAGAAGCAGTCTTGAGACTGGTTGCACCTGCCAAAAAGGAAAAAAACACCTGGTCCTTTGTGTAATCTATCAAAACCCGAGCGGGCAGAAACTGGCTGAAACTGGCTTGATCTAGACTTGTTTTTGTCCTGATGTTTACCCACCCCATATGTTAATTTGAATTGACCAATGATGTTGCTGTTGCTATGCTTCCCCATTATGTAACCCTGAGACCCTATAAATACTTGCTGAAAAAATACACGGGGTGGGGGGGCTCAGTCTCATGAGAGTACTGAGTCACCCGTAGGTGCCTTTGACAATAAAAAAAAAACCCTCTTACATTTTGTATTCATTGGGGTGGCTTATTGAGTCTGGGGGATCCTTCCATGAACCCTAGAAATTAGGGTCTTTCAGACCTTGGGAGCTCAGTCCAGTGTTCCGATATGGGTCTCTGTCTCTATCTCCATCTATCGGTGGTTATATTCAAGGTAGTCATCAGTCTGACTACAGGACAAGGCCAATTCAGGAACCCTCTCCTCCACTGCCCAGGGTCCTAGCTGGGGTCATCCCCATGGACTCCTGGGAACCCCTCTAGAGCCAAGCTTCTTGCCAACTCCAAAATGGCTCCCTCAATTAAGATATCTCCTTCCCTGCTCCCATATCCATCCTTCCTCAATCTCAACCATCCCACTCCCCCAAACTCTCCCCAACCATCCCCTTCTCCCTTCTATCCCCCCTCCCCTTTCCCTCACCCCCTCCCATGCTCCTAACTTTTGCCTGGTGATATTGTCTGCTTCCAATTTCCAGGAGCATCTGTATATGTTTTTTCTTTGGGCTCACCTTAATACTTAGCTTCTCTAGGATCACGAACTATAGGCTCAAAGTCCTTTGGAAGTCAGGATCGTGAGGAGTTGGTCCATCCACTAAGACAGTGTGCGTGAGCTAATGGGAGCTCACCAAATCCAGCTGGACTAGGACTGAACAAGCATGGGATCAAACTGGACCCTCTGAATGTGGCTGACAATTGGGGCAGACTGAGAAACCAATGATAATGGCACTGGGATTTGTCTCTACTGCATGTACTGGCTTTTTGTGATCCTATTCTATTTGGATGCATACTTTCCTAAGCCCCTAAGCCTGGGTGGAGGGGGGGAGGGCCTTGGACTTCCCACAAGGCAGGATACCCTGCCCACTCTTGGAACTGAGGAGGGAGGGGGAAGGGTAAGTGAGGGAGAGGTAGGAAAGTGGGAGGAGGGGAGGAAGTGGAAATTTTGATTGGTATTATTTATAAAGTAATAAAAAACTTATAAAATTAGAAAAAAACAAAGTACGTATTTCCAAGTTGCAATGGTAAACCAGAATACTCCATTCTAAGAGAGCAATGTGACATAGAAATCACAGAACTACAGAAAGAATGAAATACAACAGGGCATAATAAATCCTATAAATCTAAGTCAGGAATTTGTGGCTCACTTTGGAATTATGTGCACTCTAAATTGTTTATACAATTTAGACCCTCCATCTCTACTATCTAGGGCATCCAAGTCATCTGCTTTGGGCAATCTCCACTCCATGCTTGCTGCTTCCTTCAGGGACAATCTCATGTTTCCTGAATTTCTACCATCCCAGTATCTCTCTAGCAGCTTAGAATTCTTTATATTTTCACTAACATGTCATCTTTGGGGGAAATTGAAAGCTACCTTTTATTAGCTGGCCTGGGCAGTAAACTTGAACAATGCCAAAAAAATGGCCAGGTTCCTTCAATGTTTCACCTGCATGTATGCAAAATCAGTACCATAAAATAGGTCTATTAATATCTATCATTATCTCAGGATCAAGCTTGGTCCAGCTGACTCACAATTTTATTTGCTTCTTATGTCTGCTAGCTTGACTCCTTGGAAATACTTTCCTAAGCATCTGTTTCAGGGTACAGGAATCTACTTCAGTGGCATTCCAGTTTGGGTTCTGAATTTTATAATGGAGTTAAATTTTACAAAACAGAGACTTTAGCGAGAAGAACTGTTCCTTTAGATTAACTTTCCTGTGGACCAGTAAAGATTAACTGACTGTTCTTTAATGGCATTACTGCCATTGATAATTAAAGTCATACTGGAACTGCTAATGTCTGTAACTTCAACCTCGCTCACATTCATTTTCTCCCCAAACTGTCCATTTTCACATATATATATGCTTCAGTGTTGTTCTCTTCTCTCTGTATAACTGGCCACGGGTGTTAAACATGCCAAAACCATGAACTTCAAATGATTTCTTCCACACTAAGTGGTCTATGGGTTTTCAATTCATGCTTACTCAAATTCTCAGGGCATGCACAAGATAAATCCAGATTCTTTGTTATATTACGATACGATACCCCATAGTTCAGCTTCTCAGAGACCTCGGTACCCCTCAACAACTCACAATCTGAGCCTCTGCAGTCAGCATTTTTCTTGGCAATCTGTTTTGCCAGATTTTTACCAGAACAGCCTGTCAATTCCTACTGAAAATATTCTTGGTCTTCCCTGGCCTCGCGTTCTAAACGCTAACATAAACCTTCACCAAACCAGTTTTACAGGCTATCAAACACACTATCAGTTTTAGCACAGCAAAGATTTGGTACAGCTTCTGTTATTAAACTTCTGGGTTAGCCATTTTTCTCATTCCTATGACAAAAAGAAGTACCTGGTCTCTGCAGACCAGGACAGACTGTCAGATCCCCCAAACTGAATTTGCAGTCAATTCTAAATTGCAGCCTGGTTACAGGGAATAAAAACCAGGTCCTCTGCAAAAGCAGCGAGTGCTCTTACCTGTGAAGATGTATTATTTCCAAACTACTTCCACCTATAGAAATGTGCCATTTATAAAGTTTAATTTTTATCAAATATTAACCAGTCCACATATTTCCTTATAGATATATCCAGGGTATTTTTTTGTTTACTTTTTGTTTCCCCATGGTGATGATAAATTCTATATAATTCAAAGAATAGATTAGTTATGATAGAGGATGGATTTTTAATTATGCACTGCCACACTTTCCTTTTGATCACACATGCTTAGCTACTGGAAGGTCTGAGTACACAGAAAATAATCTCTATCAACAATATGCTTTATTGCACTGAATATGCAGCATTCACTGGGAGTATACTTGCCCACACTCCAAATGATTTTTGGTTCACTCACACTTATTTACCATTTATGTCTTCTGCAAACTGGTATTTGGGTTATAGAACTTTCCAAAAACCTACTAGTATAACATTCAGCTTTATGGTTTTTGTTGTTATCATTTCTGATTTTGGGTTTTGTTTTTGTTTTTACTTTTTTCACACTAGAATATTATAAATTGATTTATATACTGCTTTATGACTTGGAGGTCCTACTGACAATCAGTTACACTGTAAGAATTACTTTACATTACCAGGATAAACAGAGATTGTGAACTTTAACATGAGTTCTAAGTACTTGCCAAATGATGGTTCTCAGTTCCTTGTGTATACCATACATTCATGCTCGGTAAACTGGCCATCAAGCACTTCATCTTACAAGCACAATTCCCTCAAGAATGTCTGTCCTTTCTCCTGTTGTCATCCAGCTCTTGATATGCATGGGTATTGTAACCAAATTTTCATAATGGCTCAAAGGATCTAGTCAATATGGACAGATTTCCCACTTAAAGTCTCAGGTTATACCTGTTTCATACAGAGAGAAACTCACAGACAAGTTATCATAGGCTTTTTAAGTATTTTTCAAAAGCCATTCCCAATGCAAGCAATTTAATAGATGAATTTTATAATTGTCTTATTTTCTGATGCTGGACCACTGTTAAAGACTCTCTAAAGGAGCTGAGGACTTTCCCTTTCTGTTTAAAGGCCAGAACAAATAGGCATCATCCATTGATTTATTTCATTTCCTACCTCTGTAACTAAATTTTTCCTATTGGTATAAAAGAAAAGTTATTTTTACATTCTTTGCATGTATCTATTTCTCCTGTGGCTACTCAGTTCTCAGCCAGACACATCACCCTTGGTTGCAAGTCTTTTCACCTTTGTAAGGGCCATGAGATTGCTTCTTCCATCTTGTCTTTGGTTCTACCTCTTCCTCTATTTTTGTGAATTATGTTGCATGATTCCTGGACTGACAGAGACTTGCATTTCAGCTCAAGCAGGTAACTGAAGACAGACTAAGGAAACAATTATATTCAAATGCTGTTCATGAATCTACACATTCACTAGACTGGCTTGTAGGAGCATGGGTAAGAGGTTAATTACAAGAGTAATCATGAATCAAAGACAGATGTATAACTAAAATATACTCAGCATGAGTGATGACTCAGAAAAGCTGAAGCTCTGGAACTCTCTGCATAACCTTCCAATGATTTCTCTAGAGAATCTCTTCTTAAAGGAAATTACTTATTTTTTCATATACTTGGGGAAAGAGTTTATGATTATCATTTTGTGGTTATCATGAGTCTTATAATTTTCATGACCTTCTTAAGCCTGCTAAATTACTGGATTTTTGTAATCCTTGTAGGTATTCTTAACCTTACTGGTTTTGTGAATGTTCCTTCTCCCTTCAGGAAAGAATGTTCCAATTCAGAGAAAATAATCTTTCATTGACAATAATCATGATTGCATAAAATTAGGGTTTTTATAATTCATAATATTAAATTTTTAATACCCCACATAGCTCCTGTTAGTTTGATATGGGACTCCCCTCTGTATGCTGTTAATACCATTGGTTAATAAAGAAACTGTCTTGGGCCTATGCAGACCAAAATAGAGGTAAGCAGGGAAAGCTAGGCTGAATGCTGGGAGAACGAGGGCTGAGTCAGAGGGAAGCCATGGCCATGTAGCCCCACTTGAGACAGATGTGGGAATTTCACCTGGTAAGCCACAACCTTGTGACTATAAATAGATTAAAGAGATGGATTAAATTAAAATATATGAGCTAGCCAATAAGAAACTAGAGCTAATGGGCCAAGCAGTGATGTAACGAATACAGTTTCTATATGGTTATTTCAGGTCTGAGCAGCCTGATGGTCGGGAAACAAACAACTGACATCCCACAACATTAGTTTAAAATCATGGTAGTTGTTGAGACTTCCACTTTAAGTACAATGTCTTTTTTTAAAAAAATAAAGACAAACTTTGATGTCTTCTTATTGCCATATCTGGATAAAATGTTGAATGTAGAAGACATTTAATAAATGCATTACACATGATAGCAATTCTAACAGGAGCCAACTCCAGAATAAGAAAAGCACTGAAATAGAAAACAGGTGCAAGGGCATGTCCAATACAATTATGGGGAGCATTTAATCTGATTGTAATCATGATGGTTAATGTTTGGTTATATCCATATAATTTCCGTAAATGGAGTTGATCACCGTATGGCAGAATTTCACTTAGTATGAAAGAACAAGATACACACAAATACTCCTGTGATCATAATTTCTTTGCTTAAGTACAGATGTGTCCTTCTAAAAGATATGTGTCTACATTTATAGATGCACAAATATTCCTGTGATCATGACTTCTGTGCTTAATGTACAGATGTGTCCTTCTAAAAGATATCTATCTACATTTATAGCTATGCAAATATAGCTCAATATGCATGCAACTCCAAAATTGCCAAGTACTTTAAGTAATTACTTCCATTTGAGAAATAAAAAGACTTTCCCTCATTCATTCAACACAAAATGATTAACCACTGAATATATAAGACAGAAGCACACCATACTATGTTAAATTGCTTTGTGAGGCATTAAATATTAGTTCAGTATGAGAATATGAGGAGAGTAATAGTTATCAGAAACTAAGGACCAAAGTGAACAAGCTAAAAAATCATCATCTAACAAATAAAAAAAATTAAAAATTCCATATGTATTGTGCTTAGAGAAGTTTTACTTACAAAGGTTTTTTTGTAGAAAATATGTACTTACTCACATATTTTTATATTTATTTACATATTTGTTTAAAAACAAATTTGGTATGACAAATTTGTGCTAGAAAAAGTTTTGCAGCCTTAATGTGAGAATGTAGCATTTTCAATGTAGAAAACATTGTTGGATATAGTCAGAGAAAAAGATTATGCTTAGGAATGGGAGCTGGGAAGTTCCATCTCAAGCCCTCTAAAGTAGCAGTAAGTTAACTGTATGCAATATCTCATGTCCATGGTATCTAGAAACAGTCATATGTTATAAATTATCCTAAAACTGACAAATATATATTTTTTCAATATACAGTAGTTTTTACAAGTTTGAGAATACGAACATATTGTGCTATTTTTAACTATAACACATGGAAATTAGTTAACTATTTCAACTATTTCACAATATTGCATGCAAAAACTATTCATGTTAAGTTTATCTTTGTATTTTCTCCAGGAACCACCAATTTCTTTTTGTTCTCAATAATATATATGCACATATGTATGTTATTTATCATAAAGATAAGAGCTGGGAATAGTATTGTATACAGGATCAGTATAAAAACTGAAAGGACTCTCAGCTTTCGAGTATGGATTTGTTGCAGCTTGATTTATATTTCTAGTAGTAGAAGGTTTAGAAGAAATATAAATTGAAGCAGGAACCCTGTTTCTCCAGTTCTAACTCATCATAATTTCCTTCCGTTTATCTTAGGCTGGCTATAATTTTAAAGCCTTATTAAAATTACCTTTACAAATTTATTTAGGGTATCTGAAAAATGCAAAGCAGACCTCCTTTCAAACTTGCATTCAAACATAACCATATGTGATACTGTATTACTGGAAATTACATGCTATTAAAGACCAGTAACAAGTGCATCACATATAAAATGTGTGGTTGCTGTTTTTCATTTTCGAAAAATTGCTGATGCAAATTACATAAGTTATTTTTATTCTTTTTTTTTACATTGTCTGATATGAGTTTTAACTTTTGCACGAGGTCTTAAATTCAATAAGAAAGTAGTTGTTTACTCCTGTGATATCTGTGCCACTGTACTATAAGAGGGCCTGTTTTGCCAAGCTGGTTGTTACTGTGGCTCTCATAGGTCAAAATAGGAAAATCTTTGTGATTCCGTTTTGTTCTACTAGGCTGAATAGAATAATGCAGCACTATGAGATCTACTTCGTGACGTTTCTAAGTCAGCTCCCGTTAGGTTTCTCAAAGTTCTGTTGCTCCTGTGTGGTGCTTCCTGTAGCAGGATCTTGCTGACTAGTAAGGGGAGGGATGAAAAGAATGGACTATAACTTGTAACCTTTGGTGTCTATGTGACACACTAGCCAAAAATTGCAAAAGAGATAACACATTCCTTGAACTGGGCTATTTATTTGTTATAACCTTGTGTCTACTGGTGCATTGTTGCCCTGTTATATGGTAATTGCATTTAAATAATTTTTATATATGTGCACATATTAGGAACCTTCCACAGTAGAAGGTCCCTATATGGTTTTGTTAAAATGTATTACTGTTAATTATCCTCCAAGAATTGATAAACACATTTTAGCTGTCCCAATTGACCCATAGAATCTAAGACTTAACGTCAGTCAATATTTAATCTAGCTTCTTCTGTATCAAATCCAAACTTCCAGGGTCATTCTATTTATCCCAAGCTGGCCTCAGACTTTCTATACCTCTACTTTTTGGCTCCTGAGCACTGCTATTAAAGGTGCATAACCAGACCTGGCTTGATAAATCAGGTTCTCCAAAAAGATAGCAATATAAATATAGAAAACTGGAAATATATATTTATACTATGAGATAAATTACTTTTATTCTTCATAAGAGAAGAGTTATTTCTGAGCTAAAGCAGGACATAATGCACCCAAGTATTAGAGCATTTAGTACCTATTAAGCATAGTACATGAATAATTGAACAATACAACTGAGAAATCAGTTTCAACAATTCTTACATATAAATTACTGAGATGTAAACTCAACTTTAGAAATTTTAAAATATTTAGCTTTTAGTAACAAAGAACTCACTCAGAAAAAGCAACGGCAATGCATTACTACAACTTAAAAAAGGGTTCAATATGTACACCTTTAAAAATGTGGAAGTTAGTTATCAAGAATCGTATTTCTTTATGCAATGAGTCAAATTTTGAAAACGAAATGAACATCATCAGCACACTATGCTAAAGCCAAGTGTGGTTGTGCATGCCTGCAAACTAGTACTTAAGAGGTAGATATAAAACAAGCACACATTTAATGCCAAGTCGCTCTACAAAAGAAGCTCTAAGCCAGTTAGGGCTACGTCATAAAACTCTGGTTCATACAAACTGGAAAATATATGCATGTGAATAACACATGCAGCTCTGGGGTGACATTTTATTGTTGTCACAATTGTATTTATCGGATTTTCTTGAACAGCTTGAATGATCTCAATTGCAAAATTCTCAAAACCAAGGAGAAAGAAAAGTGGTCAGGATATGTGCCTATGTGCCCACTGCTATGGGAGGTCTTACACTGGATGGAATGTACTGGGAAATAAGCAGAAATCTCAATCCATCCTCCAGTTACAGCTTAGTTGTCCCCAACAGCTTACTGTTCTTTGTAGAATGTTAGCAACTCATCAGCAACCAGACTTCAGCTTCTCTGGATGCGTTAAAGGAAGTAAACATCCTAAGAATCTCTGCTCATTCCTTTCTCAGATTGCATAATAGTGAAGCATAAGAGAACAATGTTAGACATTATAGGATCTAAGTACACAGATATTTGAAATATCAACAACTGATGTTTGAAAGAAAAATGAAACCAAAATAAGAATTAAAAGTTCATTTCTTCTAAAGAAAAATCACCTTTGTATGATATTTATAACTGCCTGGAATTTCTTCTGTGAAAGAGATGTTTTATAATTCAAAATTTGCTCTGAAAATCTTCATTGTTAATAGTGGTGTCTTTTTAACAGATAGGTCAGATTGTTAATCTTGGAGTCTAGAGTTTATACAGGGAATAATTAGCTTTTGCATACCCTGTTCAATCTATTCATAAGTCTGAATGTACAAAACAATGGCTAGCTCATAGTAGCTCCTTTTTTCTTTTTATGCACAAAAATGAGCATAGTTAACATTTACTTGAAACTGCGTGAGGAGTCAAAGTTTAAACAACAGTTTCAATTAGAATGCAATTTTCAGCGTATAATTATTTTGAAGTTTTGGTAATATGAATCTGTTTTCAGGAACTCAACTTTTAGTAGAAATCCTATTTGTGTTTTCAAGCCCGCTCACAGGCCTTGACAAGAGAGTTTGCCTGTGGTTCTCATGGCAAATTCCCCTTCCCCAGTAGAACCCTGTGCAGCTAGTGTAGCAGGCTCTGAAGGGAGATGTGGTCACGATTGCAGTCCCACCCTGATGGTAATTCATACACTTTGAATTCTGACTGCTACTGCCAGCATCTTCCTTCCTCTGCAGCTATATCTAAGGCCTAGGAGAGAGCTTCTATTTAGATATCTTTCCTGCGTGAGACACTTTGAGGAGTTGATAAATGGGAATTTTTTTTGAAAACTCCATTCACTTTATTTTAGAAACCAGCATTTTCACACACTCTGCTGTCTCTTCCACACTCTTTCAACTGCAGGGTCTCTAAAATTCCCTGATCCTTTAGCTACAATCTCCTTAGACAGTGAGGCACCCTTATATCTGCATTCATTCACTTGACCCATGAATAGGTCCCCTGGGGAAAAGATCAACCCTGGGGTAGACAGTGATTTTTCTAGCTCTAGCCTTTAGCTTATACCATAGGAGGAAGCGATTAAAGATTTGGCTTTTTCATTTTTGACTTTTTGCCTTAATTGGTTTCTCTGACACCTGAGTTCACTGCTGGTTGGCAGGTTAGAGGAGACCCTGAACAAGTGGCAGAAGAACAATCTCACAACCCAGAAACAGGTCAAACTACTAAATGCCAGTTCCACGGAGCCAAAAGTGCGAGGCTGCTGAGGAGCACCATGAGGAGAAACTACAGCAATTCCCTGAAACATTTTACCAAGGAGGAAAGAGGTAGTGCTGTCAATAAAAGGCTGTATACTTCTTAAAAAAAAAAGATCTGTTGTGTTCCCCAGACTTCATGGGGGTAGCTGCTAATGTTAACAGAAGACACAACCTTACAGTAAAGTTGAAAAGATATATAGATACAAACATGTAATATTATACAGACTCGGTGGTTATATCTGGGACTATATATATCTTTACAAATTCATACATTTATAAATAACAACTGATGAAAGAAGAGGCCATGAATTGAAAAGAGAGCAGGAAGAACGGAAGGAAGGTTTGGAGGAGAAGAAAGAGAAGGTGGACATGTGATTGAAATGCAATCTCAATATTAAGCAAATGAAAGGAAAGACATCTGGCTGAGACTTCATCCTCCTATATCTAGATTCATGTCTTCACAAGCACCATAAAGCAAGACACAGAATTTTGAGGAAACTTATCTGAGGGCAAATGTTCACTTTCACCCTGTGAATGCAAACTTCTCAAAGGAGTGGCAAATAGGGTAGTCCTCCATTTTAGGGAAGACGTCTGTGAAGGGTGAATGCTCTTAGTCATCATCAAAAATGAGTGGAATGAGATTTACTCCATCTACATCTTAAAAGCAGTGGGGAATGTTCAGTCTTGGGGAGCCCACTGATGTCCAGTATCTATTGACTGAGAAGGCATTTGATCAGAACATGAGGTAAGAGGCTTCACTATCCAGAAAAATGTAAAATCATATTCATCTAAAAATTATACTCATCTAAAACCATATTCATCCCATGGATTGGGATGGTTGAATCAGAGGCAAGGATTTCTTCTTTCCAGGGAATGTGTTTAATGCTCTGAACTAATAGTTTTTAAATTAATTGAAATTTAAAGTAGGAGAAAGGCCATTCATGACTTTTCTTTTACATGCAGAGCAAAGGTTCTTAGGGTGTTCAATATTCAAGCCACTTTCAAGGGAGTTGACAGATGCTGCATTAGTTTACCAGGTCTATTTCTTCTGAGAAAGAAACCACCAGGGGTGACTCCACTGCCCTGAAGACCTCATATTCACCACTACTCTTGTTGATGTGACAAGATATGTGACAAGGGACAACTCAAGGCAAGAAGAGCCTGTTTATACTTCAATGCAGAGCAATACACTCTTTTGTGATGTTATGAGTATTAAAACGGATCACATTATATAGGGCGAGGGACCAGAGATTGGTGAACACTGACACACAGTTCACTTTCTCCATATCCTTCGAAGAGTGCTACCCACGTTTAGAGCAGAGTTTTCAACTCAAGTAACCAGCACAAGAAACTCCTCAGCAACCCTAGAGACTTGTCTCCTATAAATTTCTGGATATTGCTAGGTTGACAATTAATATTAACCATTAGAGGCTAAAAGAAGTTCATCATGATTTTTCCTATCTTCTGGTACCTTTTAGCTTCCTGTGTCTCTTATATATCCATCTATATTGTATAACAGACCACCAACTAGAATATAGGTCCCAAAGGAAGGTTCTGCAATGGACTGCATGTATCAGGAGCAAATAGAGGAAATAAATTGGTCTCGAAGAAGGATTTTGCTTTAAAAGAAAAGGGAGTAGTTCTAATGTTTTTCTGTACAGCCACTTAAAGTTTTCTGAGAAGGCAAAAGGGTTTTCAGTAAACTCTTGGTCAGTTATTTCTAACATCTAATTTAAGTATCTCAGTTGTGTTTATCACATGAATTTCCACCATTCTTATCATCCTGGTGCTAGGGAAATTGAGTTAAGGGTGACCATAAGGTACTCATGAGTCAGAAAGTGTGCTGTATTTGATAATCTTCAAGTAAATGAGAATTCCTGAAGGGTAAAGCTTCTTGAGGATAATGCATCAACTTTTCCTGTGGCCTCCACATGTATTCATACATATACATGCAAAACACCTACATACATGAGCACAAATAAACAAACAACCAAACAAAAAAAAATCATACACTTGCCCATATACTTTCCTACAAAAGCACCAATTATAAGAAAAAAGTAAAAGCAAAATATTGAGCTACTACCTGGTAACAAAGACAACAGAGACATTACATGAGTTCAGTTACTCACTTTCGTTAAAAGCACCTGTGTTAGGTATCAGTTTTGGGCAGCAATCAAAGCTGTGGCAGTGTAATTCTCTACGAAGTACAAAGCCCTATGGAAAAACTGAATACATTATGCGCTATGGGCATTTTAAATAACAGTACATGGTTATCTATGATCTCTAAAATCTACTGAATGGCAAAGCAAAGGAAATAGGCAAAGGACTCTTGTTTAGAAAATGAGGCCACCACCACATGGGCCCTTGTAAGTCCTCTCTAATTTCTATCAGTTTGTATTAAGTAGGTCATAAAAAATAGTTGTCAAAACTAAAACATATATATTTAAAGGTTACTCCCTGTTGCTTAGGTTAAAATATATGTATATTTACAATACATAGGTTAGTGCTTCATAAAAATGCAGAGAACAATTCCAATGGTACATGCTTCATGTATGGTTCTATGACTTGAATTGTGAGTATGGGACTGGAAAAGATTTGTCAGTATTTTTGGATGTTCAATTACATTGACTACTAAAAATTATATGCATCTATTTTGATTGACTTCTAACTTGTTGTAGCATAACATAGCACAAAATGAAACACAATGTTTTACTATATTACATCTATCAACTGGAAACATTTGGCTAAATAGATGTGAATTCATTTATTTGTTAAATTTTTTAAATATAATTCATGTTGAGCTTGTTTTCTCCTCTCACATTTTTTCCTAGATTATTTTCTTCTATTGTTCTTTCTGTATCTAATGAGGCTTAGAAATTCCTTCTGGTTTTCAGATCAACTTCCTATGATAACATTAAGCAAAAGCCACAATATATTTTATGTGATTTCTTTTTTAAAAAACTGCAACATTTGTAATAAAGTTTAAAATTAACATTTGACAAAATTATATGTAAAAGAATTATTTTTTTGGTCTGCATGTTACAGTGGGCTTGCAGGTGTTACAAATGTAGAGGTCAGAAGACAACTTAATGTTCTTCCACGTTAATTTTGTGGCAGAGATTTTTATGTTTCTGCTGCTGTGATGCATCTGGGAGCTTCTAGATGGTTCTCCTGTTTCTGCAACCCTTCCCCTATAGGAGTCCTGCAGTTATAGGTTCACATTACTGTGTCTAGGCAGAAATTGGAATTCAAGAATCGAATTTAGGTCATTAAGTTTCCAAGGCACGTACACTTTTCTACTGAGTCATGCCTGGCTATATTTAAAAAGTAAAAATAATCTTGCAATTCATATAAATGATTTATCTTATAGAAAATACAAAGATTATATTGAAGAAAAGATTTTTAATCTTCATAATTGTTCATTATGCTTGAATATATTAAAGTGTTTACTATATTGTAAGCTAACAAGTCATTTCATATAAAATAATTGTTATTATCTTAAAATGTAAATATTGCTCAGGGTCTTTGGTTTAACAATATCTAAAATTTCATTAAATATCACTTGAGGCTAAGGCATACAGTAGCTTAAGTTTAAATAAGACATGTTCTTACAGATTTTTGTGTTGCTCATTTGAATTAATTATACATTGCTCTATAACAGGTCATCCCAGAATTATTAGCGTAAAACAAGCATATTGTATTTCCTCATGACAGTTATGTCTCAAAACCTTGAGCAGATTGAAGCAACAAATTGAGCTGAGAAAGCTGAGGCCTCAGGGAGGCTCGTCTGAATCTGTTCATGTGTAGCAACAGAAAGCTCATTGTCTGCACATGATAGTTGATGTTGGCTGTCTCTGAGAACATTAGTAGGTAATAATTATGCGTGGCCTCTTGCTCTGCCATGGGATTCCTTACAAGTGTCACAGAAGAAGGAAAGACAGGCAAGAGAAATATTTTCTGTTTGTTCTAGTTGTTAAACAGTATCACTTAGTCACACTCTATTCTTTAGGCAGTTGAACATGTCTATGTGCCCATACTCAGGGGGAAAGAACACACACTCTTCTTCTACACAAAGCCTTTTAAACACCACAGTACATGAATATGAGAATGAGACACATTGTGTCAGATAGTGTGCATTTGGAGCCTTCAAAGACCAAGGAACTCCATTTTTTTCATTACACAAGATTGACTGATAATTCCAGGAATCAGATTCCTAAGAATGGGTGACTACCTTCTATAGGGTTATGTTATTAAAAACAGGCTTGCCAAACATTTGGCAGCTGTTAAGGGTTCTAACAGGAAATAACTGAAATTAGTTGGAAATAAAACTCAGAATAATCCAGATGTGTCTTGTTCAGTACCCATGCATAGATAATCACAAGATTTTTCATTGATGTCTAGGTTCAAAACACGTAAGTGCACTGGTATTGTATCATGGTGCAATATAAGAAAAGCAAAGAATGCTGCCTTAAACAGGTCTGCTCTGTTTCACCCTTAATTTAGGTTTGTATGTGCTATTAATTAAAAGCTTTATATAGTTTTTCTTTCCAATAGAATATATTTGTTTAATTACAGAAATCAAAGGCTATTTAAGATTTGTCTTTCCTCAGTATATAAATGTCAAAATACATAATAGTTTTATGTTTGCTTTGTATTTCGCAGAGATTTAATATAAAATTGTTGTTTGAGTTCATGACTCTATTAAAAAAGAAACATTAAATAAAGCATGGTTGATATAAGACAGAATTATCAATAGTCTCTTAAATAGTAATATACATAATCTACTTATATGTATATCTGTATTATTTCTACTATATTTATATAAAGTGACAATCTTAGCATTGATAATTATAGAATCAATATATCTATCAAATCCAAAAAACAATAAAAATGGTAATGTTATACATTTTTTCATAACAGAATATTCAGTCAAATTTTAGTTCTTTACAGTAAAAAATAAGTAAATTCAGCTCAATAATAAGCAAATTCACCTTCTTCTTAATAGTAAAACTGCATGTCTATCAGATAATTGCTTAACAAGGAATTTCATTAAGATTTATTAACTGTTAATGTTTATGCTTATAGTTCATATGCCTGTATACTTATTGTTATAAAAGAACTTTTGGGTACCTCAGGATCCCACGTAGAGCAAGAAAAAGAGTCGTCCTGTTGAATGTCATGTGAAGTTCAAGTGCAGAAATATCTCCTCTCTTGGAGTTTCTACATGAAGGTAAAAGAACATAGTTACTTGCATTTTGGGGATCTACTTAATTTAACATGCTCCACACACCAAGTGCACACTGACCATGTGGTTATGGCACAATGTTATAGCCAAATCCAATAGCAGAAAAGAGCGAAAAGCCATGAGTTTCCGCTTTACAGAAGTTTATAAATTCAACAGAGCACGCATTGCAGCTGATTACTGGATAGGATCCCATACTATTTCTGAGGAATGATTTTACACAGCTGTTTAGGTACAGACTTGGATCTTAGATGTCTCTGAGTCACCCTTCTATCTCCAAATAGCCAGCATTCACATACAACTACAGCACTCTACTGATTGCTTCTGTTTTACATTTAGTGTAGAAAGAATTATTTATATTATATACTTACCTCACTTTTTATTCTGATCTGGCTGTGTTTTAGTATAATTCTTTTAACTTCTATGGATTTTGTATGATGTTTAGATTGACATGTTTCATTGGGAAAAGCAGATTAAAGTCTAAGAATGCTATACTCCCCTGTATCTGGATCACATTAGAATGTTGTAAAGCAGTATTATAGTTTCAGAGGCTTTTATTTTATTTTATATGTTGGAGTGGCTAACATGAATTTCTGATACCTTATCAAAGGCTTCTTCAGTTCTGTCTTGGTTTTGTGTTTACATTATACTTTCCAGTTATGTTCTTAGAATATCAGCTGAGAAGTCCTTTCTGAATGTTACCTCCTGCCATCTGATGTTAAGTCAATGACTCATGTTTACTTCTTGTTCATGTGTTTACATAGCTGTATGTTTAAGTGTTCACAATAGAACAGTATTTTTTAACTTTGTTGCAACAAATATGTTGTAGGAGGTTGCTATTTGTTCTGAGCTGCTCAGCCCCAAAATAATCACACGAAAATGTTTTAATTAAATCACTGCTTGGTCTATTAGCTCTAGTTTCTTATTGGCTAGGTCTTACATCTTAAACTAGCCCAGCTCCATTAATCTGTATATCACCACAAAGCTGTGGCTTACTGGGAAAATTTCCAGCGTCTGTCTCTGGTGGGGCTATATATCTTCTCCCTGACTTGCCTTCTTTCTCCTAGCATTCATCTAGGTTTTCTCCTAGTTCTAGTCTACCCTGTCACACAGGCCAAGCCAGCTTCTTTATCCATTAACGAATAAAAGCAACACATAGACAAAAGGACTTCCTACATCACTAATCTACTATTTTTCTAACACTCAAATTCAATTTGACCCTAAATTTAGTGATTTACACAGTTGCAACTTAATATCTATGGACAAGAGACTTTAGACAAAGTGGGATGAACATAATCGGCTTTCTTCAGTTCCATAATGCCTACTTTGCCCTAAAATGGAAAATTTAATATTAGAATTGATTAAATATTTATTCACTTGATAGTTTGGAAGTTGACAGCAGACAGTTTCTGAATAGACTTTCCAAAGTTATTTGGATTGTGCACAAACTTCATATTAACTTGTGCTTTTGCAATGTGATACCTAGGTACATAAGTGGTCTTGAAGAAATAAAACAGTCTAAAATTTTATTGTCTTTTATTACCATGTAATCCTTTTGATTCAAATAAATTATGCAGAATAAAATCTACAAATATGTACAAAGTGAGGCTATTCTTAAGCTTTACCCAGTTTTGTGTAAAGAGAAAAGTCTCACTGTTTTATGGAAGCCTTTTTGTGATTAAAATATAATTTACCCTTACCCTTTCCTTCATCAAAACACTCCTGTTACCCCTCCTTGCCCTCTTGCATACTCATGATTTCACTAATCATTAGTGTATGCACATATGTATAAATATACATAACTATTTTTAAATACAACTTGCTCAGTCTGTATAATACTTTGTGTATATCTGACATAAAATTAAAGAACATATGGCATAAAATGTGAATATAGGATATTTTGAAAAATTGAATCATTAATATCTAGGCACGTGACTTTATTTTCAAAAATGTAGAGCTGGTTGTAGAACAGCCCACCACCAATACCAATACTAAGGAAACTGACTTGAGAAGAGAATTAACTTGAAGCCAGACTAGATTACACAGATCACTTGAAAAAGAAAGAAACATCAACAAAACAAAGTCTAAAAGTAAGAAATAAAAATAAAAACAGAATTATAATAGATAAATCCAAGAAATGGAAGAATTCTAAGAATTTTTGAGCTGTAATATACAAGAATGTCAAATCACACATTATATTTAGATATATTATGCAGGTAGATGATAGATTGATGGATAGATAGAGATAACATACTCATACAAATTTGTAATATTGAGTGGAGATAATTGATTTATATGAGCATTTCAAAACTAAGTTTCTGTAACCATTATAAAACTTATAATGACCAGCCCATTATGGATAACATCTTTCCATTTTATGTAGACAAAGGCCTGAACAACATAAAAATAGCAGAGCAAGCCAGACAAACCATATCAATAAGCATTGGTCTTCTTTGTTTTTTTTTGTTTCATTTTCCAATCTTGAGTTACTGTCTTCGATCCTCTTAATGATAAAATATAAGTAGTTAGCCAAATAAGCATTTCATAATTCAGCCTGTTTTCGGTTGGTGTTTTAACACATCAACAGAAATTAAGTTATGAGAAGAAGTATATGAGCTTATATCTACTTAATTGGAGAGTTAATTAGGGTGATGGTAAGGAATAAAATGAATAAAATTAGATTGCTAGAGGAGAATATGTGTTTCTAGTGTGTTCTTATTATAGATTATTATAATATACTAGATTTTCTGTCAATGAAATTCATTTATTCTAAAATTTTCTGTGATGAGGGAAGACACAGACATAAGCATCAATCTTCAGCTCCTTTTAGGCAAACATTTGGATGGCATATGTTCAAACATATAACCTTATGGGAAATGTGTGCTCTAACAAAGTTTCACAAGCTGTCAGGGCTTCTTATGCATGTATACTTAAGGAGATACTTTTTCAGCATTCCCCCCAAGTAGTCATAAGAAATAGAGACAATGGATTCACACTACGGATGAACTGCAGACGAAAGTGTTTTCCTAGAAAAAAAGGGCCTCATTTCGCTGAGGAAAAGCTTTAACAATACCTGTCATCTATTGCATCTGAGCTACTTAAGATAGGTGAATGGCAGACAGAACAAAAATCAAGTAGCCATTATCATCACCATCATTCTCTTTCATCAACAGCATATCGGGGCTTTGTGCATATGTTAAAGAAAACCTCCACCACTAAGAGTGGATTGATAGATAAATTTAACTCCCCACAGTTTTCATAGCAAATGACCCAGCAGAAAAGATTAGGACTAACCCAAGCTCTGTTGTTAGCGTAATCAGTTGATTCCATTATAGCGCCTCTTCTTTCTCAAATGTGCTCCATTTGAAAGCTTCAAGAGAATAAAAGGAGCTCTGATGAGCATTGTCTCATATTGGAAACAGTGCTTTGTCTCAATAAGCCATCAGTCCTATGAATGGCACACTAGCAAGGGTAAAGTAGACAAATGTGTCATCCATCCTGTACCCTGTGTCCTTCCAAGACAAGGAGCAAATCTACATAAGAACTACTCTGGTGTGTGTGTGTGCATGTGTGCGTGTATTGTGAGTCTTAGTTTGCCTTAGATACACTATTCTCATCATTTACAAGGTTATATAAAAGAATAATTGTATATCCAACATGGTATTGCCAGTGCTAGAAATTTAAAAACTATTTGCTTTTCTACCTACTGACTTGTCAAAAGGCTCCAAATTTTCCAATGGTCTATATAAAAATGCAAATGAGAACTGTGAGCTGTGGAGTTTGCTTAAGTCCTGCTGGTTACTATGGCATCAGCGACTTTTCTTTTCAATTCCAGCATTAATAAACATTCAACTCTGTTTCCCATTAATGATAGTCCTTTAACCTTCACAACAGGTCGCAGGAATGTAAAAGGAAATTTCAGTGCTGATGATTTTGAATATGAACAGAGGGCATTGAAATTTAAAGGCTCAACTCTGTGTGTGTAAATTTCTATCCATGTGGTAGTAAAATAGCATATTAAGGAAGATTTTCCTGCTGTTATTTATTCCCTTTTTCTTATTATTATCCTCCCTGTCCTCCTACACATACTGAAAGTAAAAATGCATGCATCTCTGGGTCATGTGTGAGTAACATCAGTAAAGAGGCAAAATCCTGCAGCAAAGCAAGATTCTTATTTAAGTCTCATGAGCATTAAGGGAGAGAAAGTCCAATGCCTTGCTGAGATTAGGAAGCTGGCAACAACAAAATCACAAGTATTTTCTGTCTTTCTAAATTTTAAATGCAATAAATTTCATATTTTGGTAGTCTAGTAGGAATACCTGTGACTAAAATGTGGAAAACCACATTAATCAATGATTCCATGGTATAAAATGTCATTTAGATATCAAGAGGTATAAAGATAAGACATTGATATTTTCTGATGATCATATGACATAGTCATCTTTTCAGATAAATCAATAATTTCATCAAGTTTGTGTTGGACACATCTAAGAGAGCACACATCGAAAACCCAAGTGTCAGTCAAATACAAAGATGATGTCTCTTTGTGCATTTATGTAACATTTAAACTTATAGCAATATTGGCAAAACCCTTTCATTCAAAGTCATAAAAAACCCAAACAAAATTTTCATGAATATAATACAGAAATGGATTTCTCAACAATGAATCTACAGTTGGTGAAATGTATCTTTAATCTACATAGTAATGGTGTGAAGATCACAGTCTACTAATACAAACCAAAATGCTATTTGTAGATTGCTAGATATGGTTTCATGAAAGATGCATTAAGTGTAGTAAAAGTGGAACGAATAAGGACGCAACTGGCATAAGAGAACATAAAATTTTACAGAATTTATTAATTTTATATTGCACTGTGTTGTGGCCTAAACCCAAGACATCATGCTTACAAAGCCAGTGTTTGAGTACTAAACTATACCACAGCTTCAAACAGAAAGGTTTGATGTTGGGACTAATGAGTCCTAACCTTCAGCTGCTCTTCCCTGTCTAGAGCCTTCTAATTGAAGTTACTAAAAGCTGTGCTTTACCTAGAGGATCAGAGGATAGGATTTTCACCTGTTGGCCATTGACTGCAGGGTATTTAGCCTCCATGGTGCTATTTTTTTTGAAAATAGTTAAGGTGTTAGTTTTTATTTTTTCCTGTAATTTATAGATTTCCAGAATTAGAAAAATTCAGAGAAAAAGAGACAATTCTATTATACAAAAATTCGGCTTTGATCATTAGTAATCATTTGTTAAAACATTCATGAAGAAACTGGAGAGGTTGCTCAATAGTTAAGAGCATATGCTGCTCTTGCAAAGGACCCAGATTCACTTCCCATTAGTGGTTCACAACCATCTGTCTACTGAAGGGCTTTTGGTATCAGTGTTGGAAGGTCTGTGTATCGGTCTGTCTCTGCGTGTGTTTCCTCAACCTCCAGCCCCTTGCCCGAAGCTCTCGACTGGGTTCTAGCGCACAGAGCACAGACCGGAGGGGGGGGGGGGGCGCTGCAGTTTGACATTATTGTGATTTCACTGTAAAAAACATGGAGAGAAATGTTAGAATACTATGCACTCAAACCATGATCAGTCATTGTAATGATAATCTCAAGAATTACTTAGTAGCCAAAACTTTAAGTGTTATGTTTTTCTTGTTTATTGAAAAAGTAGATTTTTTATGCAATATACTTTGATTACAGTTTTGCCTCCCTTTACTCCTACCAGTCCCTACCCACTTTCCATCCTGTCCAGATCCATGCCATATATCAAACCAAAATGAATTATTGGAATATGACAAAACAAACAAGCAGAAACATTCAATAAAATGCATACGAAACAAATATAGATCCAAAAACATAGTTGTGGTGATATTTAGGAATCTGATAAAATATAAATAAAACAAACCACAGCAACAATAAAACAGAAGCCAAAATAGATACATAAAGAAACTGGAGAGTAAATAACAAAGAAAAACATCAAAATTAAAATTTAAAAGATTAATTTAAAGAGAGAAAAAGAAAAAGTTCTGGCACAATATAAGACATATTGTGGTTGATTTATTTTTTGATTCACCATCTACTGCTGGACATAAAGTCTACCCCTAGGAGTACTTAGTTTCTTTAGTGAGACTCCCTTGAAGAAAACTAAATTTACATTTGCAAGGGGTTGTCAATTGGATACACTTTTTGAGTTAGGATCAAGAATGTTAAAACTTCTTTCTGCTCAAGGACCTCATCTAGTTGAGGCAGCCTTGCGAATACTACCTCCGACTCTGTTAGTCACTTACCTGGATCCTGTTGTGTTTAAGAGCCATGTTTTCTCTGTTTCTCCGGTTCTTAAACTCTTTCTACTTCGTTTTACTGTCAGGTTTCACTGAATGCTATCTGAAAGGATTTGATGGAGACATCCTGTTTACAGCTGAGTACTCCCAGGTCTCTCACTCTCTGCATATTGTCTGGCTGTGGGCCTTTGTTGTAAAGAGACCACTTGTTTCCCTACCACCAGCTCAGACCTGAGCAGCTCAGACCCAAAATAATCATAGAGATTATTTTGTAGAGCGAATAGAACCCATTTGCTCTAGCTTCTTATTGGCTAACTCTTACATATCAATTTAACCCATCTCCATTAATCTGTGCACCACCATGAGGTTGTGGCCTACCAGCAAACTTTCAGCACTTTATTGGTCTGTTTCCAGCAGGGGCTCCATGGCTCCTTTTGACTCTTCCCTTCTTTCTCCCAGCATTCCATTTAGTTTTCCCCTCCTAGCTAATTTCTGTCCTTCTATAGGTCCAAAGCATTTTCTTTATTAATCAATGGTAATCACAGCATAGAGAGGGAAATTCCACATCAGTCCTATGTATTTGTCTCTGTCTGTTGGTCTGTGTATTTGTCCCCATTTGCAGCAGGAGGAAACTTCTCTGATGATGGCTAAGGGAGACAATGATCTACAAGTATATTAGATTGTGATTATGAGTCAAGTTATTGCTTCTTTCATTTAGTAAAACAGTTTATAGTTTTCCAAAAGGCTCCTGAGCTATCTAGTTTCAGATTCTTGGGCACCCAAGCAATTTTTATGAGTTCTATCTTATGTAGTGAACCTTAAGTAAAATTAGCTATTGGTGATTACTCACACAAGTTTTGTGCCATCATTGTTAAAGAATATATTGAAGTCTGGGCTCAATTGTAGATTGAAAGACTTGAAGCTGAAATATACTTTACTTTTCTCCCTTGGTAGAGTGAAGATTACCGTTGGATAAAAGAACACTTGTCGATAGAAATAAAGACTCCAGGTAAGAATGAAGTATAATTATTAATGCTCAATTATATATGCAGTTGTTATCTTCAGGGATAGGGTTTTACCATCAGTTTACAGAGATAAATTTATAGTATAGTGGGATATTATTTGTATTTTAATAAATTAATATTGTATGAAGACCATGGGCAAAGCTAAGCCACTAGAAGTCAGGCAGTGGTGACACACAACTTTAATCCCAGGATTTGGGAGACAGAGGCCAGTGGATCTGTGTGTGTAGGCAGAGACTGCTTGTTCATTCCCAGCTATGCAAAACTAACATGATCGCACAGAAACCATATTAACTGTAAAACTCCTTGGCCAATAGTTTAGGCTTCTTATTATCCAACTCTTTCATCTTAAATTAACCGAACCTAATATTTTATATTTTACCATAAGAATCATCTTTGACCAGTAAGTTTCTGGGGGCATCTTTCCCCTTCAATCGAATGATGTCAATGGAACAATGCCTAATAAAGTTCTGTTATACTTGTAGATATTGGGATCTAGCCCAATAGTCATCAGAGAGGCTTTCTCCAGCAGCTGTTGAAAAAAGATGCCAAGTTCCACAGTCAAAAATTAAGCCAAGCTAGTGTGTTCCTACTGAACTGAATCATGTCATTTCTAAGTCACAGAAATGGAAAGCTAGCACTGTCGTTGAGGAATTCTGGATGGAATGCTATACTGTATTTTATCTGTCATGATTTATTAAGGTTTGTACTATTTAAGACACATAGGCAATAGATAAAACTTCATGGTTTTGAGAAATATAGGATGATTTTTTTCTATTCATCTCATTTTATTCTATAATAATAAAAAATATTTCATGGAGGACTTGGGAAGACAGTGGAATGCAAATCAATTTTACTGTGGTGTCTGCACTTAAACAAACTATCATTTAATTTAAAAGAAAATAACGTGTATTTTTTTTCTTTCTTTTTTTTTTGGTTTTTCAAGACAGGGTTTCTCTGCAGCTTTTTTAGAGCCTGTCCTGGACCTAGCTCTTGTAGACCAGGCTGGCCTCGAACTCAGAGATCCGCCTGCCTCTGCCTCCCGAGTGCTGGGATTAAAGGCGTGCGCCACCACCGCCCGGCAAACGTGTATTTTTTTTTCAGGAAGAAAGCTGAGAAAGTATACAAGGGAGTCTCTATTCTTATACGGCCTCTTATATAGACGTGAAATTAAAATGATGGGTTAACTTCCACATTCTTGTAGGATGCTTCCTGATATTGCATGTCTGTGTTTCTTAATCTAGGAAAACAGAAGTAAAGAAAATTATTGAGAGTTTATGGCACAGATATGGGCAAAAAAGCACATTGTTAGACGCTTACTAACATGAAAAAAAGATCAAAAGTTAAAGTTCAGTATACAGTTCAAGTCAAGCCACATTTTCCCCATTGTAAAGTCAAATAAAAGTGTCTTGTGTTCTTGACATTATATCTGGTGACATTTCACATACTCCACAAAGTATTATGTTTTTTCTATCAGTGAGGCACAGCTTTATCTTCTGGAATACATGGTAAGTGACTGCTAATTGTCTAATGAAAATTAATTCAATTTAATTTTTTTTTGCTAAAACATTAAATGATTAACATCAAGTTGTTCTTTGACTCTTGAACTTGGTCTTGGTAAAAATTTTTTCCTACTGGATTGCTGTGTACAACTTTGATACGATACATTTTCTACCTTGTATTATATTTTGTTTCATCTTGTTCAGTTGTGACTCCTAGAAGGCTATTCTTTTTCTAATGAAGTCAGAAAGGGAGTCAATCTAGAGGGGGTTGAAATGGGAAAAAAACTGGGAGGAGGGAAGGAGATAAAACTATGATCAGAATATGTTCTATGTGAAAATAATTTGTGCATAATAAAAAAAGAATTTGTGCAGGGCAAGATGGTAGCAAATATTATTAAATAATATAGTTTTCAAATTTGTTGGGAGAGTAGATATTAATTTTCTTCATCATCACACACACATTCACACACAAAAAAAACACAGAGAAAGCAAAAAGAGAGATTGGCACAATGGATCTATTAATTAGATTTAATGTAAATAAATCTAAAATTATATGTATATAAAACATCATGGAAAGATTTGTATATGAAATTTTCTTAAATGTATGCATGCTTTACTTGTCACTTTCAAAAAGCCCCCACATGAAAACAAAACATTAAGTGGGAAATAAAGGAAAAGGATTTAATTTTATTAATTTCTTAGGTAATTCCAAATGACATACTATTTTATAAATGTAAACATTTGAAATGTGCTGTCTGGTGTTACTATAAACATTCGACTGAGAACTCTGGCTACTTGTTCAAATATTAATGACATTTTCTGTAATAAAAGAGAAGACATAAGATTACACATTAGATTTGTAATATAAATCTTGTTTATTGCTTGAGGTATTTTTGAATCATTTATTTTTGTGAACAGAAATAACACTGGAAAAGAATCATCTGTAAGATATCTACATGTTAGGATACTAGTAGTGTATCAGCAATTTGTGAAAACTTCAGAATTTATTTGTAGAAACCATAATATTTAGTTTGGCATTGTTATTTATGTACCAACATCTTCAATTATTATAATCTATCTTCCAAGCTCTCTATCTCTTTGATTGTGTGTGTTTGTTTGTGTGTATTTAAATGGAACTATAATTTAGTTTATATTTGAATCAGTTCTCCAACTTGTGTCCCAGTTTCTCAAGTAATTTTTGAAATGGCATAATCAGTACCGCTAATGAGTTTGTCATAAATGAAGGATTTCTATGAATAAAAATGCATATGCCTATTGTCTATTAAGAGTTAAAAAGTTAATTACTAGAATGAAAGGATGTTTCAGTGGTTAAGAGCGCTTGCCACTTTTCCAGAGGACTCTAGTTCAATTGTAAGCACCCATGCTCTGTGACTTACTACTGCATGTAACTCAATCTTCAGGAAGTTTTGACACCCTTTTCATTTTGGGCGGGGGGGGGGCGTTGGGAACCTGCACACGTGCACATACATTGTCCTAGGCACATAATATGAATGAAAATGCAATAAACCATTTTAAAAAGTAAATTGAAACAGGTTAATGATCAGAAATCAAACATATAGAAAGATTTTCATATTGATGTTACTTATTGCTCTAGGTTTAGTGCTTGCTAAATGCATGTATTCATGAAATATTTATATTTTTTTTAAACTAATTATCTTATGTAGGCTTAAATTTAACCTCTTATTGATATATCTCTGTGTGTGATCTCTAGGCTACTTTAGAAAGTGAAAGCACTCAATATTTACAACTTAGAGTTGGAAGGACACGGGTGCCGAGAGAGTGCTCCCTTCCATTCTGAGCACATCCAGCCAGCACAACAGAGCGGTGTTTTATTCTGAGCCATCATCTTTTATTTTGTCACAAAAATACGCTGCCTACCAAAGCTACTGCTATTCTGCTGTGATAAAGAGATTTCAATTTTCCATCTCTAGTAATACTGTCATTAAGAAATTATTTTGATTTGTACATTCTTAGAGGGAAGCAATTATTCCACTTTCTGGCAACATGAATCTGCATATCTGAAGGCATACTTAGGTCCTCCGGGCGCTAGCTCATTATAAAGTGTGTTACAGTGGAATTTATTGAGAACAAGGGAAGAACAAAAGGCTGTAAAGCCTAATGTATTTTTGCATAATGTGTTAATTTTGTTAAATGTAGTTTTTGATCAAAATTACCTACCAAGAAATCTCACATTTAGCTTGTGATAATGTGTTTGAGAGTATACCAAATGAAAGCATCGATACCTAGTCAGCAAGCTTATTAAGTTCTATGATTACCACATTCAGTTTGTGTTCTGATTTGTATTATGTAAGGTTACAAGTTTTTTTCCTTGTGCTACAATACTACATGTACAAATCTGACTCCATTGTTACACATAGAGAAAATGAACACGTACTTTGTAACCACACATTTGAAATTATTTCATTTTCTAATATGTTATCAATTTTTCATAGAAAATGCACGCATGATAATTTTATTTTATACTAGTGTACTGATTTAAAATAGATTTAATCTATTGTTTGTGCGGAAAAATATTGCACAGAGACCTAGTCCAGAGCAAAGTATTTCATTAAAAGAAAATACAATTCATTAATAGTTGTGTCGCTGAAACACTTATGTAATCAAGGCATATCTGAATAATTATCAACAAGTGTCTGTAGCAGTCTCTTCTTTAGGCCAATACCAACTCCTTAAGCATGACATGGAGACTTGATATTAGTTATTAATATTCAGTCTTATCTTATGTTTATCCCACTAGCTATTAAAACTTAATTAATGGTTTGGTAGCAGCGTTTTCTTTGGTAAGCGCTGTTTCCTAGAAGCAAGCAGAGGCATGGCTCCTTTAAGAGAGGTCTTCCTGATGCAGCACTAGCAGAAAAAAAAAAGCCATGCCATTTTAAAACTGCTGCTTACTGGGTCATGCTGCCAGCACACGAACACTGATGAGGTCCAGTTTTAAAACATTTACAGCTTGCTTAATGGCAATATATACTGGCTCTGTACATGAAAACTGGGTTTGTGAGCATGGTTTGTGAAAACAGACCTCGGCTCTCACGCAGAACTGGGTGGACAAAACAGGCAGTGCCATATTTAACCTAGCAATGTTGCAGCTTAAGTTTTAAAGAAGTTTTCAGCATTTTAATTCCAGACTAATGTGGTTTGAAGGATCAAGACCCCATGAGTGGTCACCATGAGCACCTCAAAAAATTACTTCACCCAACAAAAAGCAGGAGGAAGTTTGGAGAAGAACTACTCCCATATTCCCAAATATTGTTTATAAATGTTACTTTACATTTAAAGGGGGATATGCTATAGTGACTTGCATTGGTATGGATCTTATTCTATTGATACAAACTTTAGGTCAATTTTGTTATATGTATATATTTGCTTCTGATTAAGGTATTGTGATTGGGCAGCTCATTAAAAAAATGTAATGTGTAATTAAGAAATATAGTAAATAGATAATCTATAATAGTCAAGCTTGTAGTCATGTTAGTTATGTTTTCTAGATATATAGAGATAGATATATTTCAGTTAGAAAGGTATTCATCAACTCTTTCAGAGAAATTCATAATATGGCATTTAAATGTTTTAAGAAATTATGACTTTTCATGACAATGAGACACATCTGCTCCTGACAAACCAATCCACTTCAAGAGAAAGATGGGCATCAAAGAGGCTCCTTGTGGAGTTGATTAGCCATTTGGGCAAAAGACTACTCTTGCCTAGACTGCTTGATAAACTGGACATACAAGGCGTACCAAACTTGCATAAAGGTGAGACCATTCTTCAGGGGTCCTGCGTCTTGAAAGAATCTGCAAGACATTATTCAGGGTACAGAAAAAAGTGACTAACAAACTGCCAATATAGGCAGAACTGTCTTCAAAATTTCCTCCTTCATGGAAAAGTCTGCTGTAGACTGAAGATGGAAGTCCCAACGGTACAGAAGAATTTTGGGGGACCCTCCAGTCACTGAGATTTCTCTGTCATTTCTGGAGTTTTGGAAGTTGTTTAGCACCTCCTGATTACTTAGGTAATATTTTATTCTTCTGGAATCCTTGATGGAGTTGAAGTATTTGTAGTCATAGTTTCCTTAGTTATGCTAAAAGATAAAGTAGATATAAATATTGTAACTGTAATTCTTGCTTGATATTTTATTGAGTGTTTTTGCTTTAATGTTCATGAGGGAAATTGATCTGTAATTCTATTGGTTGAGTCTTTGTGTGGTTTGGGTTTCAGGTTGATCGAGTCCTTATAAAAACAATTTGACATTGTTCCTTTTCTACCTATTATTTTTCAGGTTTTGGTTAATTTTGGTGTGGGATACCTTTCAATAAATCCATTTCTTTTAGATTTTCTAATTTTGTGGTGTATATGTTTTTGAATTATGAACTAATGATTCTCTGGATTTCTTCTTATTCTGTTGTTATACATTTTTTCTAATTTTGTTAATTTAGATTTTCTCTCTGTGTCTTTTAGCTGGTTTTGATAGTGGTCTGTCTATTTTGTTGACTTTCACAAAGAACCAACTCTGGTTCATTGATACTTTATATTGTTCTCTTTTTTCTATTTTACTGATTTCAGTCTTCAGTTTAATTCCTCTTGTCTACTCCTTTTGAGTGTGTTTGCTTCTTTTTGTCTTAGAGATTGCAGGTGTGTCTTTAAGTTACTATTGTAAAATTTCTCCAAATTCTTTCTGCAAGCACTTAATACTATGAATTTTTCTCTTAACGCTGTTTTCACTGTGTTTCATAAATTTGTGTATTTTGTGCATTCATCTTTATTTAATTCTAGGATGACATTTTAAATTCTTACAAAAATATATATTATTTAATGAAAATATACTAGAATAAATGAAAAACATTAGCTATAATATTAAACCCTGTCATATTGACCAATTTACTCATCTCTCCATTATATAAAACTGAATTTCAAAAGTAGAAGATATGCTTTTATAGGTGACACTGACAACATGTCATGATTCCATTGACTTTAATGCAGCAAGGAAACAAACATATTTCAATGAGATTATATTTCCCACAGGAAATATAGTTAGGTGTTTATATTTGCTGTGAGCATTCTATTGAATACATCTGTCCTCCTTAATATCCAATACTATATTATGTGCTTTGTCAGTTATGTTCTGAACTCTTTAAAGCATCAAACTCAGCAAAATAAAATTCTATAACTGAAATAAAAAATGTATCAAAGAGAATGAAATAAAGAAAAAATTGAGAATTTTTTAAAATAAATCAGTTATGAATTATAAGATATTATCAAAAGTATAGATAGGTAAATACAGATTGTTATTAAATAAGAGAATTTAAATAAAGAAATAAAAGCATGAGACAGAACAGGTGGTATTAATTTATTTTATTTTGAAAACAGCAAGCTAATGTATTAGTATGGTTGTATCATTGTATTTGATGACTAGTGTTACAATCAAGCTATTTTAATTCTTTTAGGAGTCAACTTTTGATCCAATGTTATAGTCTGTTAGTAATTCAAAAGAGAAAGCTATTGTGCCAAATTCTGGTGCAGTATTTGAAATCTCTTCCTTAAAACAGCTCATCCTGCCAACAAAACACTCAGTCCAAATCAATAAGTATGTAACTCCAGGAAAAGATAGTTGGAAATGAATTGAAACAGAGTTAAAGTGCACAGAATAAAAATAAATCTTTCATAATACTGAAAGCTTTCTGCTTTATTTCAATCATAGAACACACCTGCATATAACTCACTTAGAAGGGGGTCATTTCTGAATTCTAGGTCTCTCACCCATGGGAAATTGTCATAAAATAATAAAAAAGTTCTTACTTTATTTCATTCTCCTTTTAAAAGTTTTTTAAGAAATGGACTGGCTAGTCATTTGGGTCATCTTCCTTTCTTTTTCTAAAAATCTGTCAACAGTCAAGTGAAATAATTCCTGTATTATAAGAAACATTAGATGGGAAAGGGCTATTTTCTATCACCTTATGAAACTTCCTAAAAGCATTACATGAGACACAGTTGCAGATATTACCTATGATTTATAAGTGATCAGAGAGTCAAGTGCTCATCTGATTGATGAAGGGCTCATGGAGATGTATTATCTGCAGACTCTCTCTGTTTGGAAATCATGAGCAAGAAGGGAGGGTTCAGCACTAGGAAGATGGTTTAATCAAAAGAGCACTATCTCACAATTGTGAGACCTGAATTTAGATAGTAAGAAATCACATAAAATGTTGAGCACAGTGCACATATTTAATTTCAGCAGTGAAATGGTAAGGATCAGAGACAGGCAGCACCCTTCCTGGAAGGGCCTTAGATAGGTTGACTGACTAGGTAGTGACTTTCCAAGATGAGGAGAGACCCTACTCAAACCAAAGGTGAGAGGCACACAAAGACTGAACATTTGAAACTCCACACTCTGTCATGCCATTCAGACCTGCAATGACCTCATGCCCCACCTCCCCCAAAACAACACACATTAAAGAAGGAAGGGAGATAAAGAATTTTTTAAAAGAATATCAAGTTATTTCCTTTAATTCAGTATAAATGGTATTAGTGGATGTTATTGTAAATGACTTCAAGATTTCATGTCACTGACAACTACCAACAAAATAAATCAGTTTAATTGCATATTATACAAGATTTATGAGTTCCAACCAGGATTATGCTATGCAAAATTTGAATAGATATCAATATAGCTATGTCAATAAAATATTAATCTATAATTAGATTTCCTAAATGAGATCACCAGATTAGGCCAAATTAAGGAAAATTGTTATTGTAACAAATTTCTGAAGAAATGATTGCGACTGATGAAATAAAATTGATAGCAACTGTAGGAAAAGGTGATTCTAAAAGAAATATTCTTATATATTAGCTATATATATTTATGCTATACATAAAATTATTAAGAAATTATTCAAAAAAGGAGGAATACATCTTATATCTCCAGTGTGCTTTACTTTCATTGTTTTAATTTTCTATTATATGAAATTCTTAAAAAAATATTCTACATATGTACACATGCATACACATATACACATATACATATATTTAATGTTATAAAGATTTGCACGTGAAGATTTGTCTGTATTGTGAACACATACCTATTCTGTACGTATCCACATACTTATGAGGACATGAGTCAACTAGATTATAGAATATACACTAATGCTGAATAATGTTACTCTCTCAAGAGAAGAAGCTTGAACTTAGTAGGATCTAATGTACTGGAACAAATGTAAGTCAAGTGCTATCTACTATTATATTAAAGAACAATTTTGAACATTTTGAGAAATTTGCCATTATTAAGTCCTTTCCTATTATCTCCATAACTAAATAGATCTAACTCTTAGGAAGTGACCTATACTATGACCTATAAAAACAACTGACTGTCAATATGTGAACTACAAATGTTCTGTACATATGCAACACTTGAGTTGTTTATCACTTGAGTTGTGATCCTTTAAAAATCATTCTTTTTCTTTCTTTTTAATTGATTTTTATTGAGCACTACATTTTCACTGCTCCCCTTCCTGCCTCTCCCCTCCCCCCTTCAGTCCTTCCCCCAAGGACCCATGCTCTCAATTTACTCAGGAGATCTTGTCTTTTTCTACTTCCCATGTAGATTAGATCTATGTAACTCTCTCTTAGTGTCCCCATATTTGTCTAAATTCTCTGGGATTGTGGTTTGTAGGCTGGTTTTCTTTTCTTTATGTTTAAAAAGCACCTATGAGTGAGTAAATGTGATAATTGTCTTTCTGTATCTGCTTTACCTCACTCAAAATAATGTTTTCTAGCTCCATCCATTTTCCTGTAAAATTCAAGATATCACTATTTTTTTTTCTGCTGTGTAGTATTCCATTGTGTAAATCTACCACATTTTCCTTATCCATCCTTTGGTCCAGGGGTATTTAGGTTGTTTCTAGATTCTGGCTATGACAAACAAAGCTGCTATGAACATAGTTGAACACATGTCCTTTGGCACAACTGAGCATCCTTGGATGTATACCCAAAAGTGGTATTACTATGTCTTGAGGAAGGTTGTTTCCACCACAGAGAGACATTACTATATAATATTTTTAACACTTCAAAATATTACTTTGAAATCAAACCTTTGGCAAATTTGTTTTCTTATTCTCTAAATAGTAAAACTTCCTGAAAAGCAAACAAGTATTTAAATAGTTTGCTATATTTCTACTCAACAAAATGAATGGTTTCGGGTTTTATGAAAGTGACAATAAATGTGTAACTGCTTTTCGTTACCAGGACAAGGTCACCTGATATGTCATCAGGGAATGAAATCAGGCTGGTTGGAGGGTCTGCAGCAAAACTTAAGGTGTGACAAGTTCATTGAGAGCCATCAGGTTTGATATACTTTCATCAGAAATAGAATATAATGGCAACCGCCAAGATGCAGTGAAGTTTGCAATAATTTACAGGTTGCCTAGGATTAATGTCTAAGGCCAATTGTCCTGTCAAGCTTCATTGCTTCCTTGAGTTCCAATGGAACATACAGAGACTCACAAAGGGGCCTGAGCACTTCACTGCCTGAAGGAGTGACTAGGTCTCTTAGGAACTGGCACCAAGAGCTATGAACTTTAACCTAAACCACAAATATGATGCATGCCTCTTTTAGTGGGTAGGCCAGGCAAACCCCACAGATTCCAGAAATAATGGCCATAGAAAGCATAGCAATAGTAACATGTTGTGAGAGGTTTCTAAAATTCGGTGGGTATCTCTGTAATAATGTTATGAATAGAACTGGAGACAAGAACCAGGTAGATGCCCAGAGATGAGAACAATATTCAGATTCTGTGCAAATACAATTGCTTAGTGAGGACTGACTTTTACTTGTTTTGAAATTCTTTGTAAATTGTAAATAATGGAATTTTCAGCATTATTTAATTTTCACATCCAGAAATAAAATGGGAGACATATTTTGATATATAAATAATTTCATTTTATAAAATCTTTAACATTTAATAATGCTATAGGTTATAGGAGCTATATAATTCCTTACTCATTAGTTTATGGCTCTGCATTTAAATTTATATTTTTTTCGGTGGGAGGGAAAAAAGGGTTTCCAAGATAGGGTCTCTCTGTGTAGCCCAGAATTTGCTTGTAGACTAAGCTAACTGAAACCCATCAAGATTCTCCTGTCTCTGCCTCCAGTGTGATCAGGCTAAAGGCATGTGCCACCACACCCAGCACATTTTAGATTCTTTTCACTTTTGCTTTGAAAAGTAGAGCAAAACATCTTATTTTTTTTTTAAAAAAATTGTACCGTAAACTATCTTTTTAATTTTTAGCATTGTAGATAAAATAAAATAAATGATAAAGTTAGTAGTTTAATAAATATAGTTAAGGCATGAGTGCGTTTTTTATCACCTATTAAACTGTTGGATTTGCATCTATTACAGTGTGAGGAAATGGGGATTTGGGAAGATACTTAGTCCTTAATTTTCCCCTTGTAGAACTGGATAATATGTCACTGAGATGTATGAGCTTTACCTGGATTAGGGCCAGTGGGAATGGGTTTTAATAAACTGACAGTGTCTTTTAACTTTATCTATATCATGCTAGAGAAAATTAGTTCTTATATCTCTCCTATGATGAGTCAGAGGCCACCATCAGCTTTTGAACTTCTCAGCTTGCAGCATTGAGCAAATTGACCAACTAATTTCCTTTAAAATTTTCCAGTTCCAGGAATTTTATTATAGCAATAGATATATAACTAAGGCAGAACCCATATAATATTTGGTAATTTATGGTATCTATCTTAATTTTTTACTACTTTCACTCTAATCAAATCTAGACTATATAATGATAAAAGTCATCTTGTCACAGGCATCAAGAATATTCTGTGCAGTGTGTATGGCCATGTGCCAATGAAGTGTGTGTGTGTGTGTGTGTGTGTGTGTGTAAAGTGTTAGATTTCAGAGTGTGCTTTAGGGCATGGATTTGAATAAATGTTTATTAAGGGTAAACTCCTGATACTTGTTTGCATAAGTTGTTCCTTAGGGGTTAGGTGCTTAAAATTTCCTTCAGGGATATTGGTTTGCAAAAGCTGTTTGCATTTAGATTCCCTTCAGGAGATGTTAATTGCTTGAGCTGTCATTAAAGTGTGGAGATTTAGATCCAGTTAAAGTAATACCCTGGAGTGTGACTGAGTAGAGCTGCTGGGATGAATTTGAATAAGTTTGAATCCTAGAGGTTTCCTGTAGGATAGATAAACAAGGAAGGGAAACGCCTCTTGCTATCACCTGAAGGCAAAAATCCCTGCAAGCAGATTTGTGCTGTTGTTATTAGAGATTTCATTACAAAGTAGAAAATCTGTCTATGCAATATACTTACTAGAATATTAGATGATTGCATGGGTTGATACATATTCACTAAAAACTGTTTATACGCTAGACTGTTGACCATTTTTGAATTAAAATGTTCTCAAAACAATCTTAATTACTCTAAATATTTTTTGTAATTTGAAAGATACTTCGAATGTGTTTCACCCCCTCCTCTCCAAAATTCCTTTTCCAAAGTCTGCCATTTAGGGAAAAGCCACATTCCCTCAGGGACTTAAGAAAATGGTTCTTATGTGCTAAGAGGAGTCATTCTCTTGAGCTCTGGCAAAAAGAACAGATATTTTTCCATTAACCTGTGTCTGTGGTACCTATTATCATGCCAGATTCTATGCTAGGCATCAGCCCCCCTCAGTTCCTTTTACAATTCCCTTTTCCGGAGCCATCCTTGTTGGCACACCCCACCCCATACCAATCATCTCCCAGCCCCTGAGTTTCACTTACTTTCCTCCAGTTTTCTGATTTCTGTATAACCCAGCCATATTAGCTTCATGCTCTCTTGGTCTCTTCTCTTCTATGTGTTCTCTTGTTTCCTCTACCTTTCTAATTCTACTCGTCTTTTTTTTTTTCTTTCTTTCATTGCCTGACTCATTCTGCTGGCCTGGTTCAACCTGGACTCCTCCAGCTGCAACTGGCCATGCCTTCCTTATATTTCAGTGAAAACCTCCTCAGTCCTACCTAGGAGTGGCCGAGTCTTAATTTTCATTCAAATGTACCTATATTCCTAGCATTGTTTTATTTGCAAATTTTATGTTTAGTATTTCATTATTCCTAACTTGAGACAGTATCTTTGACTGCTCTGTGTCTGGATGACAGATTCAGACTGAAATTTCCTTCTTGCCAGAATTCTCATTACCCCACCTCTATTTCCTGCCTGGTGACACCTCCTCTACTTGGCTACTGGCCTGCCACGGACCGCCTCTCGTGGAGACCACCGACCGCGGGAGAACAGGGTTGAAGGCTAGGAGAAATCAGGAATCGGCGAGGAAATGACAGACAGACACACTCAATAAGGTTGAATATGCTGCTGCAAATTCACTGAAGTTCAAGCATCAGTTTTATAGGATCACAGAAGGAAGTTGGCAAACAAATTACATGAGAAGAATGATTACAGGCAATAATCAAGTCTTACTGTTAAGATTTAAGTAAAACATAAAAAATGAGACAGAAAGCAGAAAAAGTAGACTTTGCTGGTTGCTGTTATACTATAAGCTAACCTTTAAACCTTACCTGCTCAAAGACCAGGTAACTTCCTGGGATTTTTGAAATTTTAGCTCTTGAAAATAAAAAGAGAGCCCCATGGAAAATTACAGTGGCCTATGTGTTTTGTGCCTGTAAGCATGGACAGCTTGTTTCTCAGGCTCCCACTGCTGATCACTGTGTAGGTGGTTGTCCTGACCAAATTCCATCTTGGTCAATATATGTTTTATGAAAACATTTCTTTAATTTGGTCAAAATGGTGGAACCGGTTTTTCTCTGGCAAACCTATGGATTATCATATGGAACTTTACAGCAAGATAATTTCACCTGAAATTCTGAATGTAGGCTCTTCATTCTTGCTCTGGGAAACCTTCTATAGTGAAAGCCATGTCTGGAAGCTTCCTTCTTTATGGTAAGCTATTAAGCCATAAACGCTTGCTTTCTTTCTTTCTTTCTTTCTTTCTTTCTTTCTTTCTTTCTTTCTTTCTTTCTCTATGACATTGACATTTCCTGCCTGGTTTTTGGATTCATGTGTTAAGGTTTTAGGGTACCCTACTTGTGAAAAAAGGGGTCCAAAAAGACCCACACAATTCTTCATTCAAGGTACTGTGAGCTGTGAGATGTCCGCTGGACCTTTGGTTATTTCTGTTTTTATTTCTGGTTAATTGGGCCTTCAGTCAGAGCCACCCAGTGATTACTGATCTGCCTTACAGTTCAGACAGATAAAACCTCTATGTGGAACCAATTGTTATTGTCATCTCTCTTCTTTTATGTATCCAGTTTGTCTGTGTGTATTACAAGTTGTGGCCAGTGGGCAGCTTTCTTAATATGCCAGTAAACCTGCCACCAGTCCTGATTAACACCTCTGTATGTGAAAACTGAATTTAGCAACTCACAAGGTACTCCTCCCTTGAAATTCCAACAGTCAAGGAAATATATAAAATTTAGTCTATTTTGTAAATGTATGTGCTCACTGCATGTTTGTTTCTATCTGGTCATGAATGTGTGATTTTGCTGGGGTCATATAGTCTCAATTATATATTAGTGATTTTTAAGTTATGGGATATGGTTAAAAATCTATAACATCTGTAAAAGAAGTTGAGTTAAAGCTTGTAGTTTTTGGTTGGAACTGTTCTGGGAATCAACATGTGGTTTGCTGCCATCTTAACTAAGGACAATGAGGTGAATGGTCTACATATTGATTAGGGATGGAGAGGGTAGCTATCATAGCTTCACCGCAATCTTAACTGAGGACAACCACATGATATGAGCCATCCAAGAAGCTAGCAGGTCTCCTAGGATATTTTAAATTGAGATAATAGCTTTGTATGATTCCTGTTCCATATTAAAATCCAGGTTTATAAGAAAATTAGAATTTAAAACAATGCTTTTAATGATGTTTTAAAGTTTCATGTTCATGTGCTCATATATAAGAACTTATTTTGCTGGCAGTTAGACTTTGTAAAACAAGAATAATCTCCTTGGAATACTTTAATAGCAATTGATTGTTTACAATGTAAAAATCTAGTTTTGCCTTCTACAAATTATGATTGTCCTCTATATCTTCATTCTTGAAATAAAAAAGGTACTTTAGTTTGATAAAAAAATATGCATCTACCCTCCTTGTTTTTGCTAGCATTATTAAGCTACAGCTATTTTGGTAAAGAGAGTCATACAGGAAACTGTTATATTCTATAATGATATACTATATAAGGATCACAAATGTTTCCAGTCTTTTATGGACTATGTTTATGTCATATCTTGATACTAAAAGAGGTTCAATTAAGAAGTTGTTAAATTTGTTATAAACTGTTAGAGATGATTGAGCCTTGAATTGTTCAGAACTATATTTAAAATGGCCCTCAAGCTGTCAGATATTTGCTGAATATGACTTTGACATGTTTAAAATTAAATGATAGACAGATATTTCCAGATATAATAGAGCCCCAAGAACTCCAAGCAGGCAATGGACACAACAGACAACCTATCTGACTGTGGTAATGCTAACCACTGGGCAAGAATACCCCTAGGGACTGTCTGCTGTCAAGGTTCAGGACAAACTATGGACAATAGGACACTGGAGAGGCGTTTGACTCACATTACCTGGACAAAGTAAAGGCATTCTGTTGTAATTTAAAGAGCAGCATGAGAGAAAAAGATGCCATGCAACAGAGCTCACATGAAGGGTTTTTTTTGTGGGGGGATGAGAAAAAGGGGGCACAAATCCAGACACAAGCCTCTGAGGACAGAAGTCTCAGAAAAGAAGAGAGTGGCATAGAAACAGGCAGAGAAGCAGAGAAAGAAAGGAACAGATAGACAAAGGGAGAGAGAGAAATAAAGAAAAATATGGGAAGTGGATGTGGCCCATCTTTTAAAAAGGAACATGGTGACTATGTACAGGAGGTGCTCTAAGATGCTACAGCTGAGGCTGTATCCTGTTAGGATCCCGAGGGCAGACCAGTACAGATGCCTGAATACTAACACAGTCCCTTCTTCCTCCTCAAGAAAAGTCTCTGCTCTTCTGGGACTTGTAGTCAAGACGAGTTTCCTAGTATCCAATGCCATGGAGACCACAGCAGCCTTGGATAGTCGTCTAGGTAAAGGACTATGGACGAGTCTTCAGCATTTTTATTTATCCTTCTCAAATCTCTGATCACCTTGTCAGTTAAGCTTGCTATATAATTGTAACTATGCAGGAACAGGCAACTAGCACGTTTCCCCCCAAAGGTTACAACTACCTTGTTAATTCATGAGGTAATTAAAGTTACTAGGTTTCAGCTGGGCAGTGGTGGCGGACACCTTTAATATGAGCACTCAGGAGGCAGAGGCAGGCGATTATCTGGAAGATTGAGACCAGCATGGTCTACAAGAGTTAGTTCCAGGACAGGCTCCAAAGCTACAGAGAAACCCTGTCTTGCAAAACCAAACCAAACAAAACAAAACAAAATAAAACAACAACAAAAACCAAAGTTACTAAGTTTCTTGTTAAAGAAGGAAAATAGGTTTGCCCTATTTATAGACTTCATATTAAAAGATAGACATATTTCAGACCACCGAAAGAGCTTAATAATGATCACTTTCAGTAACAACTACTTGTGTATTTATTTGGTAAATGATTAGATAAATATAAAGCAGGTTAAAGTCTATACAAGTTTTCAGGTTGGAATAAAATGTTCTAAGTTATATAAAGCTCCAAGGATGCCAAAAATTAAGTAAGTTTTATGGGTTTCAGAAAAGGATTTTCGATGTATAACTACAAACTCTAAAGTACATTGTTTCCCTGTGATTTTCAGGCTTCAGAGTTTTAGCATTGTCAAATAGAGTTCTGACAGACTGGTAGTACACTGACTACTTACTATTCAGTCACAGACTCAAGACATTCAATTTCCTTTGATTGTCTCCTAAGTCTATACCTAAAGATGTTTTTCATCAAGCGAAAGACATCCCTGTTTAATCTTATATGCCTGGATGTCTGGACAGAAGGGAAAAAACGCTCATGCTTTTTAAGCAAAGCCATAGCTTTTGCTACAACTCCAAGATGTAAATCAGTTCCAACTGTTTGATGGACACCTGTTAACTGACATTTTCTACTATGTAAATTTCAGTACAAACTTAATGCTATTATATACAGAACTTTTAGTTTTTGGTAAACTGAAATTCATATAAGCTTCATGGAATCAACAAAAGTCATGAGGCTTGAATACGTCTGTCAAAGGTCAAACCAAAGAGTTTCAGACTTAGGCTTTCTCTAGTTTTCTGAATTTTAACTTTGGTCCCTAGTCTATATTTGTTTCAGATTATTTGCATTTAACTGAGAGATACCATCAAGAGAGCACCTGAAAACTGCAAACTGCTGAACTCTGATAGCTGATAGCTATCTGACTTGCTGATAGCTGACGTGAACCAGTCCAGCCAATGTAAGTGCTCCTTTTCTCATCATCTGGCTCAGCTAATCAGATGATTCTAATAAACGTCTAATGGCAAAGCCTTTCACTAGCATTTCAGCCTTCCTGAGGGTAATTTAGAAAAATTAGTGTGAGAGAGAAAGATGCCATGCAACAGAGCTCACGAGAAAAGGTATTTTATAAGGGGGGAAAGAAACAGTAAAAAGGAGGAGGAGAGGGGAGACCGACCTCTGGGTACTGGACCAACATAAGAAAGAGAGAGAGAGAGAGAGAGAATAGGGAGAAAGGACAGGAATATGTAGATATTTAGGGGACAATGTGGAATTTAGTGTAATGATAACTTCTTGTATCCTTTGAGGGTGACCCTAGCAGGGACTCCTAGTAAGTGAGGAAATGGAACCTGAACCATCCATCTTCTGCAACCAGGCTAGGCTCTCAGCGGTGGAATTGAGACACTAACCAAGCTACAAAATCTATTACATACAAGCTGTCCTTCCTATGAGATGTGCTGGGCAATGGCTATTAGCCTTGGGAGTGGCCAACCAATGACAACATAGTTTATTTTAGCAGAATACTATACTTCTAAATCAAAAGTTACGTTGTATTCATTTTCATAATGATAACACTCTCATTGCTTTCAAACTGTTTAAAAAGATAATCCTAGATAATACAACTATTAAATTAATAGATATATATAGCTGAATTAAGTTTATATCATCCACTAAGATAACCATTCATCTATCATCTATCTATCTATCTATCTATCTATCTATCTATCTATCTATCATCTATCTATCATCTATCTATATATCACAGTATCATTTTGCTTTTCTCCCCTTTTTGTTATTCTTACAAAATTCTTTACACTGAATAGTAAATTCCATGCTATTATCTTTATGATATGTATTCACTTGATAAAAATTAATGTTTATCACTTCATAACCTTTCTATAACGGTTCTACTCTCTGTCTATGCTCTGATTTCTCTTGGTAACCTCTAAATGGATATCTTTTTCTCATTGTCGATAACTTGTTTTATATGTTTTAATGTGTAAATGTCAATTTTACACATCTTGTGATCATACAATTTCACTGGCTAAAATTTTTTGTTTACCTACTTTACTGAACACATGTAAAAGTTTTGTTGACTGAATGTCATACATGATTAAAAATTTGCACCCTTATATGCAAACTACACTTTACTGAAGCTGTTTTTGGATTGAGAAATATTCTACAACAAAATGTAGCAGTTTCTTATGCAAATAGTATATTAACACACAGCTGAAGTTTCAAAGACATATTTTTATATGTGTTTCAAAAAATTCTTATAGTTACTTGGTATTTAATGAAACAAATCACATATGAATCTTAAGTAGGATAGTTGTCATGGTTTGTCTAGTAATGGAATTTTATTTATTTTTAAATATATAAATAAATATATTTCAATGTATGTATAGTATGTATGTGCATGTATGAAGTTGAATTTAGAGTGTTAGTGAATTACTCCAGCTCATTTCTTTTTAAAAAACATGTTCTGTGAAATAGCAATTACATTTAGAAATGCAATGATCAGAAAACAAATACTGAACTCAGACAGAAAGTATAGACCTTTGATTAAGATACTTTATTTGAAGCTGGGTGGTGGTGACACACACCTTTAATCCCAGCATTTAGGAGGCAGAGGCAGATGGATCTCTGTGAGTTCGAAGTATACACAGCAAAGAGCTACACAGAGAAGCCCTGTCTCGAAGAACAAAAACAAACAAACAAAAAAATTACTTGGATCAAAAAGTAAAGCTGTCATTTTGGTTGTGATCTGTAAGTTTCTAAAAGCTACTTTCTAAGAGTTGATGATTAAAGACTACCTGCAACTCTCATCACTGATCAACATAAAATCTATTCTGAATAGAACATGCTGCTGTCATGGAGTGTACATCACGTGTTTGCTACTAGTATTGCAATAGTAGGAAAAATTCTTTTTCCCCCAAACAATATTAACAAATGTTTTCAGAGAACCTAAAATGCAGTTGTTAATGGAGGTTTTCATTACTGTACCTAAAAGAGCTGTTTATGTCTAACAGTCCTTGCAAAACAAAATGGTTATTCCCAGTTCATTTATTTATGTTTGTTAAGACATATGAATATTCCCTAACTTGACTTTTTTCTGCTCTATATCTCCTTTATCTCTTTAATGAATGTCCCTTGAGCCAATTTGAATAAGAAAAAAATGTAAAAAGACAAACATTTGTCAGGAGTATAGTAAAAGATACACATAGCTGTGGGTATCTGGGAGAGCAGCTTGTGTTTGCCAGCAAACTTGCCAGAAGGCACATTTATTTTTTTTTCTTAAACTTTTTGCATTTGACAAAGAATGCCCACTGCTTCATGTCTGTCAAAGGAAATAGTCTCCACTTTATTTACTCTTTCCCATAGCCCTCTAAACACCTTAGCAATAACTATTTTTTCCTCTTCTTGCCCTGCTTGAGCCAGTTGTCCATATCTATGTTTTGTTCTCCCTGGCTTCAGAGGACAGATGTCCCTGATTTGGGTAGACCGGTGCTGATTCCTAGTATCAAAGGCGATTCCACCATCTATCACCTTCAAAGACAACTCAAAGTAACCTTTCATCCTTCTTCCTTGTGGACCATCATTACGGAAACTTGAATTTTTAATGCTACAGCCCTGCTGACCAACACATCTGAACACACAAGAAGTAGTGTATGCAAAGCTCTATCCAACTGTTTCTCTTGCTGGGTGATGAATTTGATATCTAGTACAGAGAGGTAGGACATTTTGATGTCTCAGTTTGAATTGGAGCCTTGTTGTTTTGGCACCAGATATAGAAAAACTTAGGGGAAATTGTGAGTTTACAAAGTTGTATAACATCATGCTTTCTAAGTGGAAAACAACGAGTTGCAAAAATACTGTAAGCTTGTAAAGAGAGTTGCTCAATTATTTGGATACATACTAATATTTTATATATGTTGTTAGTCTCAACATGCATTATTTGAGATGTTCTTGTGTATACTGAATGGCTAACTAATATTACACATTTAAAGATACAAAATATTCATTTAGGAAATTATAGTCAAATATGCTCTGATAAATATCTTTCAAAACTTTATACATATGCCCACGCACACAAAATCAATTATCATAGAAAATTGGGTCCATACTCTCTTTATATTTATCAACAACTTAGAGCTCGTTTAATCTCAAAATTTATTGATGATTTGGAATTAATTTTGGAAATTGACATTATTGTCAAAACCAAATATTTTGAAAATGTAGACAATAGACTAAGAGGACCCTAAAGGGTTTCTTTGAGTGCTTTCTTTAGCACAAAATAGATGTAATCAAAGGAGAACAGATGAAATGAGACATATAATTTTCCACATATGTACATCTAAATTATAGTAATACTTTAAAGAGCATACTCCACAAAATACAGATATTTGGCTTAACTGGACCTTTTCTCAATGAGCAACATGACATGAAAATGTCCTCTAGAGAAGAAAAGAAAAACAAACTACATAGCTTCATGACATTGTTTATGGATGCTGTTTCACAGTCTTTCCATCATTCATCTTAATGAAAGCCTATTACCTTCAAATACTACCTTATGTTCTTAGTAGCAGTCAGTTAAAGAATGAAAAGTTTCTACTTTAAAGGCAAACTTAATACATTATGACACTGTAGATTTATGTGGGGGAGGAGATGTAGAACTCTGCATCGGTCTCCTACCACCATACAAGATAGAAGTTGTAAAAACAACTCCACCTGAAGGTTAGAGATAAAAATATTTAATTTTCTCTCCGTAGTAGAGGTTAATAAATGTTACTTATCATTCTATTGCCATCTTTTACTCCGAATCTCATTGGAACATCACATTCAACATCACTGGAATCCTATTTCATAAGACAGGAGGCATACATTTTAGACCCAGTGAAGTTACTTAATATCTGTATAAACAGTTCTAATTGATAAACTGGAAAAATATAATTTAGCAAAATGGTTTACAGAGTTAAAATTTACTGGTTTCACAAATGACAATTCATGGTGACTTGCATCAAGCAAAATAAATAAAAATACCCCATAAAATATATAAATCATAAATCCTGTTGTATATAAGAGTAATAAACAGAATCAGAAGAAATCTAATATTACCAACAGATTAACCACTTAATCGCAGACTATAAAGCAAAGAATAATATAAATCCTAGTCAAGAGAAACAAGAGAAATCAAGACAAATGACAGAACAAGTTCAAACGTGTTTTTGAAAAGTTAAATAGGGTAATCTCTCAGCCAATATGTCTTGGAGAAATGATACCAACAATAATTATATTTCCCAATATAATCTTAGATGGCAGTAAAAATAATGACTTGTTTGTATGAAATTCATCAGATGACAGACTTTTTTTTTTTTTACAATAGTCCATGGAAAAGGATGTTTACATTGTTTCCTGGAAGAAACTCTTTTAAATAATGAATTGTAGATAGAATATATTTTCTGTTACAAACACTTTGTTTTGAATGATCTAGAACTTAATAATACAATATATATCTAATTTTTAAAAATGTGCAATTGATATAATTTAAACTCATAATCCAATTATCCATTGGTTAATTCACTGAAGACAATCAACATCTTGTGTCTTGTTTGTTGTAGAATGCATGTTTAACTATGCAAAGATGTTTTGCATTTGTTTATCTATGTAAAGATGTGTAGCTATTTTACCTTGCCCTGACTAAGGCACCTGATTTGTCTTATAAAAAGCTGAATAACAACTAGCAAGAGAGGAGGAGATGATGGCATAACTTCTGGGTAGTGGAGAAAGTAGGAGGAGGAATTAAGGCTCAAAAAAGAAAGAAAGAAAAAAATGCCAAGAAGATGCTGTGCATTAAGCAATCTGACATAGAAGGGGAAAAAACTCAAAGTGAAATAAAGATAAATAGAAATAGGTTAATTTAAGTTAGTAGAGCCAGTGGGACAAACCTAAGCTAAGGCTGTGAATTTATATTTAAAAAATAAGTCTTCATATTTTTATTTGGAATCTTCTTGGCGGCCCACAGAATATGCAAACTTGTTTTACTTCTCATTTAACTTTGATAAAATTTAATTAATTCAGATTATTCAGAACTATGAATGCTATGTTGTATTCAGTTTTTCCTATTTGGTTATTGTCTGTCAGTTTCCTTTATCTGTATAATAAATATCAGTCCTTTTTAGCTCTTTATCTTCCTTCCCATTGGAATGTTTTCTTATCAATGAATCTCTATCCTATGTTAATGAGATCACTTTGTTTGTGGGCCACTGAGTTTAATTAAATTTCTTAGCCAAACATGAGAGTGATGTTCTTCAGTGAATGGAAGGCTGTGTCAAGTCCTTATTAATTTCTTTGATGCAGTAAGTGGTAGTTCATGCAAAATCCCATCACTGGCCAATATACTAAAGATGAGTGATGGCAAAACACTTAGCTTTTCCGGGAAAACTGTAGCAAACTCTCAAAAGCTCAGGGATTATATGGAAAAAAAGGCCAAAAAAAATGCAAAAGATAAGGATGGAAAATTGTGAAGGAAAACGACATCTAATGGACATGGCGTAGTAAGGCACAATGAACCCCATGGAGTTGTGATTATCTCCCTAAAATTGGGACCATCAGCATTTCGTCATGGTTATTTTACACATTTTTATATCACTCCAGAGAAAAATGGATACTTTGTGTCTTACATCTCATATGCAGAAAGAAAAAAATATTGCTGTCTAAAGAATCATAGGTTATAGTTTAGTTGCATCATATGTATGCATTACTTCCAGGGACAGCATGTGAAATATGAATTTTATTGAGCTACAAGACAAACTAGTGTGCGATATAATGCATCTGAATAAAAATAATATATGTAGTACTACATCTACCACTGGAACAAAGTAATCAAGTAAAATAATTAATTATTAGGATAATATTAATTTAGGCATATATCTTTTCCATCATTACCACTATATATACACACTAAATATTATCTGTATTAATCCAGAAAAATTTCTTATAAATAAGAGATACTTTTATTCATTTTTATTTTTTAATTTTATAAAAGAAACATAGTAAGATTAAGGATGAAATATGGAGAGGATAGCAACATATCATAAAAACATAGTGAAATTTTTAATGAAAAGTAAAATCTTGCTGTTTATAAAATTCAGTAAAAATGCTGATATTGACTTAAGTCTCCCACAAGCAGCAGATGGTCAACTAGAGTTTCTCCAGTAGTTAAGAGCAAAGTTTTACAGATGAGGGTTCCAGTGTAATCTACTCTGATTTAAAAATTGATTTGTAAAACCAAAGTAAGTGATTGATCTGATCTGCCATTTTTGGTTTCATATAAAAGCATTACTATGAGGTTCCAATGAACAGTTCACATTCAGTAACCTGGTAATTAGTACATATTCATTAATAATGTGAACTATTATTAATTAGAAATTATGATTATTTACTGTATTTCCAAAAAGCACCATCTAAATCTGCTCTGAGCCCTGAACAATGGGGAAATTTCAAATAATTAAAATTTGTGTTTTAATATAAAATAAAACACAAATAAAAACTTTTGAATATATTTGAGTGCATTAATATGACCAAATTATAGACTATTTTACTTATTAATTCATGCATTGGTTACTTTCTAGATACTGTAAAGAGATAGTTTTGCCTTTTTATTGAAGTACAATTGAATGTTGCATAAATACTTAATATGTAGTATAGTGGGCTTTAAAAATGAAAATAAAAATCTTCAAGAAAATCAAGCATGTACTGCTGTATGTCTAGATTCTTCTTATGAATATCCACTTTGTTTGTATATTTGTACCCTATGTTATTAATTATTGTATTTTCTAAATTCAATGATTATGATTTCTCTTTTTAAAATTTAACATTTCTATTTCCATTGAAAATGTAAGGATTTTTTTCAAAAGCATTTTTCATTTCTTGCTTATCATTACTACCATAGTATCTCAATGTCAGTCCTTGTCAGTAAATTAGCTGTCACCATCTATTTTTTTCCCATGTAACAGAAATGATGAGCTCTTTGATATTTACACAGACAGCTACTTCTCTCACACCTTCCAACCCCAAGCCTGGGGGTATCTAGTTTTAGGTTTCTCAGATTGACTTTCAGTTTCTTTTCTTTCTTTAAATTTATGTTTAGTATTTATTATCTCCTAAGGTTTCTTTTCTTTTATAATTTTTTTTTAGTTTGTGAAATTTTCATCTATGCATATAATATATTTTGGTCAAATCCATATCCCATTCCTTCCCTCCAACCTTCCCCCTTCAACAAATAAATGGATAATGAAAATGTGGCAGTTATTCACAATGCTTTTCAAGTATAAAAAAGAAATTATGAAATATGCTGGTAACTAGCTCAAAATAATCATTCTAGGAATAGTAACTCAGACCCAGAATTAAAGTCATCACATGCTCTCAATTGTATGTAGATGATAGCTTCGAATGTTTAGATATGTGTGTTTAAGTTTGAATATCCACCAAAGTCGGGAGATTAGTATGGTACCATATGGGTGGCTTAGATTTTCAATTACACAATCTGGTGTTTCTTTTCACAGAAGCAACCACTGAACCAATCGGTTTTTCTCACCCAGGAAAATGATAATTTACTTCATAATGTTGCTTTTCCTGTGTCTTTGCTTGGATAATTTTGGTTTGGCATTATAATTTTAAATTGTTTTAATGTAATTTAAACCCATTTGAAGATGTAAATTAGAGAAGGTGTATGCTCAGCTTATTCTTGTAATCAACTTTGTTCTACGACTGTTCTTGAAAAACTATATTGTACTGGTTAAGATAGTAGCAAAAGCTTTCTGTATTAGATTATTGTAGAGATTATTATTTTTGAATAACCAATTTTATACCAATAATATAAATGTGTATATTTGAGGTTCTTTACTTTTTTGACATTTTTCAATGACTTTTGAGATTATGATATGTTACACAATTTATTCCTTCTTCTTGTCCCTCTAAAATTGCTGAAATAACTTCTTTTGCTCTCTTTCACTACCATAACTCTATTTTTACACTATAGGTACATGAATATATATATGTATATGTGTATACACATATATTTCAAAATATAACCTTTATAGTCTTCCCTTATAAGAATATTTATTACATTATCAGCACCTCTTAGCTTCTTACAGTTCTTTAATCACTGTTGTGGCCTCCTGGTCTTTCCCAGTTCAGTTTGGCATGACTGTTGTTCTCCCTTTACTGATCATATTTAGGCAATCATATTGTGAAACTCTATGTGTTTATTTTATGACATTACTAGGACACATGGTCACCCAAAATAATTTCTTATCTTTTGGCTTGTACAATTATCCTCTACCCACTTCTACAATATTTTCTGAGACTTATGTATGGGACCTTTGTTTTAGATGTATCCATTTGAACTGGGCTCCACAACTCTGAAATTTGTTTAGGTATGGTTTTCTATATTGTCTCCAACTATTGCACAAGAAATAGTCAAGTACAGCATTGGAACCCCTGGGCCTTGTATCTGAAGCATGCAGTATCTTCAGCAATGGGATCTTACCTTATACCTCTAGAAGATTATGAAAGGCCCTCTATATATGCTCTCAGAGTCTTTTGGACTGTGACCAACAAATAAAAAGAGGGCTTCTCAGACCTAATATTGGATTTTTTTGGGTAGGTTCTCTTTGGCTTTTAGAAGAAGCAATTATCAGTCCAGATGATAAAATATCATTTAGTATATGTAATATATTATTTAATAGGTAATACATTAAATGAATATATTCACATCTATATGAATATGCAATTGAAGACTTAGATGGATTTTTAAATAGATATTGTAATTAATATTAATCCTCCAAGTAATTATTTCATAAGTGGCAACAGGAGCTAGTCAGTGGGACCAGTTGGATGAAGAGAAACTGGCCCAGGTGGAACAGTGGAATGGAGAATATTTGTAGTTATATGTATTAATTTTTTAAGGTAAATTTTAATAGTTTGTTTCCTTTCGACTTTTTCAGGCATCCTTAGTGTTATTTTATCCTAGTCTTTCTTCTGTATTTTCAGTTCCCTTACACTTGCATAGACCTCCCTTTGCTATTTTTCTAGTTTCCCAAACAGAACACCTACATCCTGCTCTTTCCATTGTTCACCAATTTCTTGCCCCAGCAATGACCCACTTTTATTTTCCTGGTTTCTGCACTTAATCCAGGGTATGTAATCACATCTGAATATTTTGGGTAAGGATCTGCTGATAATAAAAGTACACGTGACTTGTCTTCCTATCATGTATTATCACATTCAATGTGATCACAGTCAATGTGATGTTTTCTACTCATTTGCCTGCAAAGTTAATGATTCCATTTTTTCTTTTCGACTAAATAATACTTCATTATATAGTAGTTTATGTAATAAATATTAGAATTTCTGTTTAATATTAATGAAACAAAAGTGTAAATTTAGAGAACCTTTCCTGGGAGCAATCATATTCATTGGAAAAGAATATGCAGATGTTTAAATAGCAATGGATTTCTTGTTCTAGGAATGTTGTTTTTACTTTCATCTAAATAATTTACTCAAACTAGCTTGTTTTCCCCAATGTATTATATAAACATACACTCATAATTTCTTAGCTTTATTTTATAATTCTTTAACAGAAATCAAAGACTGGAACTTCTGATGTCTGATGTATATCTTCACAGTTTAAAGAAAACACACTCATATTTATTGATTTTACATGGAAATGTCAGTTTATAACAAAGCAACTACAAACAAAAACATATTTATGTTGGTATGCATTTATACTGCATAGGTGATTCTAAGTATATGTAGTCTATAAGTAGTTTGAATTGTAAAGATACCAGGTGGAAGGCATTTGGTTTAAATTACAAATCATACATACTTTGCATTTTGTTAATCAAATTAAAAATGATTCCAATAATCATAAACTTGTGCATCTCATATGAATTAAAATTTTTCAATATGATATTAACCTGGAGATACTGTAAAACATATAAAGTATAATCCATTTCAAGAGGAAGGGCTACAGAGTGGTTTTTTTCTATAAATCTAGTGTGTCTTTATTAATTCTTTCATAGGAATCAGCAGAGAAGTTTTTCCTTGGGCGATTTTAAAAGGTGAGATTAAGGTCCTCAGTGAAAGTAAAACAAAAAACCCTGAAAAACAAAGTATGCCCATTCAATCAACTTCTCAGAAAAAGAAGCATGATACACTTCTGTCAGTGAACAGAAGTACTCAACATAACCTCACCTATATTTGTTGCCCAAAACCTCATGAAATATGTGCATTTCCTGAGTTCATGTTTTTGCTTTTCTTCCTTTGGATAGTTGGATTCATGTCCTTAAGTAGTCACAAACTGGTTTACAAATTACAGAGATCATGCTGTGTTGGATAGATTTTAGAATTTTGAACTTCAGTCTTAATACAGCTAAAACCATTCTCTACCTGATCTTTCTTCTTGTATATCTCATTATGGTCCCAAAGTAAATTGGTGTTGGATATAGATGAGTGTAAAAGAGATGAGTAGCTATTGATGCGCTAGTTGCTGCAATGGGACACACATTGTCTTTGTCATTACCACTATCCTTTCCACACAGCAAGACATTGCCAAACTCTTGAAGATTGGATGGTTCTTATTGCAAGTGAGAACATTGTCTAAGTAGCAAACAATTAGTTTAAATCAACAGATATATTGCCTCCATGAACAGTTAAATTTGGGACTTGAGTAAAATAATTCCCAAGTATGCTAAGCATCTATAGCTGAAATACTAATATCAACATATTAAAAAAAATCATGCAATATATGTCCGTCTGGGGGTTAGTTACCTCACCCAGCATTACCTTTTTTTCCTAGATCAATCCATTAACCTGAGAATTTTATGACAGCATTTTTCTTAAGAAATAAATAGCATCACATTGTGTAAATGTATCCTATTTTCACTATATATCCATCAGTTTATGGACACACATTCAGTTTCCAGTTTCTAGCTATTATGTTATTATCAATAAAAAATGAAGATGGGGCACAATTATCTCTGTAGCAAGGTAGAGAGTCTGTTGTGCATATGACTAAGACAGGTGTACCGGGAGTTATGGCGGTCAGACACTTAAGAGAAATCCCACATTAGCTCAGAAATGAGAAATAGGCATTTATTAAGGTGTAAACTCACAAATCAGAATTCTCCGCTTGACTGGTTGAATCACGCCACCCGAAGGAGCAGCCAACCGGGCATGGAGCAAGGGGAATGAGCGAGAAGGGGCACACGCATGCTCGGCTTCCCCGTAAATAGTAAGAGAGGCCACGCCCAAATAGGCAGGCTAATATAAGCTGTAAGACTTCCTATAGCACCCCCCCTTTTTTTTTTTAAAGAAAAGAGTTCTAAGCCCAATACAAAATCATACACAATAAGAACAAATATCCTATTTTAATATCTTGAGTAAACAGGAAGTGCAATCGAGAAACTTCCAAAATGTGCAACAATGACAGAAACAACTAGCTACCTGGGCAATCACCCAAAGTCTCATTTGCAATGTTGAAGCAACCAACTTTGTCTAAGGCCTAATGTAACAGACATACCATTTTTAAAGGCAAGAAACTTTTCAAAACTATCTTACCCTCTCTTGGCAGGATTTGACAGTCCTGTTTTATCCATTTACAGACACTATGTATCTTTGTCAGTGGCTGAGGTATGGGCACAAAGGCCAGTTCTGCGGAGAAGAAAACACGCTCCCAGTGGAGTGTCTTTGGTGCTCAACATTCTCTCAGGAATAGATCGGCGTTGCCAGGACATATTGTGTCTCACTACCACAGAACTCTAAGTTAAATTAAATGCCATTTTTAACAGCTCTTTGAAGAGGTTGAAGATTATCTATCTATACAGAATATAATCTTTATGTATCTAAAAAGCCTGAGTAGTCTAACTATAAATATGACAAACATAGATGACTATTGATCTATAATTCTTAATACCTATCTAACTTAAAGACTAAGACAGTAAACAACTGTCCTCCAAATGTAAACCATGACCTCCAAATGTAAACAAACAATGTATAAGTATCTTGATCAGAGGTAGAAATGTACACTGCAATATGGTAAATATATATATATATATATGTGTATATATATATAAACAATGTTTTAAACAGAGGTAGAAGCATACACGAATGCAATATTTAATATAATTTAATTTTGTATCAACATAGAAGAATCTATATCAATGTAACTGTTCATAAACAACAACTCACAAATACCAATCTATTATTCCATCATCCAATTTTCTCTTTTTTTAAAAAAAAGATCCCTGAGCTTATAAGATTCCTCCCCCAACCCTTAAACATATACCAACTATAATCAACCCCTAAATGATGTCCTTAAGCCTGAGGACAAACTTTTCTGGGAGAGGAGATGTCATCCTCTAGAATTGTTGGGACTTAAAATTGGTCTATCTTTAGATTTTTTGAGGAATCTCATAGAGATGTTACATAATTAGTAATTGATGAGTATGGATGGAGGGATCTTCCAAGGAAAGAGAAATAGAATATGGTTCTATAAAATCATTAAAGGATAATTAAAACAAGATATTTATGTAAAAGGAAATGGTATTTCAAGGTATTTTATTAACAGGGAGAAGTATAATAAACAATAAAGAATGTCAAGCATTTATGGAAAACTACACTGCAGAAGCTCCCTAAAATATGCTTATAGAAAAGGAGTTTAAATAGTTTTTTTCATGTAGTGGGAAGATAATACTCCAACAAGTACCATGTGTTAACAAATACACCTCCCAGTATCAAGGATAGGTTACATTTTCTTAACCTGTTGGTCAAAGGTGTACTATTCACCTCCCAATCATTTGTAAGGCTATCAAATACTCTCCACAACCCAATAACAATGTCCTATTGCTCAAGAAACCAGATACTTACCCATAAAACATGGAGAAACTGAGCTGGTTCTCAAATAGAAGTTCCTACTGAGTTTCATTGAAATTTCTAAAGGTACTATACATTCTATCAGAAGAATAAACTACTTATCATTCTCACCCAGCTGCAAGTCATGACAGCTACAATAGTGATCTACCTGTCCCATGTTCAATGGCGCAATTGTGGCACATATGATACATTTATATATCTTTTAATTAGAATTATCACTTTTTTTATCACATATAGAAAAAAGCAATATCTCCTGAGTAAACTGGGAGCATGGGGATTATGGGGGAGGGTTGAATGGGAGTGAAGAGGAACGGAAGGGAACAGAGAAAAATATATACACCAATAAAATCAATAAAAAAAAAGAAAATGAATGTTTAATTTCAAACCACTGACTCTTGAGAAGCCTCATATTCTGCCTAGTAATAGTGACCTTCTCAGGAATGGAAAACCACGTTTTAATGTCCAATAACTCATACATTTATCCAGGACAGGAAAATAGCTTTCCAGTAACATGTTGTTGCTTATCTAAATGCAAACACATTTGTTTCCGTTTCCATTTGTTTCTGGTTACCCGGCTTTTATTGTTTCTAATCTTTCACAATCACTTGCATTAGAACATTGCCATCTGACATTGCTGAGCTACTGATACTAGCTCAAGTAACCGAAATTAACTTTCTTTTCTATCTTTTTTTGTTTTAATCATCTCTCATCCCTGTCCCTACGCTATCTTCCCCTTCCTCACTCCTCCCATCAACTTTGGGAATTCCACAAGAATACTATGATATAAAACCATGAGGTATACACAGAGGACCTAGCTCAGACAGGGTCTATTTGTCACCTCAGTCTGTGTGAGCCTCTATTACCCTGCTTAGTTCATACTGTGGAACTAAGCTCTAATAGTGTCTATGACCTCTCTGGATATTACAATCTTTCCTATTCCTCTTCTGTTGAGTCTCACTGGCTCTGCCTTTTGTTTAGCTATGGATCCCCATATAAGTGCCTATCAATTACTGCATGTAACTCTTCCTATGACACTAGGGTTAGGTATCAATCTATGAGTATAACAAACATTATTAGGAATCATTTCATTGATTTTTTTCAGTCATATTTATTTTCATTCATAGTCACTGCTTATTGCAGTGTCAGGCATGGGTCTCTCTCTTGTTATGGGCTTAAAAGACCAGTCATTTATTGGCCATTACCACAATTTATATACCAACATTATCCCAGCACATCTTGAAGACAGGACAGATTGGAGGATAAAGGTTTTGTGGCTGGGTTGATGACCTAGTCCCAATGCTAGGAGCCTTGCCTAGTTATAGAAGATGGCTACTTAGAGCTCCATGTCTCCCATTATTTACCTATGCTCAATCTCTTAGATTTTAGGGAGTTTCCACTGCACAAGAATTCTACATCATCCCTCAAATGTTCCCCAATTCCAGTAGTCTCTTCCAGTACTCTCTCATCCTATCCTTCCCAACCTCTATCTGTTTGTTCTGATTCTCTTCTCCATCAACCACCAGGCTATGTCTCAAATCTATTCGTTTTCCCTTTTCCAAGGATATCCATGCATCCCCCCTTAAGGTCTCTTTGTTACTTAGCCCTCTGGATCCATGGATTGCAACATGATTATCCTTTACTTAACACCTAATATCAACTTAAAATTGAGTTCATATCATGTTTGTCTTTCTGAACCTGTGTTAGCTCACTCAGAATAATCTTTTTACTTTCATCCATTTGCATGCAAATTTCATAATATCATTTGTTTTTTTTTTAAGACAGGGTTTCTCTATATAATAGCAATGGCTGTACCTGGAATTCAGCTTGTAGACCAAGCTAGCCTCTAACTCAGAGATCCACCTGTCACGGCCTCCTCAGTGCTTATATTTTTTCTTATTTGTTTTTATTGTTTATATTGAGCTATATATTTTTCTTCACTGCCCTCCTGTTCTCTCCTCTCCCCTTATACCTATCCCATGGTCCCCATGCTCCTAATTTACTCAGGAGATCTTGTCTTTTACTACTTCCCATGTAGATTAGATCCATGTATGTCTCACTTAGGGTCCTCTTGGTTGTCTAGGTTCTCTGGGATTGTGAATTGTAGGCTGAAAGAAGTTTGAGGAGGAAGCTATTATGATGAAATAACATTGTATAAAAGACTCATTACTATTAATAATTTTTCAAAGACCAAAAAGTCTTCATGGATGTATATTTTTGTTTTGCTTGTGTTGTATAAAAATATTTACTTTCCCAAGTATTGTGCTGTGTGATTTATGGTAATCTTTTTGTCATGATCTTGATGTTACTGACTAATTATTTCCAAAATGAATACAAACATTTCTCTCCTTTTTCTGATCATCTCATCATAAGAAATGTGAGCTATACTTATATATAGTTCTATATAATTTTATTTAAATGGTTGTAGACAAATAATTTGAAATTAGTAAAAACCATTTATTACTATACTTTAGTTTTGTTCAATATAGAATTTTCAGCAAGATAAAGACAGAAAACTGAACTATATAGAGTTCCTTTTGCTGTGAAGAGACACCATGTCTTAGAGACTCAAAGAAAAACATCTAAGTGATGTGTCAGTTTAGAGTTTCAGAAGTTTAGTACATTATCATCATAGCGGAGAGCATGGTAGCTTGGACATTGGGCAGATCTCCAGCTTATGGTGGCAGACAGGCAGATACAATGCTGACAAATTCTCTGTCTTTGATTTAGAGGCAACAGGAAGTGAACTGAGACATTGGGCAGATCTTCAGCATATATGAAAAGTCAAAGGCAATAACCACAGTGGCATATTTCCTCTAACAAGATAATACCTACTCTAACAAGGCCACACATCCCATTAGTGTCACTTCCTTTGGGAACAATTTTCTTGAATACCACTAGATTACACTACTTAGCTCCCAAGGATGTGTAGCCATATCATAGTGCAATATGCATTCCACCCAACTTCAAAAGACCCCATAGTCTATAACACTCTCAAACATACTTATAGGTTTCAAGTTTCAAATCTCTTCTAACATTCATGCAATCTCTTAACTGTAATGCTCTGTAAAATTAAAACCAAAGAACAGATCATATACTTCCAAAATATAATGGCAAAGGATATTCACCAACATCCCAAAACATAGGGAAGGGAGTATAGTGAGGAAATATTTTACCAAAGGAAATCCAAAAACACTAGATAACAAACTCGAAACTCTGCATTTCTATGTCTGATATCAAAGCATTACTCAGATCTCCAACTCCTTTCACATTTGCTGACCACAACATATCTCTCCAGGCTTAGTTCCACTCTCTGGTAGCAGCTTTCCTCAGAAGGTATCCCATGATTCTGTCATCTCCAACATCTTATGTTATCTAAGAAAATCGAGTCTTCACTTTCACAGCTTCACTTAGTGGACTCTTCAGGCCTTCCTTCAGGGACACCCTGATTCCTGCCTGTTCACAGTGACTTTTCTGAGTCTTAGACAAAGGTTCCATAATGCCTTCCATCTGTCATTAAAGCGAAAACTAAACGGCAGAGGTGCCAAGTTAAACTGCTTTCTGGGTCTAGAACATGGCCCCCTCATTTATTTACATCTTTTTCATTGTGGGTTTTTGATGTTGATCTTCACTGCTTAAGCTTGGCTGCTCTGGAACTTGCTCTGTAGATGAGGCAAAGCTCAAACTCAGAGATCTACCAGCCTTTGCCTTCCCAATACTGGAATTAATGTTGTGTTCTGCAACAGCTGCCTCTCAGCTTTTCTTTAATTTCTTTCCACAAACTGGAAACTTAGCTGATTCTGATTGAGACTAGCCTGTCTCTGCCTCTATTCTGTTGGGATTAAAGGTGTATGTCATGACAGCCTTTACTAAACATTTCTGTAATTACTTTTTATAAGTTGGAAATTTAGTTGGATAGGATATTACCCTGAGGTCAGCACTCCCTTTATTTCATTTCTTAAGTAATTTATCACCTTGAATATAGGATTTAGCTCCAAATACTTCTAGTTTTTAGTGTTTTTTTCTCTTCAAATACTTTTTCTTGCTCATGTTGTTCCTTTTCATTATATATCTTAATGAGAATTAACACTAGCAACCACACCACAGAGTCCACACTAGGGTCTTTTGAGAAGTTCTGCCAAGGGAATTCATCCAGATATCTTCACTTTACTCTTAGCCAGACTCTTTGGAGAAGGACAAGAACTAGCCACATCCTTCACCAAAATACTACAAAACCAGTCTTTAGGACACATACTAACATTTTTCTCCCTTGAAATCTCTTGATCCCCAAGGCTAAAACCATTCTAAGCCTCATTGTCCTCCATGCTCCTTCTAGTGTAGCCAATTAAGCAGTGCTTAAAGCTTCCACTCTTTTCATAGCCCAAAGTACAAATATCTAAATTCTTCCAAGCAAATATATGACCAGCTGTCAGAATGGCTAAGATAAAAAACACAAGCAAAATCTTATGCTTGAGAGTGTGTGGAGCAAGGGGAAACTTGAATTGTTCTTGGAAGTGCATACTTCAACAGCCACATTAAAAGTCACTGTCGTAGTTTCTCAGAAAACTGAGAATCAATCTACCACAAGACCCAGCTATAACACTGTTGGGATTTTACACAAAGAGTGCTCAATCATACCACAAGTATGTTCATAGCAACATTATTTGTAAAAACTATAACCTGAAAGAATCTAAATGTATCTCAAAAGAGAAATGGATATAGAAAATGTAGGAAATTTACACAGTGGAATATTACTTAATTGTTAAAACACGACATCAGGAAAATTAAAGGCAAATCAGGGGAACTAATAAATCATCCTGCATGAAGCAACTCATACCAAGAAAGACAAACAAGGTATGTACTCACTTATAAGTAAATATTAGCTATAAAATAATACAACAATCCACAGACCCAGAGAGACTGTGTAACAAGGGGGCATGCCGGAATCTCCCTGGGAAGGGGAATTAGAAGAGATTTCATGAGTTGACTGAGGGTGGGTAGGGATAGGAACATGAGTGATCAGGTTGAGGAGGTGAGCTGGGAAGTATTGAAGAAGACTACTGGAAAGGGAAGCATTTCAAGGTTAGATAACAACCTGATGTAATGGAATCTAAGAGAAGGACCCAGGTGAAGACTCAGCAGTAGCAAATACATAACCAGAACTGGACAACTCCTGTGACTAGATTGGTGCCTAGCCCAGTTGTCATCACAGGGGCTTCATCACGCAACTGATGGAAAAAATGGCGACACACAGTCAATCATTAGGTGGAGTTTGGGAAATGGTGCATAAGAGGGGAGAAAGGATTATAGGAGTCACAGGGGTCAAGGACACCAAAAAAAAAAAAAAACCCTCATAGATTCAACTAACCTGGGCTTATGGGAGTTCACAGAAACTAAATAGAATACCAGAGAGCATACACAGAGAGCATATATGTGACAGTTGTATAGCTCGGTCTTCTTGTGGGACTCCTAACACTGGAAACAGTGGCTGTCTCGAACTCTATTACTGGGTTTTGGGACCCTCATACTTAGTAGTTTTGCTGAGACTTACTTGTGGGGAGGTGCTTATTCTTAGTGCAACTTGATATGCCATGTTTTGTTGGTACTCATGAGAGACATAATCTTAACTAAACCGATATGGAGGAGAAGTGAATTGGGGAATGGAAACAGAGAGGGTTTCAGGGGGAGGAACTAAGAGAAGAGAGAGGGGAACCTATGTTCTGAATGCCAAATTAATAAATACAAGTTTAAGGAAAAACAAAACATGGTCAAGCCTATAAGAACAATACCCCATCCTTGGTGGCAACTTCTATCTTAGTTTAGGTTTCTATTAATGTGAAGAAACCTGAGTTTCAGATGTTCAGGTTCCAGACTTAGAATTCCATAGTATGCTTCAACAGACCTCCAGTTTCTAGCATTTATGATTCCACGAAGAGTTGCACCATTACCTTCCCTAGTGGTGATTCTAAGAAATAGTCTTGGTTTTCTGACTGCAGAATCTCTGTTTTGGAAACCCAAGCATGTATAATTGCAAGAGTCTACTATTGTAATGGATTTTTTTTCTATCTATCCATCATTTCTTTATGATCTATCTACCTATAATATTACATCTGCTATTATATTATATATACCTATTATATCTATCATTTCTATCTGTCTGTCTACCTGTCACATATAATTCACTCATCTATTTATCTCACACCCACACTAATGGTTCAAGAGAAACTTGACCAATTAAACCTCGATAAAAAAGAAATTAAGACACTAAAATAAATTACCCTGTAACACACATTATAATTAGAGAAATGAGATTTAAAAATATCCTATCAAATGATGTTTCTGGGTTTTGGCAGGAGTCTCATTTCCCCAAAACTATGTATTACAGAAAAAGAATTTGCCAAATTTTCACCAGAGTGACAGCCTACGTACCTTCAAATCATCTGCCTGGTTCACAAGGCTTGCAAGAAAGTTTTGACATTTGATTCAAACAAACTCTTTCACAACCTTAAAGAGTTTCTTTATGTAGCACATCTTAAAATATGTTAATAATGTCTGAAAATAGCAACTTAGCTTTTCAAAATCTTTTTCTTACTGATAATATTTTAAATTTTTAAGTTTTACAAACTTAATTTATGTAAATAAGCCACAAACATCTGAGAACTTGTTTAGTTGAAGAGATTTAAGACTTTCCACCTTAGGAAGAATGTAACCAAAGTATTGTAACAAAGGAAATTAATATTTAGTTATTACCTCAAGAGGAAAGCTGGTATGAACCCATGAAGACAGTAACAAGCATAGTGCTTCATAAAACCCATGTCCAGCCATGTCAGATCAATTTCTATTACATTTAAAAAAATTCTTTCAAAATGATACTATTCAGCATTCAGTTCCCAAATCTTCTCTTCATGGCTGTGATTGACATCTGAGAAACAGATTGCTTTGTCAGTTCTTGTCATACCCATGTCAAGAACAGTGCCACTGGAACGACTCTCTGCTGGCAAATGACAAAATCATCCCTTTAAATTGTGACATGGAAAATATGTAGTTAATTACTTTAGAAACACTTATGAGGACCTCCAGGGTGCTGCCACTGGTTTTGCCTAGTACTAGTTGACCTTTAGAAATCTATCACAGTTACTGTTCTTCATTACTTAAGTAGAGTTGAACAAATTAACTACGTCTTTTTTTTTAATATACTATAATTTTTTTAATGATTCTTTGGAAATTTTAAATCAGACTCCCCAATTCCACTCACCTTCCAGTCACTCTCTCCATGCCCCTCACCCTGCTTCATACCACCCCCAAAGAATACTCCCTAAATTAAGTAAAAACAAGATAAAAGCAACAAAAATACCACCCCACTCCTCCATCTTTACAGTCTCCTCAAGAGCTCTTCATTTGATCTAGCGGCACTGACAGCTGTTGTATGTCATGCTGGTTACCCTTTCGTCCAACAGCTCCACTCACATAGCTTTCCTGTAATGAGTCACTGGATTGGGTCAAGGCCTCTTGCACACCGTCATTACTGGACCCTCACTGAAACGTCTCTTGAATGTCCTGCTGTTGCCCTGAGTCATGGATATCCCACAGCTGTCTTGCACAGTACCAAACCTTTCATATGTCAACAGGTTATAGATCGACTAGATTGTTACGGTGAACCAAGAGAAAGCCCAGGTTGTGTGTCTGGTTGATATTTGAACAGTTCAGTCCAGGCCACTGGAACCACCTCCCTCATGTGAGGGGTGGAACCAGGAATCCTAGGTCCATGCCATCGGTTTAAGCTTTCCCATGCCCATCATCAGGGGTGGAGTCAACTCTCCCAGGTTTGGGGGGAGGCAGCTCTCCCATGAGGGGCAAGACCAGCTCTCCCTCTATAGCATGCAGTGAGAAATAGGAGCAGCTAGCCATCCCATGGCCAGTGGAGGGTGACGGTGGCTCAGCATGGACCTCAGATTAACCACATCCTATTTAAAGAGTTGATTGATTCATTAGAAAACACACAGAGAGCCAGGCGGTGGTGGCGCACGCCTTTAATCCTAGCACTCGGGAGGCAGAGGCAGGCGGATATCTGTGAGTTCGAGACTAGCCTGGTCTACAAGAGCTAGCTCCAGGACAGGCCCTAAAGCTGCAGAGAAACCCTGTCTCGAAAAACCAAAAAAAAAAAAAAAAAAAAAAAAAAAAAGAAAAGAAAACACACAGAGACATGCCAGTTAGTATTGGCACTCTTTGAAACAGGAAATTCAGAGGAGGAAGAAATGTGAGAAGATAGAGAATTGAGTTGAAAAGGACCAAAATTCACCATTACATGTATCAAATTAAAAAAAGGAATGACACATGTAAAATTGTCATGTATGAAAGCTATTAATTTAAATACAAAAGGACTTTATTTCTTTTTCATTTCTTTTGATTTGCATATGTATGTGTCTATGATATGCATATATTTGTCTCTGAATGTTTGTATGTGCATGGAGGCTTGAGATAGTGGGAAGTCTTCCTTGATCACTCCTTACTTGTTGAGTCAGACTCAAGATTTTAGACAATAATTCTAAGTGGCATGCCACAGGTGTCCCCTTTCTCTCTGCCTCTTATGGCCTGGAATCACAGGTGTGCTGCCCTGTCCACTGGGCTCTGGGATATAAATTTAGAATGAATGCTTCCACAGCCTACATATTATCCATTCAGCTTCAAACCTTATATTTTAAAAATAAAAGCAAAAATCTTTGTTTTTCTAAAAGAAAGGTACAACAAAGTAACATTTTTAAACATCAAAAATAGGATTAGATATATTTTGTAATTAAGAACCACAGGATAATTTTAGGAACAAAGGAAGAAATGTTACTTTTGCAATTAACTTTTTTGTTTTGCATGATATAGAACCATACAGAGAAAACTGTAAAACGTTTTTTTTTTTGTAAGTTCCTGTTAACACATATTTCTTGTTACCAAACAAATAGACAAACAGAACATTAAGTACAGCCCTCATGGAATCAAAATATAAACGAAAAAGAACAAAACTTAAAATGAAAGTACTACTAAGAGAAATGATTGCCAGCATTGGCTCTAGTATCAATATAAGTGGAATAAAAAGAGTTGTCACTGTGTACATACCCCTAATTTGTCAACGGTTCATTACCATCAGCACTGGAGCTGATAACTTATAAACGACACTGGGAGCTTAACAACAATGAGTTAAACAACTAAGGTCCCGAGACAATCAGTGCACCTCCCCGAGAAACACATGCACCCTTATCTTAAAGAAAATAGTCAAAAGGTCCAGAACATAATGTTCTTTATCATTTTGTATAGGGTAACAGTGGCCCTTTGTTAGTTGTAAAGACTATTTAGACAAAATTCTCCTAACACACAACAATATTTATGAATCCAATGAGTTCTCATCTCTGTGATATTTAGTATTTAAAAATGGAAATAGGAGAATTCAGTTTGACAGTTTCTTATCAATATGAAATACTTTGTCATTGAACATTATACACACAGCTAAACTCATCACAACAGAAATAGGATTATAATATAGGAACAAAAAACAAATATCTAATCACTAACTCTGTAAGAAATGGTTCTCGAACTCACAGAGGTCCTCTTGCCTCTGCATTCTGAGTGCTGTGATTAAAGGAGTGTGCCAGCACGGACGGCTGAAAACATACTGAATTTTTGTTGGGTATACAGGATGATAGGTACACTAGGTGACCAAACTAATATGTTGTTTTAAATATTTGAATAAGTACAATAGAGAAGAAAGAATGACAACTGTACTCCTGAATATCTACTGAGGTTTATCTGCTTAACGTAATGCTTTGATAACTGAAACTACCTTCTCTAAAGAGAGGCTTGGAGTTGGCAAAACTCCAAGTGGTTTGCTATAAGCTCTCACTGCCTGATCACAAAAGTGTCAGTTTTCATGACAAATCAATGCAAATTATTTTCATTAGTAATCAATGCTACAATCAATTTCAAATAGTTGGATATTGTCTTGTAATTATCAAAATGTGGGATTTTGAACTATGGAAGATGGCTGAATCACTGAGTTGAAACTATAGATGTGTGTTCCTGTTTTGCACCATAGTGGTAGATAATATATTTCGAATGTAAAGGCTGTGAAACTCAAACCCCAATAAGAATTTTACCTCTACAAGTAAAATAAATAAGTAAGTAAATAAATAATAAATAAAAGAACAGAAACCCAAAGAGACAAAATACCTTAAATAAAATAGAGTTGTAAAAAGAAGATTAATTTTTCCTTATAAAGCTCCTATAGAAGAATATGTATGCCCATTACTAGATCGAAGAAGAGAGTAATGCTATGTCCTCCATCGTATAGGATGCATGATTTACTGCTAAATGCAACACATGATACATACTGAGTATTAAAAAAATGAACACAATGCCTAGAAATAAGCCAACACTCAGACCCAAGCTCAGAAGACAAAAATGGTAAGTTACCTGACACACCACCATGATCATAGAGTAGTATGCTTAAAAATTAAGCAAGTAGAAAAAAATAATGGAAATGAAAAAAAATCAAATCCAATTCATAAAAACTAACAAAGATAAATATCCAAATGGTCTATGTAAAACCACCAAAAGTAAATATAGTATATCATCAGTTTGAATGTTTTGAAAGAAATGAAGGTAAATGATATTACTCTTGCACCTATACCCAAAGGATACCGGACATTACCACAAGGACACTTGCACAACTCTGTTCACAGCAGCATTACTCATAATTGCCAGAACCTGGAAAAGATCTAGATGCCCTTCAACCAAAGAATGGATAAAGAAAATGTGATATATCTTCATAATGGGGTATTACTAAGCAGAAAAATAAAACCTGTAACATCATAAAATTTGCAGGCAAATGATTGGAACAAGAAAAAAAATTATCCTGAGATAGGTAACCCCGACCCAGAATTTGACAAACACAAGTCCTACATCCAGTACCTGATGGAAGCAGATGCAGAGATCTGCAAGAGATAGCAAGAACTGGGCCAAGCTCTGGTAGTCCAATTGCAAAGAGGATGGAGGAATTATATAAGCAAGAAGGGGAGAGGTAAAGATCATTATGGGAAAACCCACAGTAACAGCTGAGCTGAGCTTGTGTGGGCTCACAGCCTCTGGACAGACAGCTTGGAAGCCAGCATGAGACAAACCTAGGCCCTCTGCATTTCTAAAGTTAGTCTGCAGACTTAGTTTTATTCTTAACAACATAAATATATTTCTTTTAGAAAATAAAAATGAAAAATTAATCCTAAAATCCACATGCTAATTTAAGTTGGAGGTATGGGAGAGATGACTCAATACCAAGGCATCCATTTTGGCCAGACCCAGGAAATCCAGTGCCCTTTTACCCATTCTGAATGCCTGTGTGCATATGGCATGTACACAGAGGTACTACATGTACTCATAAATAAAAGATGTCTTAAAGTCGTTTATTTTTCTTAATTTTTGAGATTATAATTACATTTATCCCTTCCCTTTATTGTCGCCAAACACTCTTTTATACTCCTTTCGAATTTCTAGCCTCTGTTTCATAACCATTCTATTTCTCCTTACATACATATGTATTCCTACATATAACCTGATCAGTTTGTATTTTGGCACTTGTGTGTATATTTTCAGGCCTGAACATTTGGTATTCAACAATCAATCATCATGTTCTTCCCTGCAGAAGACTATTAAGACTATCCCACCAAATTTTATTTGTCCTTATTTGCCTGTAGTTTATTATGTAGGGCTGAGACCTCCTGGGTTTTTCTCTGTCAGAGTAAACAACAGAGAAAAAACTTTTAAGACTCTGAAAAATAACAAATTTGAAGGAGTCAATTCAGTTTTTGATGAGATTGTTTTATTATAATTTGGGTAGTATATTGGTCACTACAGTAGAAATGAAGTCTAATAATAATAATAATATAAATTATTATGACAAACCATCTCTCAGTGATGATGAAAATACTCTATTAGGAAAAGTAGTGGTTTCAATAAAAAGTATTCAAGTAGCACATAACCACAGCAAGATAATGGCATTCATATTTTTGATCCATAAAATTAAAAGGCTAATTCAAACTGTATAAAAAGACCAATACTTAATACCTCTTACTATATTGTTAGAGAACTTAACTGCTTATCTTGCAATTGTGCGTCAAGCAATGGCACTTAAATTTTATATTATAAAAGCAGCATATGAATCTGACATCCTCAAAACTAAAATCTTTTGCCATTTAAACACCACAGTTGACGGTGTAAAGACAGCCTTATGAAAGGGTGAAAATAATTTGAAATACACACATATATATAATGGCAAAGAACTTAAAACTCAACAGCAAAAGGACAAACTGAAGTAAAAGAGGGTGAGAGACAAAGAAAAGATCCGAAGGCACTCATCTATCCAAAGGCATGCAGACCTCAGAAAGGTCTTCGAGCATGCCCAGCGCCATCACTCAGTAAAGCAAAGCAAAAGTCACCAGAAGACACCACTTACATTTCACCATAAAAGCAACAATAAATTGTTAAGAAGGAGAAATAAAATAAATGTGAGCAAAGATCTGTCATGTTTCATGCTCTTGAATATGAAACCTACTGTTCTTCAAAAAATGAGTCCATAGCTATTCAAAACATAAGACTAGAATGCCCAAATCATCTGGGAATTCTACTTTTAATAAAGAGACAAGAGATTTGGAAATATTCTTCACAAGCAATATTCATAGAAAGTTTATAATAGCCTATCAAAATCACTAAAAATGAAAAATAATAAATTTACTTAATTTTTCATAAAATTAATGCACTTTATGTATCTAATGGAATATCATATGACCAAAAAAGAACATTTTCTGTATAATTTCCTTATGTAAAGTCTAAAGAACTTAAAAACCTATCAAAAGGACCCTATGGCATAATAAGAGCTTTATAGAAGGATTTATAGAATTTATGGGATATTTTTGGTGTTGTTTAACAAATTCCTTAGAAATTCACAAGTTAAAATAATGACAACCTAAGAAATTACTAGAGACATGGGATTATATACATTAATAGAGGTAGTGGTATGGTTTATTAAATCTATCTAAATATTAAGAAGGTATTAACTCATTAATTATAAATCAAACAGAATATTGTATGTGAACCACAACAAACAGGTGAAATTATTTGAATATCATGTAATAAAATTTTAGAAGAGGGGATGTTATCAGACATGTAGTATCTATGGAAATGCAATAGCTAACTCAATTTTCAGTATTAGATCGAGTATTAATTTGCAAAGAATAAGATTATGATCAGTACAAAAATAAATGCCTACAAGATTGAAGATTTTCGGCTCAATTCCCAGAAGCACAAATACTAAATCAGACATAATATAAAAGAAATGTTTATTTGTGTGATTCTCCAAAGAATTTCTAATAAGCAAAGCGATGGAGTGTTTGAAAGGAGAGCAGAAATAAGGCGTAAATCCATAAATATACATCACCACTGTTTTATAATTTCAGGCGTTTTGCATGATGGTTCTGTGACTGTGGGGCGAAGAGCCTGGTGTGAGGAGGCACATGGAGTGGGAAATCCAGCACACTTCATTAAGGTGGCAGTATAAAAGGGCAACAAGAAACTGTCAGGAGCAGCACAAGCTTTCAAAGGTGTATACCTTCGTGACTACTCCCTCCAACCAGGCCTCATTTCCTAACAAACCTTTAAGTTTTCAGTCATCACTGGATTGACTCATTGTTAGAATACGATTATCCAATCTCTTCCTAATACTGCCAACATCTCTACGATTTTATAATTACCCATCGTTCACAATATTCTGCAGAAAATATAAGTATTCTCACCTACTGCACTTCTTTCAGTGGGACAGACTTGGAAAAATAAGATAGTTTGTAATACCCCAATTTATTCAGAAAACAATTGAGAAGAAAACTATTTTGTAACTTAGAAAGTGAGAAACAGTCACTATATATGATTAGTGTTAGAACTGAGTTAAATAGCAAGCATTTAGAACTGTATAGTGATAGAAAAATAGAAATTTTACATTGTCCTCATTATCTTTCAAGTCTGAATACTCAGTTATGAAGTAAAACCACTAATATATTTAGTCCCTTCTCACAGCTATCATATCTGTGGAATAATTGTTGATTATGAAGTAACTGGAATCAATGTCTTGTTTTATATCAAAATATTATAATTACTTGCTTTAAAAAAGTAAATATCTGGCCGGGCGGTGGTGGCGCACGCCTTTAATCCCAGCATTCGGGAGGCATAGGCAGGTGCCTCTAGTGGTTTGCGAGTTCATGGCCAGTGACTATATAATCAGTTAAGTTTATTGTTGACTCTGATAAAATGAAAATGAGCAAATAAACAATTGAAATAATGTATATTCTTCTGAGTCATAATAGCATCATATCTTCAAAAGTCTTCAATAACAATTGAGTAAATAAACAGAAAATTATTGTTCAAGAGGAATGCTAAATATACTCAGCAACCAATTTTCTCTTTAGATTTTAAGACCAGAAGCAAAATCTTGTCTCACCTGCTTGGCTGAACTTATCTTTTGACTGATTAGTGCTGGATTACTTAACAGTATCCTTACAAATCCCTCTTATCGTAACTCAAGCTAAGAAACATTAACTTTGAAGAAAAAATGAAACAGAATTGGACCAAAATGACAACCAGCATCTTTGTTATCTTAACCTAATCAATGCACCAGTCAGGGATAGAGGCTGTGTAATGTTTCTTACCAATATATAGATCATAACAGTTTTCCAGAAGAATCTTCCTCTCATTCTAAAATATTATATTGTTAGCTCCCAGAAAATAAATTCTTTATGTTACTATCTTGCATTCAATTATGTAGCTTTTCTTGGATAATTAATTTTATATATTTCTTTTATGAGTAAGAACAGGCCTATTGATTCAGGACCCAAAATTTTAAGTTAATAAATTTTCTGAGACCTTAGAACTAATTACAGTGTCTAAATCCATTACTGTACAACCATCAAACTTTATAATAAGATCAATTCAAAGAATAAAAGGGCTATGTGTAGACAGATTTTTCTTTTGGTCTGCCAGTTCACCAAAAAGGACATGAGACCTTATTATTAATTATGAAAGCTCAGCTTAAAGCTTAGGCTTATCCCACTTGTTCCTTTGACTTAAATTAATCCATTTCTATTCATTTTCATGGTGCCATGTGACTTGAGGTGTTTACCTCTCCATTTGCAAGTCTTGCTTCCTTTGTGTATAGCTGGCAAACCTGCTTTTCTTGTTTTCAGAGATATTCTCTGCCTAGAAGTCCTTCCCAACCTCTTCCTGCTGTGCTATTTTCCACTCAGCTCTTTAGCAAACCAGTCAGCTGGTACCTTAGCAAAGACACGTCTTTACAGTATACAAAAAGATTATTCTACAACACTTCCTCCCTATTGTCTAAATAAAAAGAAAAGGTTTTAACTCTAAAACAGTACAAACATATACAATAAAAACAATGATTAGGTAAGGATTGCATTTAAAATATCCAATCCATTTGCATTTATAAAATTAAGAGAAAATATTAAGAGAAAATATTCAGTTAATAATCCTATCTTGGTGAGTCCAAATTTACATTCTATTAGAAAACTTATTAACTATAGCTATCTATTCTTCATCTCCATCAAAGATCCCAAAAGGGTCCCCATTACTCAACTGTCATATAGTGGAATGAGCAGGGGAGAGCTGGTCTGGACATAAAGGAGGCAGGAGAACTGGCCCTGTCTTCCATCATCTCCAACACCCAGGGAAACAGGTCTGGGTAGCACAATAAAGGCAATCTTTTTGGAGGAGGTGTGGGTGAGCCAGGCCCAAAGTTGTGAGTATAGGAGAGCAGTCCTTGTGGCAACATGGGCAATGAAGAGATGCCCATCCACTCATCAATGCCTGAGGAAGTTGGGAGTGCTGGCCTTGAGGACATGAGCCATGGCAGAGCTGGTCCTACCCCTCATTAGGTGCAGCACTCAGGACAGAGACCCCTTTACCACATTCCTGGGCAACACAGTAAAACTGACCCTGAAGGCGTAGGTGTGGAAAAGCCAATCTTGATGACATGAAAACAGAAGAACTGATCCATTCCCTTGCTTATTTCTGCAAGTGGTGAACTAAGCAGGACAACATACAGAGATCACCATGGTCTTGAGGACAAGGGAGAGTTGGTAGGCTGATCAACCCTGCAACTGACTAGGATCAAAACCAGGGTTATGTGTTGGCCCATCCCAATATCTACCTCAACTGTGATCTGCTGGTACGTGTGAAGGGACCCATCCTGCAGAACCAAAGCAGTAGGATTTTCATAACATAAGACAATAGCAAGCTACAAGAGGGATTTTAATGAAGGCTAAGCACTGGTAGTGTAGCAGAAACCAGAGGCCCTGAACCAGAGTCCCTGCAATGAACACCTACATGATAAGATGTAAGGACAAAGTGTTTACTGCTTGACTCACTATGTCAAAAACAGTTTCTATGATGAGATTGAATTTTTTCCTTTCTTCTCTTAAATTCTATTCTATTTCATTTTAGAGGAAGATGTTGCAAGGGAAGAGGGTGGATATAAAGGAACAGAGTAAATGAATAGGCTGGAGACACATGCTGTGAAAGACACAAAGAATACATTACAAAAAAAATCCCAGAAGGACATAATTATGCCTCAGAAAAGAGAAAGTATAGAGCAAACAACTTCTGAAACTAAGAAATGGCAGCAACATCTGAATACCTAGTGTGTCATCCCAATATTCCCCTATAATGTTGGTGTATCCATTTTCAAACTATGAGCCTAAAATATCAGACAGACTTTTCTGTAAAGCAGGACTTTTGAAAGAACTTTCCTGTACGACCCTGTCTTGGGAAAGTTAGAAAGTCACTTTCGCATCCTGCTTGTGCAGTTTGAACAGTATACTGTCAGCAGTCTAGATAAGAGAAATGTTTTGTCCAAATGGCTAGCTTTTGTGTCAAATAAGGCAAATTTCATATGGATGTTCTTTGATGCTTTGCAGCCTTTTTTTTTTTTTTTTTGAAGCAGATTAGTACTGCCAGGAGCAGACAGTATCTCATTGTCACTAAAACCTTATGTTACCAGAACATTTTAAATGCAGTATTCTGCAGGTTTTTAAAGTGTTTGAAGACCACCAATCTTTCTAAAATATATCTGTTTAACTTTGAAAACATACCTAACATGATTATAAGTTTGATTGTTATTGATTAAAATAACCTGTATTTCTTTATTATCCTAAATTGCTTTCAAGAACTAAAAGTTTATATTACCTTTTTAATTGAGTTGCATAAGTATAAAACCTCAAAAAAGAGAAACATATAAGCAGTATAAGAAAATTACATTAAATTTGCATCAATATATCAAAATCCATACCAATGTAAAAATATTTGAGACTAGTGTTCAAAAGTAGATACATTTGATCCTTTCTCCCATTTCTACAGTATATCCTACTTTTCCTTCCAGAAAGAGATCCCTAAATCTAATCTCCTTTGTTTAGCTTTGTCTCTGCCCATGTAACCAACCCCTTTTAGGATGACAAATATTTATAACACACTATGTGATCAAAAACTACTCATGCTGCCTCTTGAGAAGGTGGACATCATGTTCTCTGGACAGCTTCCTATTTGCTAGTGGTGATGGCATCTCTGAGAAAACTGAGATCATGGCCAAGGCCTATAAAAACTAATCATAACATTTGTTGTCCAGTCTCTTTGTATTGGGAAAGTGAAAGGCTTACTTGGAGTTCTGGGTAGAATAGTTTGTAAGTCTCAACCATCTCAGCCAGCAGCCAAATGTCTAAATTAATTACTGCCCAGCCATAAAACTTTATAATAAAGATTCATTAAAAGAATAGAAGGACTGTGCTTCTTTTCATGCTTATCAGCACTTAAAGCTATAGCATTAGATCAATGTCATGTTGCACACTATTGAGAAAGCTAAGATAAGAACAATGTGGACTTGCTATCAAAATAATATAAAGTAGTTAAGATTTTATTTCCATATCTTGAGACTTGGGAGTCTGCATTCAAAATCAAAAATACAGGTTAGTCTTTAATGAGAAAGAAATATGCTAATTATAAAATAATTATAATAATTCCCTAGACATAAGACTGGAAATTCCTGTACATTAGTTTAGAAAGGATAAAGCATTCTAAAACATGCTTGAAGGAGCATATCCTTTGGAAACGTTTAGACGAATATAAGCACAATCAGTAACCAAAAAGTGACTTAATTCCCCAACCTTACTTCACTCTGGATTTACTAGTACCATGTCGATTAACTTCACATTTGCAGTTATTCTGCCTTACAATATTGGAAAGTCACTGGGAGAAATACACCTGCTCAAATTTTACTATTTCTCTCAAAGTCAAATAGTGTTGTCAAAGTTTTGAAGTAACAACAAATCCCCAAACTTAATACTTCAAAGACCACACATATGCATTCTTTTCTCACCTGTCCATTGATGTTTGCCTAGGAACCAATAAATGATTTTATGTCAAGAAATCACCACAAGTAGAGAATTGAAATAATTACCAAAAATGTTTAGATTTTATTTTCTCCATAAATTGTCAATACATTTTCCATCTTCCTACAGAATATCATTTGTTTTCTCTTACTAGGGTGCAATCATTTCCTCAGAATGCACACAGGTTACAAATAAAATGAAATGGTCCTACTTACCATTCATCTACCATTAATTTTCTGACACCGGAGAGTGGCCATCTATAAAGCTGCAGTTTTCTAAATAATCAGCACTATTCTTCCTGGAGTTGCCAAAAGCAACCTTTGAATTCAAAGACCATCTAGCAAAATCTTGCTTAGCTGTGAAAATAAGCCTGAGGATGCTCTACCAAGCATAGAGCCAACAAGCTAAATCATTTACTTTAATCCACAACAAAGAAGCTTTTAAATAGAAAAGCAACTGGGCTGGAAACTTTTCCTCATGAGCAGTAGTAGCAGCAAGATAAGAATAAATAAAGGAAAGCGGCAGACGCGGTGGTTCATAGAACCAAAGAAATAAGAATATTGTCATGTGTTACATTCGAATACTGTCTAAAAACACAATTATTCTCCAAAAATGACTTAGGTGTTACTTCACATGCTGTAAGTGTTATTGCCATCATTGAAAATAAACAGTATACATAGTAATTTTTACAATGGAAGGCCTAATATTTGTGCTTTCTAACTTATGCTGGCTTTTGACAAAATTGATAGAAAACGAATTTTCATGGTTGGCCAATATTTAAACATTCCCATTTCTATCAATTGCAAGATATAAATAACATGATATACTAAGCATGTGAAGATGATTATTAAACAGTTGCTAAAATAAAGATTGTCATAAAAGTATTACTCTACTAATACTATGCTGCAATTACTAGAATAAAACAGAATAAGAAAAAATATACCACAATAAAATGTCATTTGACTGGGAATTGGTAAGTCCTGACCTCAGTTAAGACACTGACCCTGTATCCTGACAATCACTAATCTCTAAGTCATTCATTTTTCTTAAATATGAACTGAGACAAGAGAGAAGCTACACAGATTAATTCAGTAATGCTCTTTTTTTTTTCTGAGGGCTTTTTGGTGCTAAACAAGAAGTGTGCAATGGGCACAAAATGAATAAGGCAAATATCTCTTTTTCGAAACAGTGTCTATAGGGAAAGTCAGGAAGAAAGCAGATAGCAAGCAATATTCTGTAACTTCCGTTTCAACTGATGAGGAGATATCAGGATAGGCAGGTGCCCCATTTATCTGTGTGTGGTGTGTTCAAAGGGTCTTGTTCCTCTCTACATGAGAATGAGTGTGTGTAATCTTACTGAAGATAAAGGCAAAAAAACAAAACAAAGCAAACAAAACTGAATGACCCAGAAAAATAGCCATAACTTCATGGCCAAAAAGCCTATAGAGAAACACCCTATCTCAAAAAGAAAGAAACTGAAAGCAAACAAAGAAAGAAGAGAAAAAGAAAGAGTTTCTGAAATATATTCTTAACAAAGACCATAGTAATACTTGAACTGCATTTGCGGAAACAATTACTACATACACACCCAAACCATTTGATGGGGTACTATCACCTGTCATCTTAGTAGATCGTCAGAGTACCTCAGTGACCTCAGTTATAATCTCACACTTAAAATAATTCAATATCAGGCATCCCTTTCATCACAAAATTGGAGACCTGGGATTTAAATTCAAGTATTTTTATCTAAGAGTGTTTTTTTTTTTTGTGTGTAATTTCTTTAGATTTGATTTTTGCCTGGAAATAAACTGTCAAAGTCATCTTATTGAGACACATAACTATAAAAAATGATGAAGCCACTATAGAAATCAAAATAAAGACTCCCCCCCAAATTAAAAGTAGATCTATCATATAATCCAGATAGACCAATCCTTAGCATATGTATGTATAGGGCAATTTATCCCTCCCAAGGTTACATACTCAGCCATGTTCATAACAACTCTACACAAAATGTTAGCAAATTAAACCAACCTAAATATCTTTCAAATGATGAATCAACAATGAAAATTTCTCTCTCACACATACACTACACACACATGGGGGGGGATGGGGAGGAGATTCTATTTAAGTATAAATGGTCAGCAGCAATAACAATAACAACAAAACTGAAATTAAATCATCTGAAGGTAAATGGAGCAAATGGAAAAATATTCTGTTCAAATGAAGTAACCCTATTCTAGAATACAAAATTCTTATGTCATTTCCAGTTTGTGGATCCTAGCTTCAAATCTTCAGATTTGGGTTTATGATATGAACTAACCAAAGAAGCCAGAAAAGTAGAAAAGGATCATAAAAGAGGGGTTCAAAACCAATTTGGACTTCGTGAGATCTTGTCAAAAACATAAAAATTAAAGTAATAGTGACTTTATTCAAAATAGAGGGGCAAAGTACAAGGCTCTATTTCAGCATTTCATCTGATTTCATGAATTCATGGAAAAAGTACTTTGAGTAAGACTTTGTTTTCTATTTATTTTGCAAAAGAAGTTGGACTTTTTATTGTATTTATGTGTAAGTAACAATTCTACATTTCAAATTCTTTTACTTTAAATTAGTTGAGTATTCTCAACCATATATGATGGGGACATTTAAAAATTAACACCTTACTCTTATAGACAATATTTTTTTTAGAAAATTTGAAAACATATATGTATATATGAATGTATGGGTTTAAAATAGATTATGTAATTTGAATCAATGTAAAATACTTTTTGGAAATATTTTAAAATGTAATATATGCATTGCAATCAAACAAATAAAGTCAATAAAATAAGGGGAAACTGGATTTGGATTATTGTGAAAGGAGTCTTTGCTATTTTCACAGAATAGGTTTATTAAAACAGATTAGGAAAACTTTTGCTGAGTGAGTCTCCACAAATTCACTTTGATGTAAACAATGAAAACCTACGCTTGGATTGAAAATAAAGGTCCATCTTACTGAACCAATCTAACAAAAGGACAATAGGAAGTCATGTTTCTATGGTTTTTGCATGATCTCTAGATATACACACTGATATACACTCTTCTCTTTTTTCTCTGTCAAGAAAAATGGTTTACGATTGAGCATGTTTGGATGAGCCATGTTATGCCACAATTTGAATAGGATTGCTGACGATATTTCTTCAAAGCTTTGTATTTTCTTTAATCCTGCTCTATCATTGAGGCATCCCATGAACTATTTTGTTCTTAACCAAGACAATAAACACAGTAAATAAATTATATTTTATACATAAATTCAACATTTTAGGTTTCTATAAAAACTGCACCTGGCAATTTGCTCTCCTTAACATAGTTAATTCATTCGTTCTGAGATGAGAACTTCACTGCCTATGAAGATTCTCACCTATGCCCATGTGGTTTCCTTGACTGAGCAATACAAAGGGCCACCTTTAACAATAATTACCATGACACTGTAGCAATTGTGTCTTTCCTCAGTTCCCTGTATCTTTACACATACTAAATTATTTGCTTACACAGAGTCGGGTATTTTTTTCTATTGTGAATTTAACCAGAGTTCTGACTTTTATTTTCCATTTCTAGGGCATTATTAACTAAGTCCAGAAACCTGAGCTGGCATAGCAAATTCCCCAAGGGAGATGTTTGAGAAGTAGCAGTGACCTTGGAGAGCATCAAGTCCCATCTCTCATTTACTTGAGTAAAGTTCTGGCTGCAACACACAACAAATGTAAAGCAAATGAGTAAATATATATAGAAATGAAGCAGCCACACCAAGCAAAGCATACCCTTTGGCCCCAATTTCATGGGGAAAAGGTCCCTGATTTCATTTGGAGACTGAGTTGTAATACTGCTGCAAACAGCCAACCTGCTGCTCTTAAATTGCTCTGCTTCCTCACTGTTGATGCTACACAACAATGCTATACATTAGCTTATACTTGTTCTTTTCAATTTTTCTTATCGTATTTCCCATGATAGAGCATGCTAGGAGGTGAGAACATAGCTTAATAAATCAATTTTGATTTTTAACTGAGTTATTAGCCTGTAATAAAATGATATACTAAGGTACCATGTGTTTCAATATATTCAATTACTCAATTTCTGCAGACCTAACTTTAATATTCTATCATAGATGTAATCAATGAGAAATATTAATCAATCCTATTTCCTGGTTAATGAAAAATGGCAAGTAATCAGAAAGAACGAATGATAGTGTCTAAGAAATTAAGGAAATATCTATATTATAGTATTGAACAGTTTAGTATAGTTTGGGTCTTAAACATAATTCAAAAGTTAATGTTTTATTCATGATGACCACTTTAGGTTGTATTTTTGGAGATCATCTGAGTGATCACTGTCATTCATTTCAAGCATATTCTAATAGGCTTTAGTTCTGAACAAGTAAGGAGATTCATTTGAAAAGGAGAAAAATACAAACCCGTCTCTCTGAATGTGGCCAACAGCGGGGGCTGACTGAGAAGCAAAGGACAATGGCTCTGGGCTCTGATTGTTCTTCATGGATGGGTTCTGTGGGAGCCTTCTCAGCTTGGTCGATCACCTTCCTGGACCTGGGGGGAGTTGGGAGGACCTTGGTCTTAGCATAGAGTGGGGAACCCTGATGGCTCCTTGGCCTTGAGAGGGAGGGAGGGGAGGTATGGGTGGAGGGGAGGGGAGGGAAGGGGGAGAAGGAGGGGAGGGAAGGGGGAGGAGGAGGGAAGGGAGGGGGGAGGAGGAGGGAAGGAGATGGAAATTTTTAAATATAAAAAAAATAAAGAAAAAAAAGGAAAATAAAAAAAAGAAAAAAAAAGAAATGCTATCAAGTTTTAATTTGGTATGAAAAGGTTCAGCATTTTTACATGTATTTCTTGTAAAGATCCATTTCGGACAAGAAAACTGCTACTCCTCAAGTATCTTTTGTGTTGCCAATCATTGTAGTGGGGTTTCACTTGTATTTTAATAAATAGAGCTTACCTGAACATCAGAAAGAAAGAAAAAAAAACAAAGGCTCATTGGTCAACCTTACAGGCTAGGCAGTGATATTACACACCTTGAACCCTAGTAGTCATATTAGTTTGTCATCGAAACCAGTCATGCTATAATCCCAGTGGTGTATGACTTTAATCTGAGTCCCAGAGAGGAATAGAAGATGGGAGGAGACAGCTCAAGACTATGTGTCGTTTTGATATCCCTGGAGGCAGGATCACCATTTCGGGCTGAGGTAGAGGTTAGAGCCAGAGGCTGGCTGCTTTGCTTTTCAAACCTTCAGATTGAACCTCAGTTTCTATTAGTTATATTAACAGGAGTGACCTCAAAATATGACTCTTAACAAAGTCTCCATTATCCACAGCCATTCTCCATGTGCCATCTTGCTTCCTCATCCTGGAGACATTGCTGTGGGGTTGCCATACGAGCATCTAGCGCATTACATGGGGATAGTCTAAGCTCAATATCTCGGTATAATTGAGCCATGTTCTGGCATGCTATGCATAATATTAGTGACCGGTCCTCATTTCTGACAGAACTGTGTCATCACTATGTCTTTTCCTTTACATCAGCAGGATGCCGAAAAGAGCTAATGTTAGGTGAACAGAATTAATCCTCAGTTAGTTTTCTAGTTTTCTGCGGTGGGGAAACAGATATAGAACATTGAAGGGTAATAACCATTCTCTCAAGGATCACTTTGAGATTTTTTACCTGTAATCTCTCTTCCCGTTCCCCCATCTCTCTTTAGCCCCTTTGAAGTTAATCTTAGCTTGCCCTGTGAGCTGAAAATAAAATGTTGCCTCTTGCTTGCTAAATCCCTTCAGTAATTTCTTAGTTTCCTGCTGTGTTCTAGTCCTTATTTTATTTGGGTCCTCAGTTGATAGAAAACAAGAATTCTGTGATTTACCACCAAAGAATGGACACAGCCCCTGGTGATTGACCCCCAAGCAAGCACACTGTCACGCTGATTTTTGATGAACCATCACTGAGAAGACACAGTTGCTGTTACATAGCAGAACATCTCTTAGTAAGTGAAGAAAAGAAGTCATATTAGGATTGCTGTAAGACACTCGATTAACAGTTCCGTGTATAAACACCCCTCTTAGGTGTCACTCAGCTGCTTCTCCTCAAATCAGCATTGGGCATGGATTCTCTTCCAGTCACATTTGGGCATGGGTTGTACTGAGTGATTCTCCAAAAAGGCTTACAATTAGCTGTGCAGTTAAGGCAAACAAAGAAGATATTGCAATCTTGTTTAAGAAGGTAAATCAATGAAGATATTGAATTATGAAGAAGTCAGGGTGAGAGATTAGTTATCAGAATATGAATGATTTAAATGCAGGTATATAACCAACACTGCAGATACTTTTTGTATTTTTCTTTTAAAAAATACAGTGTTTTCACTATAGTCTGTCATGGAAAGTTTTATTTTGACCCTCTTTATTTGGTGTTCTATATGCCTCTTGAAAACAATTTTTATACCTTTAACCAGGAATTCTTCTGTACCTTTTTATATCCAAAATTTGCATGCTTTATTTTTATAAAGTATTTTTACTTTCATGTATTATTTTAGTAATTTATTGTTTTGATTTATTGATTGTAGAGTTCTTGTCTTTTAGTACTGATATTCCATCCCCCGTATACTACATTCTACTAGAGAAGCTATCAATTAAGAATTACATTATATTTATTAGGTCTTTAATTTCCATTTTCTTTCATATTTTTCCTTTTATTATTTTTTCATTACTAAATTCAGTTTTTACATTGTGCATTATCCCTATTATTTCATTTAGCCATTTGTTTGTACTTTGTTCGATAAAAGCAAGAGCTTATTCTTGTCCTTTTTAAGTTTATTCAAGTGTTTGATTTTCTTTTAACTAATTAGTCATAAGTATATAAGTGTTCTTTTGAATTCTGTGTTATGAAAGTTTTCTCATTAGAGTCCATTACTACAATATTGGTAATTTCTGGAGAAGAAACATTGTCTCAGTGTTTTATACTGCTTGTTTAATTTTTATAGGACCTGAGCACCTGGAAATAGTTCATGGGTTGTATCTTGTGAAATGAGAACTCTGCAGATGGGCTACAGCCCAAAGTTGGTGCAGTGAGTCCAACACAGACAAGCATGAGCGGAACATGTGGGTTTCCAGGTGAAAGAGTCACTGGTTGTCTTTGGGGCAGTGATTCTCAACCTGTGAGTTGAGAAAATTTGGAGGTCTAATGACCCTATCACAACAGTCACTTGAGAGCACTAAAAATTGAAAATATTTGCATTATGATTCATAACAGTAATAAAATTACAGTAGCAATGAAATTAATTTAAGGTTGGGAGTCACCACAACATGAAGAACTTTGTTCAAGAGTCTCAGCCTTAGGATGGTTGAGAGTCACTGCTTGGAGAGCCCTGGCGAAGAGTGATTAGTGTGGGAAAGGTGAGCTTCTTGTCCAAATGTTCAAGCAGCCAGGTGACTGCTGAGTAAAACTGACATTTTGATCAAACAATAGTGGAAAATACTATCAATATTAAGGGAAAATTTTCCACCATAATTCACAGGAAATGCAGACCTTATGGTGGTCTGGTAAAAATGATCCTTAATAAGTTTTCATGTATTCATTTTATATTATGAAAAATAATTATTATCCCATTACCTCATTCACTTTATTTATATGAAAGTAAGCAATGTGCAATTTTGATACCAACAGCAATCATCTACTTATCAAGTTGTTCTTTCAATTAATGTATCAAATACACAGACCAATTTTGATTTAGAAATAATTATGTTCATACAAGAGATGTGATTGACTAAAATAAAAATCAGCATTTAAGAGCAATTTCTGCTCATCTAGAAGACTTAACGTTGGTTTCCCGCCCCCATATTTCATAGTTTACAACCACCTGAACTTCAGCGCAGATGACATGACACTCCTTTCTTGGCTTTCTTGTCATCCACAAATACAGCATATATTAATACTCATACAAACATGCACACTTACATAAACAAGTGTAAACACTCACATACATACTTTCATACATATATACACAGTGAAGTTAGATATACTTAAAACACATTAAACACTGGCATGTAAGAAAAACTACATGAAGCAAAAGTAAGTAAATACTAATAGAATGTAAGATGAATGAGAATTCATGGAATGAAGAAAGAAAAGAAGAAGGAAGGAGGGAGGAAAAGAAAGAAAGAATGAATGAATCAAAGTTTACTTGCATCACTTATTTGAAAAAAAAAAAACAAGGTGGTGGATATTTCCAAGTTGTTTTGCTTCCATAGAAGTTCCTTTATAGACAATAATATTTTCTCTGCCGTTGAGTGAGCGACACTATGTAAATCTGATTTTAAGATGTGGTGTTAACAGTAAATTTCTTCAGTAGTCACATGTTCATGGCTTTTATTATCTATTTCAGACACACAGGAGATATTTCAGCTCCCAGTCTCTTGCACATCATCAATTATGTAGGCAAGAATTTTAATATTTATTTTCCCAATTACTGGTGCAGAGAACAGTTCCTCAACCCTTTATCTATTCCAGAAGGCAGATGAACTACTCATCTTTTTCTGTCAGTTTGTCTTTGTTTAATGGGGAAATATTTCTCCCAGATATTTATCAAAAATATCAATCTAAAAATATATCTAAAAGATAAATATCATAGAATTATAAATAGATATTAGTACTTTAATGCCAATAACACCAAAAATAGGCAAAAACACAAAAGCATTTGGATGTCTATATAAAAGAAGTAGCTAAAGAAATTCGTTATTTACATTCATTTTATTACTAGTCAACCTCCATTGCATGCTAACAGATTTCTAAAGATTCTACCTAATTTCATGTTTATGCACAAGACTGTGATTGGCCTTTTCATAGGATACCAGATCAAGTTGGTTTCTCTAAAATCTACATTTACATGCTTGAATTCAATTTTCAGGGTACAAAGTTGCTAGTTGTAAATATTCAAAGCTTCCCCATATCTGACACTTGTCTTCAAATATTCTTCCCTTGACTTTTCTTATTATAACATTCTGTTACTACAACCAAAATGACTACATTCTCTGAGGAGATCCTAGTCTTCTGCAAGAAAAGTTTATTAAACTTCATTCACAGTTCCATTCGGCATTCTAAAGTTACATTTTCATCACAAGAATATTCTTGCACCTTAAAATGTCCTATCCTATAAGCCTACCAGAAAGACTTGATACTCCCTTTTCTGAGCCTAGAGTTGCTGTGACCATCAAAGAAGCTCTATAAATTCTTTCTGATTGGTGAAAAATAAATTCCCTTGTCTCTTTGAAAATGGATGCTTCTTCTACATTCATGGAGATATTTTCTAGAATTTACTCATGAGAACCACTTGTTATCTGAGGAAAAGAAGTAGAAGCATCTTAGGGTTTTTATTGCTGTGACAAAACAACATAACCAGACATCAAGGCCGGGGGGGCGGGGAAAGGGTTTATTTGGTACAATGCAACATCATTGTTCATCAATGTAGTAAGTCAGAATAGAAACTCTAACAGGGCAGGAGTAAAAGCCTGGAGCTGATGCAGAAGATAACGGAGGGGTGCTGTTTCTTGGCTTGCCTTCCATGGTTTGTTCAGCATGCTTTCTTATAGAAGCCAAGGACCAACAAACCCAGGGATGGCACCACCCATCATGAGCTGGACCACTCCCATTAATCACTAATTGAGAAAAAGCCTTGCAGCTGGATCTCACTGACGCATTCCCTCAACTGAGGCTCCTTCTCTAGCTTGTGTAAAGTTGATACACAAAACTAGCTAGTATAAAAATGTCAAGGGCATTTGAAGTTACACATCAATTTTTTCTTCTCTATACTGGTACACTGCCTAAACTTCATTTTAGATACTCTTTATTAACTCTGATATGCTCAATTCAATACAATAAGAATTTTTTAGGTTTTTTTTTTTTTTTTTTTTTTTTTTGGTTTTTCAAGACAGGGTTTCTCTGTAGTTTTAGAGCCTGTCCTGGAACTAGCTCTTGTAGATCAGGCTGGCCTCAAACTCACAGAGATCTTCTTGCTTCTGCCTCCCAATTGCTGGGATTAAAGGCATGCGCCACCACTGCCCAGCCACCAATATGAATTTGAGATCATTCGGTGTCTCATTTTTATTTTCTTCATTTGCGGTCATTGCTTCATAGTGCCTATTGGTTGAAGTCATAGACTCATTTCTTTGGTTATTTGTATATGCTCATTGTGTAAGAAAAGAAGTTTAATTTTATTCATCATACTCAAAGAGCACTCTGAAACCAGAAGTCATTTCAGTGTTTGTTTTCATTAAGCATTTTTAAACTCTTAAATTTGGGACAAGGGACTAAGCAACTAGCACCATTTAAATCTATTTTGTAACATCTAGAAAACAAGAGAAAATCAACTAATTAATGAGTAACAACTGTTGAACTGAACCAAATAAATGGAATAAACAATCAATAGAAATTATGTATATAGAAATTCACTAATTCAAATAAATACCCCATGACTCTATCTGCCAGCATATTGACAAGAAATAAAGAACATGAGAGAACTGGAAAATAAGTAGAAGTCACTCATATTTGTATTGCATGCCAATGAAGATGTTAAGGATTTTGAGCTCCAGCACTGTGTCTGCCTACATGCCACCATGCTTTCTGGCATGATGATATTGGACAGAACCTCTGGACTGTAAGCAAACCACCACATTTAAATGCTTTCTTTGAAAGTTTCCACAGTCATGACACCTTTTCAAAGCAATAAAACTAAGGCTTTAACGATAAATAGGACAAAGCAAGCAAAAGTATATTGTTAGCTTTTTAATTATTTATGCTTCTGTGCATTAAGTCACTGATTTACAGTATATGCAAATTCTGTCACAAATTCATATATTTCTTATTAAAAATGCACAGAATCTAAGTTCCAAAGTCTTCAGAGAAGGGAGTATATTCTGAGCAGTGACATGGGTGATTACTTTCTTATATAGAATAGGTAGGTAAGTGAGACCAACTTGCTTTATCATCAGACAAGAAAGTATTCTATCATTGACTTCTGGGAATCCAGAATTTCTGACTTGAATTCTTAGGCCGTATTAATGCAGAGCGGGTTGCAGCATACTGTTTAAAATCTAAGAATTCTTTGGTTCCTCCTGGAGCAGTCTGTCACAGATGATTTTCACTAGGCATAATCAGTTAGACAACCTGGCTGGACCAACTGTGTGTAAATGACTCCCCTGGGAACTTAAGCCTTGAGGTTTCTTGGAGCACAAACTGGTAATTCAAACCATGATAGTGCAAGCCAGGTGAATTAGAACCCTAGCAATCTTGACCTAAACTTTTCTAAGATTTCAGAAACATGCCTGCATTGTATCTCTTGCTATACCTAATTATGTATCTTCAGGGAAAGATTTATAGATCCACATAATATACAGATTATTAGGGGTCCTTTCATATTTCCAAGTTTATGAAAATTTTGTTGAAAGTGAAAATGTTAGAGGAAAAAAGTGTTACACAATACCAATGAATACAGACAGGTGATGATAATATTGATCTGATATAGCCAATTACTTTTAAGAGTAATAGAAATCAACAGTTAAATAGGATTTCTAGTATGATTAATCACCATTTTATAGTAGTTTACTATTAAATTAATTTTGAATTCTGTGTGCATAGAATATTTTTAACTACACAGAGTGTTTTTTCTCTGAAGTAACTCCATTAAATTTGATAGAATATTCACACAAAAATTGCTGCAAACTAGTTATTAATTAACTAACATACACATTTCCAATCTTATTTGTGTATTTGAGACATGTAGTTCTTTATTTCAATAAAAATTAAACTATTCTCTAGCCAAGCTATTTTATAAAAAAAACATTTTAAAGAAATGAAAAGTACAAGCAGAAATAGTTTTAAGTGATAAAATGACTATAAGATATAAGATTTATATTAAAATACTCATTTAACTACCTCCTGGCTGGTTGTCCTGTATTCTATAAGAAACCAGGCTGAGCAAGCCATGAGAAGTAAACTGGTAAGCAATACTTCTTCGTGGATACTGCATCAGCTCCTGCCTCCAGATTTATACCCAGTTGAGGTTCTGCTATAGCTTTCCTCATTATACTGTGACTCACGGTATGTAATTTGAATAAAGCTTTTTCTTTCCTGTACTCCCAAATAAAATACTCATTTAAAACCCATTTGTACAGATAAGTTATTATTATTGACTAAGACGAGATATCATAAAGAAGTAACATCATTACATCAAATAATAGCAACAATAATTTACACATTACTGTTTTAGAAACTCTGTCTTTGGATTTCTATAGCTGTGAATTCCTGGCAAATATAACAATGGAAAACATTTAATTGGTTTGGGTGGTTCACTTACAGTTCATATGTTTAGCCCATTACCATCAAGGCAAAATAGGGCAGCATGCAGCCAGATATAGTGGTAAAGAAGGAGCTGAGAGCTCTTCCATCTTAACTCACAAACAACAAGAAGTACGCTATCTCACTGGTCATTCCTGGGGCATTTATGAGTCTTCAAAACCCTCCTCCACAGGGAAATACTTTCTTAATAAAACCACGTCAACTCCGCTGAAGCCACACTTCCTAATAGTGCCACTTCATTTGGGGTACATTTTCTTTCAATCCACTACATTGAACCTCTTAGTCCCCAAATGCTTGTAGTCATCTCATAATGAAAAAAAATATATACCTAAGTATATAACTCCCTTAAACTTATTAAAAACTTTAAAAAAACAAAATTCAAAGTAAATCTTATCTGATATTCATGCAATCTCTTAACTTGAATCCACTGTGAAATCAAAATCAAAAAGCATATCACATTCTTCCAACATTTAATGAAATAGGCTACGTATTCCCATTCCACACCTTAGGGAATGGAGTATAATGAGAAAATACTGTACCAAGGCAAGACAGAAAAATAGCTAAGCAAACTACCAACTCTGCATCTCTAAAAGCAAAATGCTCTTCATACCTCCAACTCCTTTCATCTTTGCTGACTGCAACACACTTCTCTTGCTTGGGCTGGTCTCAGTCCATTAGCAGCTTCCCTTGGCAAATATCTCACTACTGTGGATTGTCCAACATCTCGCGGTCTCCAGGGCAATCCAGGCTTCACCTTTACGTCTTCACTCAGTGTCCTACATTGGTCTAATTTCAGGGAAACCTCTGACAGAGTCCTTGCCTCAGAAGTTTTCCTTGGTCACAGAGGCAAATTCCGTGGCCCCTTTCTTCCATTCTTGACTCCACAACCATATGGCTGAAGCTGCCAAGTTCTGCTGCTTTCTGGACCTGTTGCATCACCCCTTCATTCAACTACATCTTCACCAATTTTCTGCTTTTGATGGTTTCCTTCACTTCCTAAGCTTGGCTGTCCTGAAACTGGATGCACCAGGCTGGCCTTAAACTCAGATCCACCGGCTTCTGTCTCTAGAGTGCGGAGATTAAAGGCACGCACACACCACCACACCAGGCTTTAATCTTTTCTTAATTCCTTTTCACAAATTGGAAACTTAGCTGAGTGAGATCTTGCCCTGATGTTACCATTCCTTTGATTCCATTTTTTATTCTATTTATTTCCTTAAACACAGGCTTTACCACCAATTAACTTTCTTGTGCTCTTCTTCTCCTCAATTATTTTTCCTTGCTTTTCTTGCTTCTCTTCATTATACACATTTATTAGAGCTAAAATTAGTAGCCACACAATATACAGTCAATTCTAGGTTGTTTGAGATTTCCTCTGCCAATGGAATTAATCCAAAACTCCTCAATTTATCCATAGGAATACGTTTTGGACAAGGATAGACTGAAGCCATATTCTTCACCAAAAAAACCACAAGAATGATCTCTAAGTCATATATTAATATTTTCCTCTGAAACCTCTTTATCCAGGTATTCATTGTTCAAATCACACCCAACACCATATGCATTTTTTCTCCTACTAGGATAGCTCCCTAATGAGCACTCAAAATGTTCAACTGCTTTTTTATTCCACTGTCCCATGGTCCATACTTATTCAAAAAAAAAAAAAAAAAGAAAGAAAGGAAGGAAGGAAGGAAGGAAGCAAGGAAGGAAGAAAGAAAAAAAGAAAGAAAGAAAGAAAGAAAGAAAGAAAGAAAGAAAGAAAGAAAGAAAGATGGTCAAGCCTATTACAGCAATATCAACTTCTGTCTTAGTTAAAATTCTGTTGCTGTGAAAATACGCCGTGACCGTGGCAACTCTTTCAAAGGATAGCATTTAATTCAGGTGGCTGGTTTACAATTCAGAGGCTTAGTCCATTATTGTCATGGTAGCCTAGGCTGCATACAGAGCAGAAAAGGAGATGAGATCTCATACCTCTTGACACACTGGCAAAAGGAAGTGAACTGTCAAACTGGGCATGGCTTGAGCTAGATGAGACTTCAAAGCCTGCCTTTGAAATAGTGACACATTTCCTCCAGCAAGACCACACTTGCTCCAACAAGGCCATAGCTCTTAATAGTGCCACTCCTTTTTAGGTGATCAATTTTTTAAAACATCAAAGAAAGTTTCACTTTTTAATTTACATTTCTTAGTGTTTGAGCTTAAAATATAATTACATTTCTTTCTTTCTTTCTTCCTTTCTTTCTTCCTTCCTTCCATCCTTTTTCCTTCCTTCCTTCCTTCCTTCCTTCCTTCCTTCCTTCCTTCCTTTCTTTCTTCCTTTTGTTTTCTCCAAACCTTTCCATATACCACTTCTCACTCTCATTATAATTAATGTCCTCTTTTTTCACTAATTGTTATTGTATGCATTTACATATAAATATAAACATATATATTCGTAAATATAACCTGTTCAGTACTTATAATGTTATTTCTATGTATGTTTTCAGAGCTGACAGTTTGATACTGAACAACAAATTGGTGTGTGCTTCCCTGGGAAAGGACACCTCTCAGAAGCCCAGTATTCTTTAGTTGCTTGTAGTTCTGTGGGTAGGGTTGAAACCTGAATTGAAAGAATAGGGTTTTCCACATTCATGTTGACCTGTCTTCTATTGCAATAATTCTATGTATATAATTGAAATATATATGTATTTAGAATGTATGTGAATATACATAGCTATGTATACAAAATAATGGAAAAAGAGGTCTTGAATTTGAGAGCAAATAGGAAATGTGTAGGTGTGTAAAGGAGAAAAAGAAATGGAAAAAACTTATTTAATTATATAATTATCACAAAAACCAGTATTCTAAATATATTCAGATTTCTAAACCTAATAGTGACAATAATTGGCAAGCCAATATGAATGAGGGATGTTGCACAAGTCTTAATCCTGAAAGGCTGCAGAAAGAGGAAGAAGCAATAAGTCTTTTCAATGAAACCTTTGATACATTAGCCAGCTAGACTAGCTAAGTTTTAAACATATATGAGCAGGACTAAATGATCTTAGAAGGTTGTGTTCTTAAACTTATATTGATACATACGTTATGCATGTACAATATATGCAATAACTATAATTAAAGAATAATAGGTTGTACGTTCCAGAAAGAGGGGACATAGAAGTTGGAAAGAATAGAATAGGATGAATGATATGAATATAGGACTTTGTGTGGTGTTCAGAATAAATCATTTAAATGACAGTATAAAATTTCTATTGTAAAAAATACAATTAGTAGTTAAATATAATAATAAAAATAATGATTTAATATTTTCATTCTTCATTATATAAATTCTGTGTGTTATTGTATTAATATTTTATCATAAATTGTGTTTTTATGAGCATATCCAATACTGAAATATATTAATGATACAATGTATATTTTGGTTTAAATTATGCTAAGGGAATTTTCCCTTCCTTTTCTCAGAAATAAGATTTAGAAGATTTCTATATTTTATTCGTAAATTTTGCACATCAAGCTGATCTGACTCGAATTTTATTTATTATAAGCATCCTTGTTATGCTTTGTGTGGTTGATTAAAATCATTACTACAGGACCTTTTCACAGGGCGCTTTATATCTGGCAGTCTTAAGAGATTTTGTTATTGTTATTGGTGGTGGTGGTGTTTTCTTTTGTTGGGTGGGGGGGTGCAGTGCTTGAGACATGGTTTCTCTGTAGCTTTGGAGCCTGTCCTGGAACCTGCTCTGTAGATCAGGCTGCCCTGGAACTCAGAGAGATCCACCTGTCTGTGTCTGGGATTAAAGGCATGTACCACCACTGCCTGGCTTGAGGAGAGATATTGTTAAGCAAGCTGACTCATCACCGTCAACTCTCTGGATATCTGGATATGGACCAGTCAGCTGCTGTACACACTTCCAGTCCCTTCAGCAACTGCAGAGGACCGACACAGCCTTGAGATGCATTAATCCAGACACTGGGACAGACTCTGGCAAACAGCTCTCTAAGCAAGACAGAGTCCACTCTTGATAACATGTTTGATGACTTTTCATTGTTTTATTTTCTCCTTTCTAGGGACATGCAAAACATAAAATCAGAGGAAATCATTTTCCATGAGGCACTGATCAATCTATTAAGTGTTGGTAAGTTTTGCTAAATACAATTAACTACTGTTAAAATTACTTCAGTTTCTTTGGACTGGAGTTACTAATGATTGTGAGTCACTTAACATGAATAGTATAAAGCAAATCTTAGTCCTCTAGGATAGCAACAGGAGATTTATCATCTGAGCATACATCCCTCCAATGTCATCTATACTTTTTTATATTATTATACTATTTTATTCAAAATTCTTTTAGGATTAAGATTATATGAAGTATAGCAGTTTGGATATTTTAACTGTGTTTTCAGGTTAAGTTCTGGCAATTATATGCATATTATTTCCTATAAATAGTAAAACAATTTTAATTGATCATATTTATCTTTATAGAAATACAACTATAAATGATCCTGCTATGTGTTATTTACTGTCTTTTGTGTGTTTCTTTTAAAAATAAATACATAGATACGTGACATAGAAACATACTGAAAAAGGCACATGTTCTGCTTTATGTTTCAAATCTGTCACTTAAGCACTTTATTAGACTTAGAAAGAAAGAATGCCACAGTAAGATGATTAAAATATTATATAGAAACATGAAAGAGGTTTTCATTGTTTACATTATCAGAGCACATATCTGCTGTTTCACATCTCTGGGTCTCTTGCATCATAGAATTGGATTGAATCTCTGTAATTTTATTTCCTGGCAGAGAAAACAGGTGTACTGCAGAAGGAGAGACAGCTGTGATTTTATGGGTCCTCCTCACCCAAACAAATTAGTATGTGTGGCTCCAAGGAGTCCATTTTCTAAGAATAACAAATGCTCTCATGTGCACTTATTAGTAAAAGAAGGCGTTGGTGGGAACATCTGGGGATAAAAAAACACATATTTTATCTTTATGTCATGTGTGATGGCAGTGACAGGGAGTTCTTTTTTTTGGTAGAATCCTAAAGCTGATGACATAAAAAGCTATTTTTTAATCTGAAAATTTTATGATAAAGGGCTGTATTTATAACATATTTAAACACTGGTAACACTACACACTCTGCCTGTCTCTTATCTCAAGTTCCAAGCTAAAGTAGAAAAAAGATAAACATGGTGTTCAAAGTAGCAAACACCAATGAAAGAAATCATAGGAGGTTAGGAGAAATTATTTGACGTACTTAAATTAAATCTACAGTTCCATTTGCCTGGGAACAACACCAATTTGCACACTAAACAATGCCATCTTTCAGTTAATTAGGTCAATAGGAATGATCCACACATTTCTAGTGGTAACCTTGCTTGAGTAAGAAACTGTTGAATAAAGGGTATATTTTTGGTGATTTTAACCCTTAAATCTTTTCTATTTATTGTAAATTTCACTAAACTATTTTTTATTGAAAAGAGATTGTGTCACACAATATATTCTGATTATCATTTTATCTCCCTCATCTCCTCACAGATATTTCCCAAATTGCCACCCACCCAAATGCACACCTTTTTTTCGCTCTTTCATTACAGCAGGAATCTAAATAATAATAAATTATTTTATGACACAAAGCAAACAAAAAGGAATACAGTGAAAAAACAGGATAAAAGAGGTAATTGAAAAGCACAGCATACACATGAAGATGCACAGTTTACACACAAAGAAATATAAAAACACAACATTATAAACTAGTATATATATACATATATATATATGCATATATATATATATATAATATGACTTTAAGAAAAACTAAGAAAGAACAGCAATGCTCAGAAAAGCATTATGGGTTCATTTGTATGGATGTTTATTTTTGGACATGTTTCTGTCCTTAAGAATGGTTTGACATTAGGCAGAGAGAGAGCCCACGTGAGAGTTCTCCATCAAGTCCCTCCAGTAGTATTTCTGGTAACCCTGCAAAACAGGTGGAAGAGGAATTGTGGGAGCCAGAGGGGTCAGAGACATACGGAAAGCATAGCCCATTGAATCAACTGAACAGGGCTCATGGGTGTTCACAGAAACAGAAGCAGCAACAGCAAAACCCTCATCAGTCTGTGCTAAGTCCTCTGGATATGTGTTATGGTTATTGATTTTGTGTTTTCGGGGGACTCCTGGCAGTCAGAGTGGGAGTATCTCTGACTGTGTTGCCTGCCTTTGGGACCCTTTTTCCTCCTATAGGACTGGCTCCTCCAGCCTTAATGTGAGGGTTTATATTTGATTTTATTGTATGTTGTTGTGCCCTGTTTGGTTGATGTCCCTTTGAGTCCATTTCTGTTCCTGGGAACGATGGGGGAATGGATCTGTGGGAAAGGAAAGGCAGAGAGAAACTTGGAGAAATAGAGCGAGGGGAAACTGCAGACACAGTGAGCTGTATAAGAGAAGAATAAATAAAAAAATGAATAATAAAAAGAATGACTTGTATGCCCATTGAAAAGCCTTTGAAGAAAACTATTTTCTTCTCTGAGAAGTTATCAATTGGTGAAAGCCACTGGGTTAGGGGTTAGGACTTCTGGTTTGGATGACTATATATACTCTGCTTGCAGCCAATCTCTGTGTTTAGGTCCTGCCATGTTTACAGGACTTGTTTCCTTGGTGTTCTTGGTGTTGTCCATCCTGTCTTGCTCTTGTAATGTTTCTGTGTCCTTTGCCTGAAGGGTCCCTGAGCTATGACTGGAGGGATCTGATGGAAACATTTCATTTAAAACTGAGTGTTCTAAGGTCTCTCATTCTCTGCATTTTGTTTCCTCTTGGGTCTCTGCATTTCTTCCCATATACTTCACAAGGAAAATTATCTGATCATGGCTGAGTAAGGCACTGACCTATGAGTATAAATATCAGTAGGAGTTATTTTATCACTATGCTCCTTTAGCTGAACAATACTATTTTATTACCTCTAGGATTTCAGTTTCTTGGCCAACTGAGAAGTGTTAGGTATATAATCAGTCTCATAGAATGGGCCTTAACTGTGTTGGTTTCTCTCACAAGCTTTATGCTACTATTGTAACAGCTTATCGTGCAAGAATGTACCATGATAGATTGAAGGGCTTATTGTGGTACATGTTTATCTATCTGATAGCTAGAGACAAGATAGTTTTTCTATCATGAACTCTAATCCAAAGGTGTGAAGCTCTTGGTAGGCACAAACTCATATACCCCATATTCAATAAGACGCATAGGTGAAGTCTTTATGCAGAGGGCCTTGGCAATAGCCTGTGAACAATAACCAACAAACTTAACAAAAACCAGGGTTGTTTGGAAGTCTCATGAGATCTTTTCGGTCAACAACTTTATTAGATCTAACCAGATACAAAAAATGAAGGCTCCCTTTGGTAATGAGTGTAAGGGATTTGTCTCCCCTTTTATTTGGTGACTCAGTTCAAATTTCTTTCATCTATGGGCATATTTTAAGAACTGTATACTCTTTTCTGTTGACATATAACCTCTCTAATAGTCCTTAGTTTTGGATTCCCTTCTTTATATTCCCCCTTTAGTCTCCTCTTTACTCCCTCTAGATGCATGATCCTCTCATTCCAGCCACGCTCTGCCATCCATAACCATCTCTTCTTTTTCTCTAAGAAGATTCTAAGAGATCCATCGTACCATGAGTCACTTCCTATATATCTAACCTCTGTGGATATATATATTTAGCCAACTTATCAAAGAGTTAACAGCTAACACTCATTATAGGGAATGCATACCACATTTATTGTTTGAGGTCTGGATTACCTTACCCAGAATGATTTTTTTCTAGTTCTATCCATTTAATTACAAACTACATAACTTCATTTTTGATCAGCTGAGTAACATTCTGTTGTGTAAATGTACCACATTTTCTCAATTCATTCTTGCATTGATAGACATCCACATTGTTTCCATTATCTGGCTATTATGAAGAGAGTGGCAGTGACTATAGTTGAGCAAATGTCTCTGGTCAGATGAAACATCCTTTGACTATATGCCCAAGAGGTGCGTATCGGGATCATAAGGTATGGCAGTGCTTTTATCCTCAGTGCAAAAGGACCACACAAATTTTCAGTGTCTTTGGAAGTTTGCATTACCACCAGCTGTGGACAAATGTTACCTTGATTCCACATCCTTGCCAGCATGAGCTGTCATTTGCTTTATTGATCTTGGCCATTACAACTGGAATAAGCTGAAATCTTGAAGTAGTTTAAATTTGCATTTCCCTGATAACGAAGGATGTTGAACAATTCCTTAGGTGCTTCTAGACATTTTCATTTCCCATTTGAGAAGTCTCTGTTTAGGTCTGTATCCTATGTTTAATTGGGTTATTTATTTTCTTGATGTCCAGTTTTTGGTTTTATATATCTTGAATATTATCCCTATATCAGATGTGTATTTCCTAAAAAAATATTTTTCCCATTCTGTAACTTGCTGCTTTGTCCAAATATGTTGTCCATTGAATTTACAGAATGTTTCAGTTTCATGAGGTTCATTTAAATATTAATCTGAATACCTGCACTATTGATAATATGTCCAGAAGCAGTTTTCATGTATGAATGTGTTCATAACTATTGCACCCTTTTACTTATATCACATTCAGTGTATCTGAACTTATTTAGAGGTCTTTGATCTATTTAGAGTTGAGTTTTATAAGGGTGATAAGTATGAATTTATTTGCATTCTTCATTCAGTTTGACCAGAATCATTTGTTGAAAATACTGTCTTTTACCTTAGTGTGTATTTCTGGATTCTTTACCGAAACTCTGGTGTCGATAAGTATATGGACTTTTTGTGTGTCTCCAATTCTATTCTGTTAGTAGATGTATCCACTTTATTGTCAAAACTATGTTGAGCTGGGTGGTGGTGGCTCACACCTTTAAAGTCAGCACTAGGGAGGCAGAGACAGGTGGATCGCTGTGAGTTGGAGTCAGCCTGGTCTACAGCTCTAGTACAACCTCCAAAGGTACAGAGAAACCATGTCTCAAAAAACCAAAACCAAAACCAAACTAAAACAAAAGAAAACAAAAACTAAAAAACTATGCTGGTTTTATTATTATAACTCTGTAGTACAATTTTAGATTGATAATGGTGATATTTCCATAAGTTCTTTTATTATTCAGGATTGCTTAAGTTATCCTCTGGTTTTTTTTTTTTAATATTTGTGTGTGTGTTTCCATTTGAAGCTGAATATTGTCCATTCAAAATCTGTGAAAAATTGTTTTAGAATTTTGATACAGACTACCTTGAATCTGTATATTACTTTTGGTAGGGTGAACAATTTCACCATATTAATCCTACTGAACAATGAACATGAAAGGTCTTCCAATCCTCTGCAATCATCTTCAAACACTTTCTTTAATGTCTTAACATTTTTATCATACAAATGTTTCAATTGCTTGGTTGGAAGAGTTGCCTAAATATTTTTGATGCATTTGAAATGTATTATTTTCCAGGTTCCTTTATCATTTGGTTGTTCATTTTTTATAAAAAGCTATACACAAATTCATACGAATTATTTTGTGTGTATTTCTAAAAACTCTGACCATTACGGCCTCCCAACAATCCCATTCAAATCGTATGACTTCTGTTTCCTAAATGTCTGGCATCCACAGCAATAGGGGTTTACCCTCAGCCCCTGAATGGTAACTAAGGGCAACAGCAAATGAAAATGATTGTGTTTGTTCTGTTGTTAATTTTGACACTATAAAATTACAAATTTATTTTTGCATTCCTCATTCTAAACTTTTCCATATAACCCTTCTATAATTATTTTAAATTCATGACCTCATTTTTCATTCATTGCTAACATATATGTATATATACATATCTAAGTATAGTTAGTTCAGTCTGTACACTATTAAGTGTTCACATGTTCTTAGTCCTGACCATTTTGTATTGAATAACCAATGAGAGAGCTTGTTTCTTGTTAAGTCTATTTCTTCTCTTCTTAGCATTTCTTTCGTGTCTTTAGGTCTTTGTGTAGGGTTGAGGCCAAGTGTTAGTTTCCTTTATCTACTTTGCCATCAATCATTTTGGAAGTTACAGGAACTAGTCTGACCACCATTTAAGATGAGAAATCTTGTGTGTGTGTGTGTGTGTGTGTAAAAATTTTAGGTAAATACAAAATGATTCCTTGAAACTTAGTGAACTCCTTGGTGTTGTCTCTCCTCCTTACTTCTTCTGTATTGATCTCCCTCCCTCCCCAGCTGCAGCCTCTATCAATATTTCTCCTTCCTCTTCAACCACATGAAACCTGCTATTCCTTTCTCAAGTACCCCACACAATGGTACTTTCATTCTTTCTTGATTCCTGTGTATCCTCCATATTATACACTTAAATCTGAAGTCTTGTTGTGGGATAATGCAGACACAGAAAAACAGTTGTGATTAAAACAAGGAAACAAAACTTTTCTCATACGTACTATTTTCATACTCACTGAAATTATCACCAGCAATAAAATGTGATCAAATAAGGAGACGCAACAATAACAAATTGTCACTTTTCAATTCCATTCACTCTTTTCTTATAATTCTCATTCCACAGAAGAAACTTAGTATTAGTAATTAGAAATCAGTTGCTTTTAGTTTAATTTTTAAGTGTTTATATATATAAATGGTAAAAGACAATATCATAAAATCTACAGTATAAGTGATAATTAACACCTACCTGCATATTTATTTGTATAGTGGGGCAACATGGGTTTAATGGTTACAGTATATAGTACAAAATGTTTATAGCAACAAATAAAATGTATTTCTCAAAATATAAGGATCACATAAGCACTGGTTTAGTTATATTAATAATAACATACAGTACAATTAAATTCTGTTTTAATGGAAAATTTCATGTTCCTGTGACTGATCACCTATTAATTTGTTCAGCTTCTATTATTCAAAGGTAATCTCTGACTTAGGTCTTCAGTGTTCAGCGCCTTCTATTCAATTGTTCAATATCTAATATTAAGAATTAATCAGCAATTCAAATCTTCTAGGTCATGCTGACTTTTACTGATAGGGAGCAACCCTTTATTGTTTCCTGTGAAACTAATGAAGACAGCGCAACTAATCGGAGCCAGCACGGAAAAGGGATGGTTTTATACATTGGTGGATTCGATTCTCTACATACAAATAAGCATGCAAAGACATTTAGAAATATTTCTAACTTAGAGTAGATGATCCATAAAGTTAATTAACAGAATGTCTGCTTAATCTAAGATTTTGTTTATTATAAATTTTATTAAAAGTCATTTATTATTCAAAACTAGTTAGTAAATATGATTTTAAATGTTTCATGTTTAATTGCTTATCCATGAGGTTAAAGAAAATTGTTAGTATATGATAGCAATTTCCAATGGGCAAAAATGGCAGGTATTCATAATTTTAATCAAACGATATATGCAATATTAATAACTAGATCTAAGTTTATATCTAAGTAGAGCATAAAATTCCGATGTATCTTAATTTAAAATATACAATTTACTCTATAAGAAGAAAATAAAAATGGAATATTTCTGTACAAGAGAACTCTTAGTTGACATGAATCTACTAACATATTCATGTAAGTATAAGATCATTTTATATTTTTATATTTGTTTAAAATTTTATGATATTCCTTATTTTTTAAAATCTGTTTTAGCGAAATAGATTTAAAAAAATAATAAAATGCTTTCATTTGGCCTTTTATCTCCTAAAACCTTCAGAAATCTTGTCTTATTCAAACACCTTTTTATTAAAAACAATAGAAATACTATGTATTTACAAAATGAAAAAAACAATAATAAAGTAAATTGGTTCTAAAATATTTTATAAGATTCTAAATATGAACTTTGAAATATTCATATAAGGTATTGAGCAATTTCTATGTCAATTCTTTTAATTCAAAATTATGTTTCATATTTTAATTTTTATTTGATTCTTACTTCAATTATTTGAGATTATAGTATAACTACAAAATGTTCCTCTTTTCTTTTCTCCCCAAATCCTTCTACATACTTTTTCTTCCTCTCTTTCAAATTCATGGACTCTTTGAGCATTAATTGTTCTTAGATACATGTATACATACATATACATGTTTCTAAATACATAATACAACAAGCTCAGTCTATATAATGTCAATTAAATAAATGTTTTCAGGGCTGACTATTTGGTATTGGATAATTCATTGGTGTGTGCTTACTTAGAGAAAACTATTTCTTCTTTCTTAGCATGTGTAAGTTGCCAATAGTTCTACACTTAGTTTGCCCTCATAGACTTTTCTTTGTCCATTTTATCCTATCTCTTGATGTTGCCCTGGTTCATATCAATTTAAAGTACAATGCTGGTGAGACTTTATGGATGTATTCTGTATTTTAAATTAAGAAATATAATCATATAAGCCAAAATGACTAATAAGTTAAAGAACAAGTTATTGGATATATTATCATCATGCCCTAAAGAGGATATATTATTATCAGGCGTTCCTAAAGAGGCTTGTTAGAATCTTGTATTACCGTTCTAATCCAATCAGGCAATATGTAGCAGTTCAATAGGGGCACAAGAGTGAATGGTGTTACCAATCACTTTTGCATTCATCTTAAGAGCTACTCATAGGAGGAAATACATTACTAGTATAGCAAACCAAGTCAAAATCCAAAATCTGGGGAAATCATAGACCATAGGGAAATTCATTCTTATTGTCCAGTTAAATTGACATGCAGAAAACTATATTTTAAATAAATAGCTATTCTTATACCCATAGGCAAATGTTCATCTTATGCTTATCTTATTTAATCAGGAAATGTTCTTTTTACAATGAACAACAGTGAATGCAGATTTGTGACTTTTGAAGCAACTAATAAGTGAAGCCTGAATGTATAGCCTTTTAAAGCATTTTCTCATACCACCTCCCACCTCTATGGCACAGCAAACATTGTAGAATAGGGAAAGGAATACAGGGGAGAGAAGAAAGGGCTTTGAAGTGGTATCCACTATTAACATGTTCTTTCAGCAATTGCAATTTACTACAGTGGTTCTGTCAGTGGATCAGTGTGGAGCTTGGGGGATGCTAGTCATCTTTACTCAACTACTCAAAAGGATGTATTCTGGGGGGCTCTCACTCATTGTTTTCAATTGTTTGCCCAATTGTGAGAAAACCAGCCTATAAAAGATAATTCCCAAACTGTGGTCATGCAGAAGATTCATGTTAACATCAGTATATAACAAAAAAACCTCAAAACAAAAGGATATGGAGGTAGAGTAATAACTTATATGAATGAAAGAGTAGGTAACAGATGTAAGGCAGTGAAAACAAAAGGTGGAAGAGAAATTAAACAATGTTACATACATGTATAAAATTAGCAACGATCATATTTAATCAATAAGAAGAAGAGGCAGAAGCCATTAATCCTAGAAACACAAAGGTTTCCTGCTTTGGCAAATGTAGGGATTAGGGCTACTCATATTCTTGCAAAGAGTTTTATTAGAGAATGAGGCTAAAACTGACCATATTTAATAAGCCAACGGACTGAAAAGCACAAGTAGACTAAGGTAGTTAGTCACAGAGAATCCAAAACGTCTATTAGATACCACACAAGCTTGAAATGGAAGTCACAGCCTTTCCACAAGATCTTTTATTTCTTCAAATAAAACTTCATTGTCATATACAAACGGTCTACAATGATTGACAGAGAGATTTTAGGTAATCATTTAGTCTAAGCCTGTGCATTTGTAGACCAGCACCTGCAGCTCTAACAGGTGACTGATCCTCTAAGATCAGTTACACATTCATGATCAGTACCCAGAGCATGTATTCCTAGTTTGTTTTCCCTGTATTGTCTCAGTTATATTTCTATGTAATTCTGTGTAATTTATATTTGCATCAAGTTCCATGTGGTCCTTCCAACTATCTGTTAAAAAAAAAAGTTACAGCATTGTACTGAATCAGTAAGGAAAGGAAGGAAAAGACACCATAGAACAACCCAGTTCCCCTATCTTTATGAAGGAACTTGGCATTTATGTTCAGATATCTTCAGTTGTAGTTAACACTTCATAAAATTTTCCCATGAGTTGACTTTACTTAGGCAATAATCTGAGAAAATGAAATGATCGCTAGTGAAAATTTTTAAAAAATAAAGTTAAGATTTTTAGTTGGGGAAAAAAAAAACTTTAACCTTGCCAGTAGGAGCACAAGAAATGCCATTTTTCATCTGGCTGCAGCCTGCTTCTTATGGATCTCCACAAAACTGCTGCAATTCTCTTTGTCATGGAACTAGAAAATTGAAGCTATTCATCAGTCCCAAAGAGTAGCATACAGGCATTGGAGACTTCCAATGACTTTGCTTTGACTTTGTTTTCTCTGGTGACTCAACATAGGTGAAACAGACCTGCTGGTTAAAGGATTAAAGGTCCCTCAAAATCTAAAAATTAAATGGTATATATTAATTCTGATAGATCAGTCCTAATGTTAAGAAATGGAAGGCCAAGATAACTTAATATTTTAGAGATGTATAAACAATATTTTAATATGGTAACATTTCTAGTTGTTAATTAATATACAATATTCTACTCTTTCAAGAGACTTTATGAGTATAACTATATTTGAATCCACTAGCCTAATATTGTACTTTGTCCATTTAAAATAGCTGAGAGTTTACCACTGTTTATGAAGCAACATTATTCCTTGAAGGCACCTAATATCTCATCTTTTCATATAGATATTTTCTGAATTTAAATTGTGAAAAACACACAATCATTTCTTCTTTTTCCTGAAGAGACATTTTAAGATAAAATAATACCTGATTTAGCTATCTGTTTCAATTGTAAATAAACTCACAGCAGCATGTATATAGATTTCACAATTTAATAAATTATAAACATAATAATAATAATTTTGATGAGCAAAGGTATTTTTTTGCCAACGATAGAAAAATTGTAAAGTTGTCTGTGAGAAACTGCCTAAGCCTCTTAACTCCCAGAAACATTCTGTAACCTTGGAACAACTTTCTTAGTTCAAAATAGTGAAGTGTTTTAGGAGCTGATTAATGTTATGCTTCCACTTATCTCTAAAGTGGTGCGCCTATTGTTTCTATCTTTACATTTGTACTTTGCAAACACATTCATTGTATGCGATACAAAAAGACAGAATTTTAAAGTGTTATGGTTACAAAGTGTTATTCCACACTCAGGGTCATATTTCTATTTGAAGTAAAATGTAAAACACATGATGTGGCCCTTAAGAGTTAAGATGACTCAAAAGTAAAGCATAATTTTTAGAAGGGAAATCACTAGCCTCTTTTATGAAATATAACCAGCAATGATATATTTGCAAAGTTGAAATTTGAGTCTGATGTATTCTAAATAGATTATTTATTCTCCATGATGAAATAAAAACATAAATAAAAGTAGATACTGATGGATAGAAATGTCCAAAGATGTAGATTAACCAGTTTATCAACATGCTGATGTCTGGAAGGATATGTTGATAGGTATTCTAATATTCCAAGTAATTTGATATAAGATACTTGCTTTCTAAAGTAGATAATAGTGAGCTAAGGTAAATCAATAACCAATATAAAAATTAGTATGCATTTGAACTGCTTAATAAATTCAAATTTCTTGTGAAGATATGAACTCACAGTTTTAAGATAATACAAAATTATTTTAATGCATTATCAGAATAACAAAGCTAATAATGAGAAAATATATAAAATGAAAGTTAAGGATGGTTGAATAAATAGAATCAATCAGAAAAGCACAAAAATGAAGAAATAAAATATAAATAAATGTACATTCAGCATGTAAAATATAAAACCTGTTACTTTTTATTAAAAATTAAGATTTACATCTGGTGATTTAGCTCAGTCTTTATCATGTTTGACTTGAATAAACCTATGAGTCTTATAAAAATATATCCAGAATGTGTGTTATGTGTTTGAAATCCAGGGCTGGGGACTACTAGATCCCTAAGGCTTGCTAGCTACATCCCTCAACCTTCTTCATGAGTTCCAGGTCAAACAGAAATATTGTCTCAAAACACATTTTTAGGGAAACATATATCAACTGAAGAATAACACCAAAGCTGTCCTTTTATGTGCACACATAGGCACATATGTGAATCTGCTTCATTGACACATGTGCATTCACTCATTCACACACACATACACACACACACACACACACACACACACACACACAGAGAGAGAGAGAGAGAGAGAGAGAGAGAGAGAGAGAGAGAGAGAGAGAGAGAACCCCAGCATATATGTACAAACACATACAAATAACATTTAAATTTATGGAAACTAGAAAACATAAATGCTGTGATTAAACTTGACATTATAAATGATTTCTCATTTCTAACATATTTGCATATTAATCAGTATTGACAGTTATTAATGAAAGTGAAGGAAGGTAAAGAAACAATTGAATAACAATTTTCAAATTACCACTTGTATGAATTTATGATTCACTTATGTGTTAGGAAGAATGTTTGATACTGGCTTTTAATTTGTTCAAGCATTTAATTGTCTAGGTATCCTATGTATGTGTTTGGTGGTTATTGAATACACTAGCTACAGAGTGTAAAGTTATCAGTGGAATATTTTTCTTTCTCTTAAGAATTTCATTTTCTAATTAGTGAGCTAATTATATACATACGAATATCATACAAATTATAATGAGAGATCAAAATGATAACAAATAGAAATACTTAACACAGTGTTTTTGTTGAACAGCCATGTCTTATACTTTACTATGTAACATTCAACATTCTCTCAAATAATGTTTCAGCACCCTCTTATATTGCTACCTTAATGAATGTATTATTCTTACTCTCGCCAGATGGTAGTATTAATCAGACTCTATTGAAGGGGTATGACAGATTGACTGATAGAATATCTCTCCAGGAAAGTAATATACATGCTATGAGGATTATGTCTAAGAATGAGACATGATCTCTACTGGACAGGCTTCATACCTTGGAATCCTTAATGAGGGCATTAGAATACTGGACAGAACACTGGACAGGAGATCCAGACATTACAAAATGCAGTGGTAAATAGATTTGAAAAGACTGAGGAACTTATCAAATTTGATGACCAGGGACAAAAGGTTCAAAGGCAAAATTTAACCTCATTGGTACGTAAAAAATATCCAGGATAGCACCCACAGAGTTCTGCCTGCCTTTCCAGAAATAACATCAGAAAGAGTTTCTAGACCCAAGTACCCTAAGGTTGTCAAAGAATATTCATGGGAGCCCATATATATGACTGATCTAAAGGAAATTCAATGACATAAGTACCTAACGTGAAGTGTGTTGTGCCCAATGTAGAGTGGAGTAATGAGGGAAAATGTTCGTGATTACTAAGAAATAAATTAGTTAAAACCAAAGAAACTTTCAAGATATAGCAGGAGCAAAGGAGTCAATTCATGTGAGGCTTCATTTTATGACACATTGTAAGTGCTGACCCCTGGGATGTTATTCTTTAAATTTCTTGTGTCAAACTGGCAATGTAGTGAGGAAGTTCTGCAAAATGCATTTGCAGCTTCACAGAAGAAGCCAGACTTCTATCTGTGAAGAGGGAAACTTTTAAAATTATTATTATTATTATTATTATTATTAAAAATTTCCATCTTTTCCCCTCCTCCCATTTCCCTCCCCTCCCCTCCACCCACATCCTCACTCCCAAGAAGTCCAAGGTCCTCCCAACTCCCCCCAGGTCCAGGAAGGTGAGCATCCAACTGACAAGGCTCCCACAGAGCCCGTCCATGCAGTAGAATCAAAGCCCAGCGCCATTGTCCTTGGCTTCTCAGTCAGCCTCCACCGTCAGCCACATTCAAAGAGTCTGGTTTGATCACATGCTCCATCAGTCCCATTCCAACTGGCCTTGGTGATCTCCCATTAGATCTGTCCCACCATCTTAGTGGGTGAATGCACCCCTCACGGTCCTGACTTCCTTATTCATGTTCTCTCTCCTTCTGCTCCTCATTAGGACCTTGGGACCTCAGTCCAGTGCTCCAATGTGGGTCTCTGTCTCTATCTCCACCCATCACCAGATGAAGGTTCTATGGTGATATGCAAGATAATCATCAGTGTGGCTATAGGACAAGGCCAGTTCAGGCGCCCTTTCCTCTGCTGCCCAAGGAACAAGCTGGGGACATCTCCTTGGACACCTGGAAACCCCTCTAGAATCAAGTCTCTTGCCAACCCTAAAATGGCTCCCGTAATTAAGATATATACTTCCCTGCTCCCATATCTCCCCTCCTCCATCCCAGCCACCCCATTCCCTCAAGTTCTCTCCATCCTCTCTTTTTGCCTTCTCTCACCCCATCTCCCCTTATCCCCACCTCACCCCCACCCCCGTGCTCCCAACCCCTGCCCAGCAGTTTTGTCCACTTCCAATATCCAGGATAATAACAATATGTTTTTCTTTGGGATATGGTCACAAAACCATTGAACCTAACAGCAGGCTTTAAACTGTTTCAGTAGCTGAGTTCAAATCTTTCAGGTTTCGGGGGAGTCAGATTTCTGCTCCAGTATTCTGTTAAATTATTCCATTTGGCCATGCAATTTATCAGAACATGGGATTACAGAGGCAATCCTTGAATTAAAGTTTCAATGCATACAAATGCAATAAGAATATTAGAAATAATGTTAACAAATGTAAAACAATGGCAAGAAATCTACTTGGTAGCCTGGGTGGAATAGGAAGGATCAGGGATATGGTTAACTAAATGCTTATCTAGAATTGGATGCTGTTTATCTTAGATAATATATCACTCTGTAATTTGGAATGTTATTATTGATGATTTCACATTAAATCTAGATTCTTTCATGGAAGAATATTATGTATTTAAAATATATGAATCAAGAAAGTAAAATCGAGTTTCTTATATATCACCATGCACAAAGAGATAGCTTTCAGTCCAAATAATCACAAGCATTCTGGGAACTTTAAGTATGTTGATACATAGTTCAGAAATAGTACTTTAGTGACATTTGAAAATCTATATTTCTTTATTATTTTCTTATGACAGGAAATGTTATGAACATCTATTAGTTTGCCTATTTTATAAAATTTTCATTTATAAGTGAATTATTCCTATTTTATAAAATTTTGTGCTTCATTATATCTATTATTTAAAACTGAATTAACATGAAGTGAAATTACATTTCATACTATCCAACTCAGATTTAAATATAGCTCCAGTTTTTTTAAACAAATCCCATCATGATTTCTTCTATTGAAGTATGTTGATATGTCTATTCCATCTGAGAGTAGTATCTCACTTGACAGTCACAAAAAACTTTCCATACAGAAAAAGACAAATTATTTTCAGTTTATCATTTTAGGTTACTATGATGAACTTCAAATAACCTAGATGTTTGAAGTCAATAGTGACTCTTAAATAAGAGCTCCAGTCCTGCCTCACTATCCTGAACTATATTTTGAAATTAATATATTCACATTGCTTGAGGCAAAAAAAGAGTATATGAACATTTCTCATGTTTATCATGATTGCTTTTCCATCTGCTTAACTTTACCAAAATTAGCATTGTGCTGAATTTTTGGTTATAATATGATAAAACTATTGCCTCGGGCCCTTTATTTATTTTTCATTACATTTTAGTTTTACTTTTTGCATGTGTTGGTAGCATGGGTTCCTGTGCCCAACAGTTCCAGGTTTTGAACTGAATTCAGTAATAGAAAAAAATTATTCAGTGATTATCTGGGGATAATTTTGCTCAACTGAGAGCAAAATATCTTGCTATCTAATTTTTAAGTGATTTCTTTAAACTTAGGATATTTGCATTGCTTTCAGGTTACAGTGACCTTATCTTAGAATAGACATTTTCTAATGAAAACTAATATATTCAAATTATATCTGTAGACTTTATAAAAAGTGTAATGTCTTTTGAACAAATAGTTCTTTCATTTTCTATTGTTTCTGTCATGTCTTGTACTCTTAGAACAAATCTAGATTATATTCATGTTTCATTCAAGAGATTATATTAGAATCACCATATATAAATCTATATGTTGTTCTTTCCGGCCACACAGCTAGCTTAACTGTTAAAATAATCACATAGAAATTATATTAAGTATATTTCTGCCTTGCCCATTATATCTAGCCTCTTCTTGGCTAACTCTTACATCTTGACCTAACCCATTTCTATTAATCTGTGTTCACGAGGAGGTCATGGCCACTTACCCAGAAAGATTCTAACCAGTGTCGGTCTCAGGCTGGAACTTCATGGTGTCTGCCACACTGCCTTTCTTCTCCCAGAATTCTGTTCTGTTTTCCCCACCTACCTGAGTTCTGCCGTATCAACTAGGCCAAGGCAGTTTTTTTAATTTAACCAATCGAAGCAACACAAATACAGAAGGACCTCCTATGCCATTTTCCCCTTTCTGTTTAAATAAAAACGGAAAGCTTTAAATTTAACATAGAAAAATTACATATAACAAAACAGTTATCAAGCAAGAATTACAGTCATAATATTTATATCTATTTTATCTTTTATCATAACTAAGGAAAACTATAACTATCCATTCTTCTACTCCATTAAAGACTCCAGAAGGATATAATACTACCTAAGTAAACAAGAAGTAAGCAACTTCAAAAACTCTAGAAATGACAGAGACATCTCACTGCCTGTACAGTCACCCAGAGTTTTTCTATACTGTTGGGGCATCCATCTTCAGCCTACAAGTTCATAATATCCATCAGACATTTTTATGAAGCAGGAAAATTCAAAGACAGTTTAGTCACTTTCTTCTGTATCCTGAAGAATGTCTCACAGACTTTTTCATGAAAGAGGAACCCCAAAGGACCATCTCACCTTTAGCCAAGTTCAGCAGTCCTCTCTCTGCAGGTTCTTTATGTCGTTTATGCGTTTCTTACACAAATGGTTAAGCAACTCCATAAAGAGCCTCTTCAATGCCCATCTTCCTCTTGAAGTAGATTGGTGCTACCAGGAATAGATGTGTCTCATTGTCATGAAAAGTTTTAAGTTATTAAGAATGCCACATTCTGTAGTCTTTGAAAGGTATGAAGAATACCTATCTGAAATATATCTATGCACATCTAGAAAATCTAATTAACATGATTACAAATTTAACTATTATAGATGATTATCCATTAACAACCTATATTTTCTAATTATACATTACATTTTTAAATGAACTAAACAATTATAATACCTTAATCAGGATCAGAAATACATATACATATACATATAACAAAATTGACCTTAAATTTGTATTCATAAATCAAGATTTATACCAATGCAAATTATTCATCTCTATATCATATCCCCCTTTAAATGTAAAAGAAAGATTTATAAGCAATACTTGGGAATATGTGGAGTTAGTCAACATTGTTGGGCAGCCAATCTTTTGTATGAGAAAGGGCCTAATTTTGGTCCCAGCTGCCCTGGTCCAGACCTCCTGTCTAGCTTTACCCCTGAAATAATCACACAGAAATTGTATTAATTAAATTACTGCCTGGCCTATTATATCTAGCCTCTTCTTGGCCAACTCTTTCATCTTGATCTAACGCATTTCTATTAATCTGTGTTCACCACGAGGTCGTGGTGAACCAGGAAAGATTCTAACCAGCGTCAGTCACAGGCTGCAGATTCATAGCATCTACAACACTGCTTTTTTCTCCCAGAATTCTGTTCTGTCTTCCCTGTCTACCTGAGTTGTGCCCTATCAAGTAGGCCAAGGCAGTTTCTTTATTTAACCAATAAAAGCAACAAACATACAAAAAAAAACTCCTACACAGTTCATACAAGATTAAATATTGCTTAACTAATCTAATTACAGCTTAGAACCTTTCTTTTCTAGTGATTAGGTCTGTATGTTATGTTCATATGCAGCCAGCACTTTCCTGTTATTTCTACTCACCACCAAGGGCTCAAAGCTACATTCCAAAATACTGATTTTGTAGGTTTCTTAATATCCTTGTAGAAACAAATGAAGTTTGTAAATTGTGAACTACCACAGTGTTTGAAATATGAAATTTCAGAATAAAAAAAGAAACAAAATAAAGTTTCCAAAAAGTGGATATTTCAGGGGACAATGAATAAGATATATGTATAAGTTATGGAGAGCTCAATTTCAATTAAGGAACATCGAAGAAATGTTCCAAATATAAAGCTCTAGTTTACAACATGCAGATGGCTTTGACAATATTCATTTCATATTTTCTTAATTTTATTACATATTTCTATAATAATAAAATATTTACCTTTAAGAGCAGAAAGAACACAATTGCAGAAATATAATGTTGAATTTACCTTTTTATTTATTAATGGAAGAAGAAACTGTTTATAAGTAGCATGTATTACATAGAATATACCTTCCTAAATGGTTTGTTAACAACTAAAATGTATTTGTTTTTATCTCAGGAAAGATGTCACTTAACAGAAATAGTGAGGAGACAATGACACCAGAAAGCCAAAAGGAGAAGGGATGGTAAACATCTGACATTTGGCTGGTGGCAACGGAGGTCATTTGTGATCCTGACTGTTTTTGTTATGAGATTCTCCATATCTTCAAAATATATCATCCTCTTTCCTGATGCTAACTTTAGTCTATTTTTTTGCTTACAATATAATCAGTCCTAAGTTTGTGCCAATTCAACTGCAAAACCTGATAAAGTCTTACAGAGCCTGGAGGATGCAATTAATTACATGTTCCCTGTATCTATTCTGTTTCAGCTGACACTTATTTAAAATAGTGTTTTAATTACTCATTGATTGGCTTTGTGTTATTAAATACACTACCAAGTAAAATAAACTCACATAAAAAGCTGGAATGAGTAGACCACTGAGATTAGTATGAGGCATCTATACAATGGAGAATTCTTCATCTGTAGCATGTAAAGTCTGTATTGTAGAGTTTGTCTCCTGAAATTAAGAGTGGTGGGACTGTGTTTGCTCATCAAAATCTGGGAAACGTGTCATTAAATGTTAAGGACAACACTTTTGAACACAATTAAACTGCGAAAAAATGATGGCAAACTTACAGAGGGAAAGTTTGGGTTTCCAAATCATAAATTGTAAATTTTGTTTTGAGAAATGCATCTACAAATAACAAGTTAATCATTGAGATTTTAGAAACTGGGAAGGTATTTGAGCCTTAGTATTTCAGGATAATTAATTTAAAAGAGTAAATTAAAAAGAAATTTGTGAGTAAATTAATAAATATTTTAGGAGTGCTTTAATCAAAGAAAGTTAATGACATAGAAATTTGTACACATTGTGTTTTCATTAAAGACACATCTAAGAAGGCTGGAAGATTGCTCAACATTCAAGAGTACTTGCTGCTTCTTCGGTAGTAGATATGAGTATGAATCCTAGCACCCAAGAGGTAGCTCATAACCATATATATGTAACTCTGCTTCCCGGGTTCTGATGCCTTATTTCGACTTACATGGGAATCAGGCACAATGTGATTCATCAACATAAATGTGTGCACAATACCCATTTACATAAAATTAAATAAATCTAAAGTCCTACTTAAAAGCAGACAAAATGATTATGACAACAACTAAAGTTCAGGTATGAGGTAGGGAAAAGCATATGTCAGTGCCTACATAATTTAATTTCTAAAAATCTGAACCCTATAATGGTGATTCATAGTTTTCTAAATTCAATTACTTTCCTACTGAAAGCATGCACTTGATATATTTTTAAATGCCATCATTTTACTGTTTTGTATATTTTGGTTTTGTGTTTTCTTATTCTTTTACTTCTAAAAATAGACATTTTTTTTAACACAGTATGCTCTGATTTTGTTTTCTCCTCCTAAACTCTTTCCAGATCTTCCCTACCATCCTAACAATTCACTGTAGATTATGTACATACTAAAAACTAAAAATATTTAAATGTTGTTCTTTTATGTATTATTTCATGAGCACCATATTATAAATTGGTAGAGTTTCAATATTTGATGTTAATATTGCTTTATATTTGTATTGAAAAATTCAGGTGAATTCTATTTATTTTATTTCATTGGTACAAATTTCAGCATCTCAGGTTTTATCTTACTTCCAAAACAACAACAACAAAAATCATTATAATAGCCTTTTCAAATATTGACTAATTTAAAATACTCATGGATCCCAATAAGAAGTGTGAAAAACTGCTGTTCAAGTTGTTTTTCAGGGGAACCTAAATGACTCACAAAATAATATAGAATTTCACTGTTACCCTTGGTTGCCTTTCAGAGGTTGTAGATAAATCCTTATTGCTGAATGTACAATAATCTTCAGACACAGAAATCATAAAATTCAAGCTAGAGTTATTTAAAATCTCCTTATCATAGGATAGCTTTTGTAGGACCAGAAAGTATTATGTAAGTTGCTACAATAAAGAAGGAATCAATAGTTCTATCCAGCTATGATATCTATGAAATACAGTGATGACCAACACAGCAGGATATCACTCAAGATACAGTAGTCACACTCATATATTTACTTTTATGAGATCTCTTTATTCAATTTATGACTTAATTGTTTTTGTTCTATTTTGAGTTTTACAGTTCTGAGTGTCCTAGCTCTGAGGTATCACTAAAACCAGTTTTCTCTAATAGTGTGCTTTTCAATGAAGTTAATGGAGTGGAAGTGACCTTATGTGTGACTGTGGAATCTTTGGTATTTAATAATGGACACCACTGAATAAATTGGTTTCTATCTGTGTCTCAAAAACAGTTTATCTAACCCTATCCTCCTACATCAGTGGAACTCTGAAACACAGCTTGCTCCAATATTGAGCTGAGTGAACAGCCACAAGGATGGATGCCCCAATCTGTAGGAGCTTCCTAGTGGGACAAAACCTTGGGCCCCACCACCAACAGATCCCTTGGCTTTTCTAGACTGTCTGCAGGGAGTTTCCTACAGTTAGAATCTCCCCAAACCCAAACTCATTTAGCCACCATCCAAACTGCAACCTCAGTGGAACTCTGAAACACAGCTTAATCCAATTCTGAGGGAACTTAAGAGGTGAGTGATCAGCCACATGGTAAAATGCCCCACTTTCTAAGACCTCCATAGTAGGACAAAACCCCAGACACCTTCCCCTTTGCTTTTCTAGCCAGCCAGCTGAGAGTTTCCTGTGGCTTAGATCCTAAATTCCAAATCCATTCAGCCATCATTCAAACACTAGCCACACCTCAACCCCAAATCTGCCTATCCTCCTGCAACATTGATAGAACTTTGAAATACAGCTTGCTCTAATAATGAGGGGACTTAAGAGGGACCAAGAGCTTGCTACAACACTGAGGGGATGAAGAGAGAGCATCAAGAGAGCAAACCAGGAGAGAAGATGAAGAGGGCAGGCTTATAGAGACCTCAGTGGCTTTCTGACACAGATATTGACAGTACAGAGCAAACCAAGAAAAACTCCCAAACACTCAGACAGTCGCATCAAAAATTGAACCAGCTTGCAAAGACATTTGAAAGAAGAGATGGGTAGGCACCAATGCAAGAATTTCTCCAACAACCTAAAAAGCAACATGGTAACACCTGAACCCTGCGGTCTCCCAACAGGAAGACTTGATCATCCTAACCCAGAAGAAGCAGAAGAAAACGACTTTAAACATAACTTGATAAAAGTAATGCAGACCTTTAAAGAGGAAATAGAAAATACCCTTAAAGAAATGGAGGAGAAGAAAACCAAAAATTTGGGAAAAAAATTAATAAATACCTCAAAGAAACACAAGAAAACCAAGAAAAAACAAACAGGTGAAGAAAACAGTTCATGACTTGAAGACTGAAATAGAGGTAACAAAACACAAACCTAGTGAATTCTGGATATGGAAAATATGGGTAAATGAACAGGAATTACAGAGACAAATATAACCAACAGAATACAAAAGATAGAAGAAAGAATCTCAGGCACTGAAGATACTATAGAGGACATAGACTCATTGGTCAAAGAAAACAATAAATCCAGCAAAATATTAACACAAAACTTCCAGGTAATCTAGGACACCATGAAAAGACCAAACCTAAGAATAATAGCAGTAGAAAAGGGAGATGAACTGCCTCTTATTGGCTAATTCTCACATCTTGCTTTAACCCATATTTAGTAATCTGTGTAGACCATGAGGGGTGGCTTACCAGGAGAGATCTTAACCTGCATCTGTCTCAGAGAGGAGAAGCACGGTGACTGCCTGATGCATCTACCTGACTCTGCTTTCTTTCTCCCACAATTCTGTTCTGTCTATTCCGCCTGCCTTATTTTCTGCCCTATTAAAGGGCCAAGGCAGTTTCTTTATTAACCAATGAAAGTAACACATAGACAGATGACCTTCCTCCATCAATTTTTTAGATAGATACCATATACCAAAATTCAATCAAGACCAGGTGAGCAATTTAAATAGACCTATAAATTGCAAGGAAATAGAAGCAGTCATCAAAAACCTCCCAATAAAAAAAGCCCAGGGCTGGATGGTTTTAGTCCAGAATTTTACCAGAACTTCCTAGAAGAGCTAATACCTATACTCCTCAAAGTGTTCCATGTAATAGAAACAGAAGGGACATTGCTAAACTCTTTTTATGAGGCCACAGTTACCATGATACCAAAACCACACAAAGACTCAACCAAGAAAGAGAATTACAGACCAAACTCACTTATGAATATGGATGCAAAAAATACTCAATATAACACTGGCAAATGGAATCCAAGAACACAGCAAAAAAAAAACCCATCAAACATGAACAAGTCATGCTCATCCCAGAGATACAGGGCTAGTTCAACATATGAAAATCTATCAATGTAATCCATTATAGAAATAAACTGAAAAAAAGACATATGATCTTTCATTAGATGTTCAAAAAACATTTGACAAAATTTAACACCCATTCATAATAAAGGTCTTGGAGAGATCAGAGATACAAAGAACATATCTAAATATAATAAAAGCAATATACAGCAAGCCAACAGCCAACATTAAATTAAATGTAGAGAAACAACACAATGTTGTCCACTCTCTCCATATCTCTTCAACATAGTTCTTGAATTTTTAGCAATAGCAAAAAGACAACAAAAGGAGATCAAGGTGATTCAAATTGGAAAGGAAGAAGTCAAACTTTCATTATTTGCAGATGATATAATAGTGTATATAAGTGACCCCAAAAACTCCACCAGAGAACTCCTATAGCTGATAAATACCTTCAGTATTGGCAGGATACAAGGTCAATACACACAAAAAAATTAGAAGTCCTCCTATACAAAAATGATAAAGAAGATGAAAGGGAAATCAGAGAAACATCACCTTTCACAATAGCCACAAATAACATAAAATATCTTGGGATAACACTAACCAAAGAAATGAAAGACCTATTTGACAAGAAGTTTAAGTCTTTAAAGAAAGAAAATGAAGAAGATACCAGACAATGGAAAGATATCCTATGCTCTGGATAGGTAGAATCAACATAGTAAAACTGACAATCCTACCAGAAGCAATCTATAGATTCAGTGTAATCCCCATCAAAATCCCAACACAATTCTTCACAGACCTTGAAAGGACAATAATCAACTTCATATGAAAAAACAAAAAATCCAGGAGAGCTGAAACAAATAATCCTGTGTAATAAAGGAACTACAAAGGCATCACCATCCCTGACATCAAGGCCTATTATAGAGTTACAGTAATGAAAACAGTTTGGTATTGGCATAAAATCAGAGACGTTGACCAACGGAACTGGATTGAAGACGTGGATATTAATCCACACACCTATGGACACCTGATTTTTGACAAAGAAGCTAAAATTATACAATGGAAAAAGAAAGTATCTTTAGCAAATGGTGCTGGCATAACTAGATGTCAGCATGTAGAAGAATGAAAATAGACCCATATCTTTTGCCGTGCACCAAACTGAAGTCCAAGTGGATTAAAGACTTCAATATAAATCTGACCACACTGAACCTGATCGAAGAGAAAGGAAGAATAGTCTTTAATGCTTGGGCACAGGAGACTACTTCCGAAATATAACCCCAGTAGCACAGACACTGAGAGCAACAATAAGTAAATGGAACCTTCTGAAGCTGAGAAGCTTCTGTAAAGCAAAGGACACAGTAAATAAGACAAAAAGGCAGCCTACTGAATAGAAAAAGATCTTCCCCAACTCCATATCAGACAAAGGACTGATATCCAAAATATATAAAAGAACACAAGAAATTACACATTAAAATTCTAAATAACCCAATTAGAAATAGGATACCGAACTAAACAGGAAATTCTCAATAGAAGAATCCCAAATGGCTAATAGATACTTAAGGAAATGTTCAACATCCTTATTAGGATGTTATCCATTATCAGGGAAATGTAAATAAAACAACTCTGAGATACCATCTTAAACCTGTCAGGATGGCTAAGATCAAAAACACTAATGATAGCTTATCCTGGAATGGATGTGGAATAAGGGAACACTCATCCATTGCTGGTGGGAATGCAAACTTGTACAACCATTTTGGAAATCAGTATGGCGGTTTCTCAGAAAACTGGGAATCAACTTACCTCAGCATCTAGCAATACCACTTTTGGGCATATACCCAAAATGTGCTCAATCATACCACAAAAGCATTTGTTCAAATATGTTTATAGCAGCATTATTTGTAATAGTCAGAACATGGAAACAACCTAGAAGCCCCTCAACCATGAAGGGGTAAAAAAAGGTAGCATATTTATAAATTAGATTACAACTAAGCAGTTAAAACAAAGACATCTTGAATTTTGCATGCTAATGGATAGAACTAGAAAACACTATCCTGAGTGAGAAAACCCAGACCCAAAAAGATAAATATGGTATGTACTCACTCATATCCTAGCTATAAACATAGGATGTTGAGTCTATAGCTCATGATCCTAAACAAGCTAAGCAATAAGGTGAACCCAAAGAAAAATATATATAGACCCACCTGAAAATTGGAAACATAAAGGATTGACTGGCAGGGTTGGAAGCATGGGGGTGTGGGAAGAGGGGGATATAGGAGGAGAAGAGGAGGGTAGAGGGGGAGGGTAGAGAAATTGAGGGAATGGGATGGTCGAGATGGAGGAAAAACATAGATGAGAGCAAGAAGAGATATCTTGATTGAGGTAGTCATTATAGGGTTAGCAAAAATCGGGCTCTAGAAAAATTTCCAGAAATCCAAAAGTATGACCCCACCTAGGACCCTGAACGATAGAGGAGAGGGGGGCAGATCTTGAATTGCCCTGTAGTCAGATTGATGATTATCTTAAATATTACCATAGAGCCTTCATCTAGTAACTGCTGAAGGCAGAGGCACAGACCCACTTCAGAGCACTGGACTGAGCTCCGAAAGTCCAGAGTGGGAGAAATGAGAATATGAACAAAAAGGTCAAGACAATCATGGGTTCACCCACAGTTTTTCTGAGCTAATGGGAGCTCAACAACTCCAGCCTGACTAGGAAGGAACAAGAACAGGACCAAATTAGTTCCCCTGAAGGTGGTTGACAGTTACATCACTGGGCAAACTGAGGTACCACTAATAGTGGCACCCAGATTCTTCTCTACTGCATGTACTGGCTTTTTGGGATCCTATTCTCTTTGGATGTATACCTTGCTGAGCCTAGATATTGTAGGGAGGGTCTTGAACCTTCCACAAGCCAATGTTCCTTACCCTCTCTGAAGATTAGGTAAGGGTGGGGTGGGAGGGTGAGTGGAAGGAATGGGAGGAGTGGAGAGATGGGAACTTGGATTGTTATTTTTTTAAAAAAATCTAATAAATTAAAAAAAAAACAGTTTATCTCACATTTGCTGGTTGAGTTTCCTTTTTCTGCTATTATTTTTGTTCATTTTGTGGAACACAGTCCCTAGATCTCTCCATGATCTGCAGTAATAGCTTCTGTTGACCATCGGTGAGAATGCTTTGCTCCATTCCAATCACTCCATCATGACTACTAAAGTACACCTCTCCTTTACAAAAACTTAACTATCTAAGAAAGTATCTTGTTTTCATATATTTTTTTATTTTTTAGGGTTTTAAGATCCCTCAACCAAGTACTACATCTATAATTCATTTAGTTACAATTATATAGTTATATACATCCCTTCATAACTCTAATACTTTCACTCTTATATACAAGACATAGGGGAAAAGTTATGAAGGACAAGTCTGATATGACAAATCCAAGTTTCATGCATTCCCCAGCAAACAACATCCTCCTTTTATAAGCCTTTAGCTTCTCCTGGAGTTGAATATAACAGGGATGTCAGATTGTTGGCCTTCAAAAGGACATGCTGAGATTTCTGATTCACTTCTCTGGTTCCTGTCTATTAATAAAATTTCTGACAGCTTCCTGCTGTGAAGCAAAATTCAGTGACAACTTTCAGATACTTGTTGCCAAGAAAGATTTTGACTGCATATAGTTTTCAACTGGCATAGTTTAAAATATGACCTTTGTTTTCCTTTGTGTATTTCTCATTGTGGGATTAATGTGAACTGTGCCATTTTGCCAGACTGTTAAGTGCATCATTCAGTCTTCACTAAGACTAAATTTTATAAAAGGGATACCAAGAACTTGTCCACCTTCTCTAATTAAAGCTTTATGTGTTCTCTTTACCAGTTCTCAATCTCATCGGCTGCCGGTTCCTCACAACAAGCCTTGAAGCCTGCTTTATGAGGTGTATACAGTGTGAGAGAAGCTATTTAAAACACTTTGCTGGTGGAGTCATGTTCTATGTAATTGGCTTAACCTAAATCTTTAATATTTCACTTACTATAATCTCAAGATTCATCTATGTTATAATATCTTAAGTGGTTTGATTTAAAACTGAACATCATTTTATAATAATTTACACAAGTGTCTATTACACATTAATATATCTGAAGCACTTAGGTTGGTTTCATGCCTTAATCATTTTTAATAATGTTTCAAAATGTGAGGGAGTCTAAACATTCATTTGACTCTCAGATATAAATTATTTTTATGAATAAATAATAAGCAGGATTATTATATAATATAGTATTAATTTTGGTAAATTTTAGTTTTGTGCAGAACTTCTATATAGTTTTCCTTAGATATTGTACAGTTCTTTATTCCCACTGATATTGTGCAGGATTTCAATTTTATAATGTCTTGTCTGTGTGTGTGTTTACGCATGTGCATCTGTATGTCTATACATTCCACTGACCATGTGTAGAGTCAGTGGACAATATGGCAAACTTATTTTTTCCTTTTACAATCTGGATCCCAAGGATCACGTTCAGAAATTCAGGTTGTCAGTCTGGGTAGCATGTTCCTTGTAATTGTTGATCCACTTACGGGCTTGTCAGTTTTTTCATTTTCTCAAACGTATTTTATTTTCATGAAAATTTTAATAGCCATCCTAAATCACTACAGTAACATCTCAATGTGCCATTGGTTTGATTTCAGCATCATTATTAATTGTATTTAGAAATTTTGCTTTATTTAATTTCACTTTACTTTCTAACCACAGTTCTCTCTTCCACTCCTCATCCTGCCCTCTCCTGCCTCACCCCCAGCCCAATTCCCATCCACCTGTCTTGACAATATCAGTACTTTTTAAGCTGTTTTTAAAACACCATTGGCGTTATATCCCTCCTACTTCCTAACCAGTGTTTTATCTGGCTGTCAATACTTTTGCTACTCTGAGTTTTAGATACTTAGTATTTTTTATAATAACTACTGTTTTGTATATACTTTGAGAATAAATTCTACTACTTTCTAGAATGGTTTTTACTCTTTTGACTATTTTTTTTGTTTTGATGATAATTTTGTTTGAGGTAGGACCCAATATTTCTTCATGTCAGTGAGTTTTTGTTGTACCTAGTAAATATTATAAAGCTAAAATTAAAAGGATTTCCCCATGAGAATCATTTCTAGGATTTCAGCATTAATACATTTTAGCTGATTTCATGCATGCCTTAGAATACATAATTGGTCTAATTTCAAGGTTTAGAATTATGAATGCCCAGTATTTCCAGTACTACGTATTGAAGTGATTATCTATTCATCATTGTAAAGTCTTGTTGCTTTGGTCAGAGATCATTAGATCTCTATATGTGGATTTATTTTTGACACAACTATTCTGCCCCACCAAGCTGTAAAAATCTCATTGTATTTTAAAACAAATATTAAAATAAATCTAATTTTCTAATGGAATAGTTGAATATCTTGAAAGTTTGAAGAATATTAAGAAAGAAAAATTTGGAAGCAACACATTTTATGTTTCCAACCAGGTTTTGGTGTTATAGAATTTACACCACTATCTCTGACATCAAGCACTATTATAGGCCTACAGTAATGGAAACAGCTTGGTTGGTATTGGCATAAAAACAGAGAGGTTGACCAATGTAATAGAATCAAAGTCCCAGATATTAATCCACACATCTATGAACACCTGATTTTTGATAAAGAAGATAAAACTATACAATGGGAAAAATAAAAACATATTCAACAAACGGTGTTGGCATAAGTGGATATCAGCATGCAGAAGAATGCAAATAGATTCATATCAAATCCCATGCACAAAACTCAAGTCCAAATGGATTAAAGACCTCAATATACATCCAATCACACTGAACCTGATAGAAGAAAAATTGGGAAGTAACCTTCAATGCATGAGCAAAGAAGACCACTTCCTAAATACAACCCCAGAAGCACAGACACTGAGAGCAACAATAAATAAATGGAACCTCCTGAAATTGAGAAACTTCTGTAAAGCAAAGGAAACAGTCAATAAGACAAAAGGCAACCTACTGAATGGAAAAAGATCTTCACCAATCCACATCAGACAGAGGGCTGATCTTCAAAATATACAAAGAACGTAAGAAATTTAACATCAAATTAGCAAATAATCCAGTCAAAAATGGGGTATAGATCTAAACAGAGAATTCTCAACAGAATTATTAATAATGATAAATGGCTAAATACACTTAAGGAAATGTTCAACATCCTTAGCCATCAGGGAAATGCAAATCCAAATGACTCTAATATTCCATATTACACCTGGCAAAGGGCTAAAATCAAAATCACCAATAATAGCTTAAGTTGGAGAGGGTTTGGTGTAAGGGGAACACTGTTCTATTGCTGGTGGCAATACAAACTGGTACAATCATTTTGGAAATCAATATGTTGGTTTTTCGGAAAATTATGAATCAACCTACACCACAACCCAGTAATACCACTCTTGGGGCTATACCTAAACGATGTTCAACCATACAACAAAGAGATTTGTTCAACTATGTTTACAACAGTATTATTTGTAATAGCTAGAACCTGCAAACAACCTAGATGTCCCTCAACCAAAGAATGGATAAAAAAAAATTGGTACTTTTACACAATGGAATACTATTCATGGATAAAAAGCAATGAGATTTTGAAATTTTCATGAAAATGTATGGAACTATTAAAAACATCCTAAGGAAGGTAATTCAGACCTAGACAGATGAGCATGGTATGCACCCAATCATAGGTGAATACTACCTGTAAAGCAAAGGATTAGGAGCCCATATCCATGACCCCAAAGAAGCTAAGTAACAAGGAGAACCTTAAGACAAATATATACAGATCTCCCAGTGAAAGGTAAATACACAAGAACTTCTAAGAAAATTGGGACCATAGAAGTGAGGGGAGAATAAAGATGGAAGGGGAGAAAGAAGGGAGAAAGGGAGGGAGGAAGAAGTCAAGAGGTTACTGGATGATCGAGAGGGGGAAGTTACGAGACAGAGAACACGGGAAAAGATATCTTTGTTGAGAGAGCCATTTGAGGCTAGCAAGAAATCTGGCATTAGAGAAATTCCAAGGAATCCTCAAGGATGACCCCAGATAAGACACTAAGCAATAGTGGAGGGGGTGCCCAAACTTGCATTACCCTGTAGTCAGAGTGATGGCTATCTTAAATATAAAATAGAACCTTCATACAGCAACTGATGAAAATAGAGGCATAAAATTGCAGAGGAGCACTGGGCTGAGCTCCCAAAGTCCAGTTGAAGAGTCTCTTGTTTAGGTTATCCACACTAAATTACCATGAAGGGAACATAAGAAATGGCGCTTCCTCCACTTCTGCCACTGAAAAGTAGTAACACCTAGACAAACAACCTTCAAGTGGAAGTAAGATCTTTTGCTACCATTTATTCAAATTAATATCTGAGCTAGGCATTATGTATGATATCTAAAAAGAAACTTTGAGCAAAATTTTATCATTTTTGAATTTATGGCTGTAGTAGCTATATTCTTTTGCTAGGATCACCCAAACAAATTGCAACATACTCGCTGGTCTAAGTAATTAGTGCTTCATAATTTTGGAAAGTGAAGTACACAATGAATATTTAGACAGATCTGATTTCTTCTATTGTTTTTTCTCATTTTTATTAAACATGGCTGTTGCTTCATTGTGTCCTCACATGGTGTTTTCCCATGTTGCAAAAACTATGAATAATTTTTCAGAGCTGGCAATGTTTCTTACTCTTTTGGCCTGATTATGCAGAATTATCTCTTTGAAGTTTCTATTTCCAAGTACAAACTCAGGTAATTTTTAATATAAATGTGTTTGTTTGCACATAAACATTATAAACATTGAGATGGATGGTATAGTTTATGTCCTATAAGCATTTATGTTGTATACATATATATTCATTATTATTGATTTTATTTTCATGTGCTTATTATTTCTTTGTTAAACAGGAGTTATAACTAGTCTTATATAATTATTTAGTGATAATTTTGATTAGTTAGCCCCAAAAGAATTTTTCATTAATTTTTACCTAGAGAAGTATTATCCTCATAAAATATCACTATAAAATAATAACATTGCTATTATAAGATTATTTTAGATATCTTAATCATTAAGATCAATATCTTAATGATCTAACACCTTTAAGTAAATATGGCAACACATCTTTCTAATTCTTATATTAGATCTTTGCACATATGATCTAAAGAATGTAACTGTGGAAGTACATGTAGTGACCAATGAAAAATTATTGTATTCTGAAAGAGACTGGCACATAAAAAGCCATATATAAAAAGTGGAGTTTTCTGCAATTAGGATTATAAAATGCCTCATACAAGCAAGCAAAAGGAATTTTCCTTTAAACTAAGGATTGAAAATGGCAGACAAAACATGTAAGAATCAGGTTGGCATGAGCCCGTGAAATGTGTGTTCAGTAAGGCTAGGGATTTTTCTGTGTTTTCTTCTAGTGTTCAGACATAAGAGAGTATTGACTCAGAAGGAGGGCTGGCCATTATTCAAGAAGACACCATGGGAAGTAAAACTGCTTACTTTTAACAAAGTACCCAAACCAGATAGACAAAGGCCACATGTTCTCTCTCATCTGTGGTTCTTAGCTCCAAATCTTCAAATTTAAGGTAATTCTCTCTTTCAAAAATATACCACACAGTTCAGTCAAAGCCTCAGAAGAATTGATACCCTCCTTTTGGCGGATCTAGCATTCATAGGACCAGAAGGTATTATCTAAGTTGGGAAGGGGAGTAAATAATGAATAAATAATGTTATTCGACTGTAGCATTTGCAAATTACAACAATGACCAGTATGACAGGATTTTCGCAAAAGTACAATAGTGTCACTTTTATCTTAGTGGTGACCAACAGATGTCTAATTAAACTTAAGTGACACTAATTATGATAGAAATCATATCTAGTGTTTGGTAGGAAGTGTCACCCCAGCTCCTGGGTTCCAATTACATGAATAGTCTGGGAAGTTTTGGTGAAAGCTCCACTTCAGCCCCGTCATTCATATACCCAAAGAGTCTGAAATTCTTGGTTAGAAGTGTCTCCCCAGCCCCTGGCACCCCTACACCCATAGTCTGGAATGTTTGAAAGGAAAGTTCCATCCCAAGCTCCCTTACATAAGAGTTGCTCCAGTCCAAACTCCACATACGAGAAAGCCTGCCAAAGAGTGATCCCTTCCTAGAGATGCTCAAGATCACTCCCACAGGGTATTTAAACTGCTTCTCCTAGAGAACGAACACATTATTTCCTGGTCTTCCTTCCCGATTTCCTCTCTGAGGGCCTGAAAAGTCACCCGGGAGCGCTTGTATCCATTAAACCTTGGCTTTTTAAATTTGGTTTGATTTGATCTGATTTGGATTATTGCATCGGCAGAGAGACTTATCAGGGTGCAAAAACTTTTCATCTGGTACCAGTAATCTAGCCAACAGCCAGGGTTAGTGGGGCAACTAATTTTAGAAGAGAACCTAAAACCACAACTTTACTCAACTAGCATAATCTCCGATTGCTTTCCAACGCTTATCCGAATACCCAGAGGTTGGTGTACCTCTCACCTGTCGTCAAAGAAGTTTCTATCTACCGCAGATGAAGACCATTTCAGAAATTCACAACTGGTGTGCAGAGATCAAGTGATTACCTCCAAAACTCTCAAAAACAGATAAATCTACAATTTAATTCCTGTAACTCAAACTCCGGGAACATGGTGGAAGACTGACTGGAATAGCTGAAAGTGGCTTACCCTAGTCTTTAGTGATATCTAAACAATATAGCTGCACAAACAAGACCTGACCAATGAAAATTTTAATAGATATGCTAACTGGGGGGTGGGGGTAATCTCAAGCAGTTTACCCAGAGACCAAGAATTAGAGTCAACTGATAACCACTAAAACAGGGAGAATCATCTCCTCTGCAGGATTAGTCCCCAGTTCATCACCCAAAACAATGCAGCAGGCTCTGAAATTGTGCACACACAGAGCCCTCAAAACAAAATGAGTAGGTTGTATTATATATTTATGCATATATATGTAACAATTTTAATGAAAGAAAAAGTGTCCACGGGTTTCAAAGAGAGTAGGTGCCTTGGAGACAATTGAAGGGTGGAGAGATGGCATGTGTTGGTGGAAGAAAATATAGGAGGAAGATGATTCAATTATACTTGAATAAAATTTTTAGTAAAAAGAATAAACATAAAAATATTAGTAAATGAATAGAGAGTAGGACAAAGACACCCATAAATACATGGAAGCACTTCCTTCACCTTGATCAGTGAGTTCTAAAATTCAGCTAGTCCATAGAAAACAAGGATAAAAATTCAAAGGATCTGTGGCTTTACTTGTCAGTGTTGAAGCTGAGTTTTATCTCTATTGGGCTAGAAGATTGGATCTTTGAAGAAAGCCATTTGTCAGAGCAGGAAACTGTGGGGGAATTTCTTAACTATTATCCCCCAGGGGCTTCTATCATTGCTAAGATCAATGTGAGTGGGTCGCTAACACCAACAACTGCTGTTTGCCTTTAAATATACATATCTTTTGGAATGTATAACCTTCCCTTTATTAACTGAAACACATTAATTAATTACTTACAATGACATTTGCTGAAAAATTCCGTAAGAAACAAATGCTACTTATTAAACTAATCTGTAAACATGCTCCAGAAGCGTATGATATGGCTGTGGAGGATATGAAGTAAATATATATTGAGTGCATTCACTTTCCTTTAGGTGTGAAAATAACAGACTAGGATTTGTATCCCTTTACCATATGGGCTGGGAAGTTTGGTGAGGCACAGTAAATGTCTGTGTCATATTTATTTTGGACTTATGCATCATCTCAAGGAAATTAAATATCATTCCAACTGCTGGAATTGGCAAATAAAAGTAGATCTTAGTCTCCCAAGTCTTATGCAAGTTTATTTTCAACAGATGATATAGTCACCTTTCAATTTTTATAGTTCAGAGAAAGACAGAATCAAAATACTGTCACAGTCTTTTAAATTCAATAGTAACAAGGGATTTCATTGACATTTTCTTAGAAAATTGTTTATCTTTGTTCCCTGTGCATATCTTCCATGCAAGAGGCCAAATACTAGCACAACTGGGGCTAAGCCTCTTCCTCCTGATTTATAGGCTCCAGGAGTACTTAGTGACAACGTTTTTTTAAATTTATTTTTCAAGACAGGTTTCTATGTAACAGCCCTAGCTCTCCCATAGCTAGCTCTTGTAGACCAGCCTGGCCTTGAAATCACAGACATTCACCTATCTCTGCCTCCCAAGTTCTGGAAGTAAAAATGTGTGCCACCACTGCCCGTAATAGTTATGCATTCTCTACTAAAAGTAGATTTTATGTATTTATTCATCAAATTTAAATATATATGTATGTATATATATATATATATATCAGTTTGAGAAGTATAAAAAATTGCATCTGCTTTAATGTAAGCTGAGTATCTTTTGTCTACAAGTCTTTAATTTCCATAGTGAGCAATATAGTTTTTAAATGCTGTTATTACAAGAAGGTAATTCTAGCCCGAAATAATATACAGTTTTACTATTCCAAATTAAAATCTTATTTTTCTTGGTTCAAATCAATATTTTCAATATTAAATAGTAAATAACTATTTTGAGTAATTGAGCAAAGTCGTTTTAAGCAGAACATTTGGAAAATCAATAATGTTTCTCAATGGTTAAATTTCTTACACTGTATTGTACATGTTATTAATGTATTATTGGGTTTGTTATGATTATTTAACAGACTGAAAAAATGCATAGGTAAATATATTCTTATAATAGAAAATTTTCTGTAAGAAAATGTAATTTTACTACTGTCTCCCATGTAATTACTATTAATATGCTGATTTTATATGCTAAATAATATTACTATGCTAAAATCTTGACTTTCATGTGGACTTAGATTTTCTTGTTTTATGCATGCATACTTACACACCTCTAACATATAGAGATGTCTAAATTGTCTGAAGCAGATGAAATTCATTCAAACCAAGGTTCAAGACTTGTGTCAGTTATATTAGACTATAAGTAAATCAATATGGATTTTGAATAAATACAAACACTAACATGGAGTATTGCTGAAATTGTTAAGGCCAAATTCCTTTTTTTATCAAGGAAAAAAAACTTCATATTTTTGTCTTTTTATAAATGTTTTGATTTTTATGTTCTGCAGACTCAGTCAGAACAAGTAAATCCATGCAAAGGAATGCACAAAACACAGGAATTGGAAAAAAAACTAGTAAGAAATAATATAACATGAAACAATGAAAACACATAATACATATGGAACATTTATTGTTCTTCTACCTTAATTTATGTCTTTCTGAAGTTATTTGTTCATTCTTTTTCATCATTCTTTTCCTTCCTCATCTCACGTCCCATATTTTCTTTTCCTTTCTCTTCCTTTCTATTTATCTTTATTTTAGCTCTTCTGATTTTTCCCCATACACTCAAATCTTATTTTTTACTTGATTTATGTACATCATCTATAAAGTTCAAAGCTAGTGAAAAGCACTAAAACCACGGTTCATGCAGATTGAAGTATTGCATTATTTTTCAAAATGAAAAGTTTATACTTTTCAACCTTTAATATCTATTATTAATTTATTTGTTGAGAAGCAGCTCATGTATTTTACTGGCCTTTAAACCCATATAGTGCAGAGTTTGTCCTTGAACTGTTCTTTCTCCATATCTGGTTCTCCAAACTGCTTTTACAGCACTCACCAAAATGTCTGATTCCGGTGCTGATTGATTGAATGCATGGCCTGAGTGTCAACTCACATTGGAGTCCTCAATAGCAGCTGACCTATTCCATAAATTATAAAATTTAATAAAATAACTAAATAAATGAAAAGTCTATATAGAAAGTTAGAAATATTTTACAAAGGAAAGCTGACCTTCTCAAGAAAATCGGTTTATATCAGAAATTATACTGAAACTGTATTTTGTCTTTGATCTTCTGTGTTGCTGAACAAATTCTTCAGTGCATCCATCATTATGATTATAATGTGATCCTCACACTCTATGCCTCTAATTTCACATTTCAATCAATCCCAAAAATTACTTCCTTAGTAGGAAAGACTAGGGAGAAAAGTAGACAACCAGTTAAATATTTAAAGTATATGCTTAGATTATATAGAAAATCCAAATTATATATCACATATTTCCTTCTAGTTTTTTGTTTTTGCTTTTTTTATTTTTGCATTGCTTTTTTACAAATTGAGATAGAAGTAAACAGAAATATATTTCATTAAATGCTAATTAATAAGTAACAAAGTACCTAGGCGTGAGGTCAATGAAAAATAAAGATCCAAAGACAACATTAAACTATTATTTTCCACAAATTAAAGCATATTTGTCTATTATTTGAATTGTGAAATATGACCACATACTTAATTTTTTCATAATGTAAATAAATCTATGATATCACAGGTGCATTTTCTAAAACATTTTGTCCTATAAATTATTACTATACTACGCAAAGGCATATACAGTATTATAGAAAATGTGGCTGAAATACATTTGTTGTCTTGTATATGCAACACATCTCTATCGGTTCTTGCATAAAGATAAAGGCAAACAAATCACAGATCCAATATCATACATGTATATTATTAACTTAGAAGAACCCAGGATGTGCTGCAGTGGTAAATGTTTTTGTGTTATTCTGTTATTTATTCCAATTAAAAAATCCTGGTGTATTTATAATTCATGTATTCAACACTTTCAAATAATGGACTGATTTTCTCTTCAGCTTACTTTCTTACTCACTCAAATGCAGGGAGATCTACAAAGAGTCGCTATTTCCCAAACCATCCACCCAAGTTTCGCAGAGCACATAAAAAGAATGGAATTTCCTCAGAGCAGCAAATGACAAGGGGGAGTGCATTTGTCTGACAGTTTGATTTGTGTTGATTTACAGTGGAATTACACATAGCGTTTTGCCTTATGGTAAGTATAAATGTAAATAAATAAAACAATAACTTGTTTGTTAATAGTAAGCATGATCATGTTTGAGTAATATGTTGATGCTGGCAACATCTGTTCAAGAAAAGGTGAATCTAAATCATATTTCCTACTTAAGGAAAGATTTTTAAATAACTATTTCTTGTCAGTGCTTTCTGTGCCAAATACGTATTTGGAATTAACAAGTTGTGAATGAGCAGAATAAAAATTAAAGCACAATGCAGTTGATTTAATGAACAATAAAATACCTAAGTAAAAAAGAAACAAAAATATATGGGGACTAGAGAGATGCTGTAGCAGTTAAGAGCACTTGTTAGTTTTCCTGAGGACTTGTGTTCAGTTCCCAGCACCCACACAGCAGTTCACAGCTGTCCCTAACTCCAGACCTAGGGGAGCCACACTTCCCTCCCCCCAAAAAAATCTCTTACTTGATATACAGTGATAGTTGTATGTGAACTGTCCTAAACGCTCCTTTAGAGAAACTATAGCCTGGCCTGTTATGTCATATAAATTCAGAAAATTTAATTGGCTTCAGCTCTAAAACATTTCTTGGAGAAATTGAAGGTAAATAAAACTCTTCAATTTATTTATTCATAGCAACTTAAGGAATCTTATTAATGATTTTCTTTGTAGACTTTTGTATTAAACATAAACTTTTCGACTCTATGAGGGAAAACTTTATCACACTTTTACTGCCTAAATAGAACATTTTAATATCATTCTCTTTCAACTTCGGTTCTTTTTCATTGTAGACCTGTGTTAGCAGTAAGCAAAATTATTCTATATCCTTAATGCTATTCTATCTTGAAATTTTCTGTGCAAAAAAAAAATGAACCCATTATTCTTTTATCAGAATAAGGAAAGTTCTAGGTACACATGCAAAATACTTGTGGATTTTTAGTTTCTAGTGTTCTAAGAATGGCATCTTGTGCACAAAGATCCTTGTAGAGTTATTCTTCTCCTCTGAAACTTATAGTCTTCACAAGCTTTGCATACACTTTCTGCATTTCTTTTTATTTACTTTTTAAATTGATTTTTATTGAGCTCTACATTTTTCTCTGCTTCCCTCCCTGCCTCTTCCCTCCCCTTCAACCCTCCCCCAAGATCCCCATGCTCCCAATTTACTAAGGAGATCTTGTCTTTTTCTACTACCCATGTAGGTTAGATCAATGTATGTCTCTCTTAGTGTTCTCTTTGTTGTCTAGGTTCTCTGGGATTGTGATTTTGGGGCTGGTTTTCTTTGATTTATGTTTAAAAACCACTTATGAGTGAGTACATGTGATAACTGTCTTTCTGGGTCTAGGTAACCTCACTCAAAATTATGTTTTCTAGCTTCATCCATTTGCCTTGTTGACCATGTCCTTTGCTTTACAGAAGCTTTTCAGTTTCAGGAGGTCCCATTTATTAGTTGTTTCTCTCAGCGTCTGTGCTACTGTGGTTATATTTAGGAAGTGGTCTCCTGTGTCAATGCGTTCAAGTGTACTTCCCACTTTCTCTTCTATAAGGTTCAGTGTGGCTGGCTTTATGTTGAGGTCTTTGATCCATTTGGACTCTAATGTACATGGTGATAGATATGGGTCTATTTTCATTCTTCTACATGTTGATATCCAGTTATGCCAGCACCATTTATTAAATGCTGAATTTCATTTAATAATATTATCTCTCAGGCTCTCACTAGAATTGTCTGTTAAGCTCTGATTATAATATTCAACCACACTTACAGCCCAAAGTTCTAAACTCCTTCACACTCTTTCTGTAAATCAATTGTCACAGCATGAAAACTACATGGTCGATTTATCAAAGCTATGGACCCAAAAATATTTCTATTCTAAAAATCACATTATTTTACACTATCAGAAATTATATGTATTTATGTACAAAAATGGACATATTCCAATCTAATTTATTTGATCAGTGAAGGGCTGTGATCGATCTGCAATTATGATTAACTAGACTAACTTTAATATATAATACTCAGCTTTAATAAAGGAAAGAAAAGGGAACTTACAAAAGCAAAGGTTCCAGCAAGGAGCGCAGGGAAACAAAGAGAGTAAAAACAAACACGGATCTTTTAAAGGTATTTGGAACCCCGGAGGGGTCACGCCCTCAGAAAAAGGAATTGGTCAGCTCCCCCATCAGATCAGAAGTTTTTGTTTTCAATAAATTCAGTCTACTAAGAATATCATTTTATATATATATATATATGCCTCTACTAAATATAATTTTTGTATTATCTATTTCTCCTTTTCTTAAATGATACAGCATCTCTTTTTGCTAAATTATGATCTCCTTTCTGTTTCCTGAGGATTTTCTTTACTCACAAACACATAAACAGTTTTTGTTGATCTAGAAACAAAAATCACATGAATAAAATTAATTATTTTCATTAGTTTTTCATGTGTTTATAAGATAGGTTTGTAAGTATGATATCTATCACTTTTTTTGTAGATGCCATCATTACATTTCTTTCTCTTGTCCAGCAAAATTCTAATTATGGCAAATAATTTTAAAACATTTTTAAAACGATAAAGCTTCAGATAAAAATTTACTACTCATGTCAGGTTTCTTTGTTTTCTCTTGTTTTGTTTCTCCTAATCGCCTCAAGAGCATATACACAGAAATACATGCCTCAATAAATGTGTGGTTGTTACAGAACTGCCTATTACTGGTCACCATGGATGCAGTACCAATTAAATCCATAGACTTCAATAAATTGCCCATATTATCTAAAAAAAATATCTATTTGCCTCTATGTTGTTTTGGATCATGTGAATTTATTTATGAAAAACATAATATTTAATGCATTTAATTATTCAATCTAAGTTTATCTCTGTATAGTAATTTACAGAAAATTATAATATCAAAATTTTATTTAAATCATGGTACAACATAAAGTAAAATTATTACATACATTTTTTTGTGATGCATTGGTTGGGGTTTTTGCTTAGTTGTGACCTAAATTGTTTCTTAACCTTCAGCTTTAAGGATTTTAAAAGGTTTCAAATTCTTAAAGAAAAATAAAAAAGCAAAATAGCAGTGAAGCCAGATCATTAACCTGAGCCAGTGACAAGATGTCTGCTCTAAGTTCAGAATTTACCCAAGGAAAGGATGTCAATAAGCACTGATGAGATCCACGAAGTAGGTGAAAAGCAGCAAATAGAACAATCACTCAAAATGACACATCTCAAACTCAAAGAAATAAAGATCCACGTCAACTGGCTTCAACTAACAACTTGTAGAAAATGGACTTTTAAACTCCTTTAGGTACCTTTGTCCACAGATATATTTGAAAACAATACCCATTCTCACACAACCATAGAACATAAGAGGTGCGGTGACAGTTCAGAAAGACTTAGGGTGATCCAGTCAAAGGCTTCATAGCTAATACTAACCAAGATTTTTTATTACTTGTGCTTATGTTTTATTCAAATTAAAAAAATGATGTGTATAATAAAGTAAATCAGAAAAAAATAAAGCCTATCAATCACATAATGAATACAATTGCTAAAGGAAAATGAATGCCATCTTATTTCAAATGAACAAGCTATGTCAATCATGATGACCCATATTTTAATAATAGTTTAAGTTTAAAATATTTATTAAACAAAGGGTGAACACTATGAATTATACAACAGATTATATAACACCAAAAAAAATCCAGATGTCAGGGAATGTAAGGGTTAGAATCAGAAAAGAAAATGAAAGCTAGTGGGGGTGTCAGCTCTGTGCCTAGTTTTAGATGCAGTAGTAGTGTAGGAAGCCACAATAGGCATACCATGCATTTATATTTAGAAACACTTAATCTAGCAATCTATCATATGCCAATATTAATGGTTTATATGTATTTTTTAAAATATATGATATATTTGTAAGAGAATGTTAACTATTAGAAAGTAGGTATCAACTAACATTATTTGAGAAGTATATGCAAAATACATTCCAATCCTAGATACAAATGGGTTACCTTTCATATTATGCTCCTTATAGGTTACTGAGGATTTTGAATAATGTGTCGCATTAGCTACTAGGTGAATAATGATCAATATCAGTTATAAATATTAGTTACAGATACATTCAGCAGTGTAAAAGGAAATGAGATATATAACATTACCGTTGCCTCCTTCCTAAAAGGATCTAGTTTATAATTACAGGGAGATTTTAGTTGCAGGAGAACAGTTGAAAATACACCACAAATGAGATAAGTGGTAATTGTATGAGCACATTCTAATTATTTTTTTGCTTGTTGCTATGTCAACTTGACACAATGGAGAGTTGTCTAAGTAGATATATGGTCAGTATTATTACCTGAGTTATTACTACCAACAAATCGTTTGTTATGTTAGCTAGTCTGTGGGTGCATTTTTTCTTGAGTAACAATTGATATATGAGGATTCAGACTACTCATAGTGATCGTCCTCCTAGGTCCTGAGTGGAATATGAGCAAGCCGGTAAGCACAATTTCTCCATTTCTTCTGCTTCACTTCTTGATTCCAGGGCCCTGACTTGACTTCCTGTCCTGGCTTTCCTCAGTGAAGGACTGTGACCTGAGATATTTTATCCAAAATAATCACATTACTCCCCGAATTCCTTTTGGTCACAATGTTTATCATCACAGCAATAAAAAAGAAGTGGATATTCAGCATAGTATTTCTGTGGTAAATTGATAGGCTTTTTAGCTTTCTGAGAATAGTATCTGTTTTTGCAGAATTTAATGAAATTGGGAAGAAATTTGTGTCTTACTGAATTTTGCAAAGCATATATCTTTCCCTAAACCATTTATTTGAGATAATAACTATTGTGTTTTGTTTGTTAACAAATCAGTTCTCCAAAAAGCTATGTTAAGGATAGATATTTTTTCCCTTTCTTTCTATTGTTAACCTGAGAGACAGGAAAACCTAAGACTTGTCTTAGATACAGATTGCGAGCTTCTCTGCTAATTTCAGAATGAGGCACCCTAACCAATTTCAGAAACAAGTAATAATCTGTAAACACACCAGCTACAGAACTTCAGATATCACTTATATCTCCTAAATTCTTTGAAATATAAACAATTCCATGGCAAGATTTGAACTTAATTTTTTAAAAAAAATCTCATTTAAAATGTACTACCTTCTATGTTCTTCATTAAGCAGCTTGTTAAAATTTTTTAATAAGAAAATAAGGAACTGTGATAACAAAATCCAATTGATAATGTCAAGAGACATAGCCAGTTCAAATCCAATTGATAATGTCAAGAGACATAGCTCAGTTCTTAAGATGACTTAGCATTCTTACAGAGGGCCTAGACTCAGTAGCTAACATCCACATGACAGTACAAGGCTTCCATTGACAATAGTTCCAGTTGATATGAAGCACTCTTCTGTTGTCTGTGAGCACTAGGCACACACATATAGCATATTCATATATGCATGCAAACATTCATACACATTAAAAATAAAAATCATAAAAATCAAAGGACGAATACTCTTTTCTTCAAAAGAGTTTTCAGAATCTTAATAGTTTTCAATTGTTGAGCCATCACTTTGATTTTAAATGTCTACTCCATTCCTAAAACTACTTAGCAAAAGCATGAATACTGAATATGCAATGTTAACTATATTAGGATTCTAAACTTTAAATCAGAATAAATATGAAAGCTTGTTTTAGCAGTTAAATGTCTAATTTTAAAATATAAAACTAAAGTAAACATTGAAAATAACACAAATTATTAAATAGTGACATGGGTTTATACCTCACAAGCAAAGGGACTCTCCAAAAGGCACTAATCACATGATTGAATTTTAATAATTCTATTTTGATATACTGACTTATGTAACAAAGATATTTTTTCATATCCATGTATTTAAGGATAAAGATTCACAGTAATAACAATTCTTTTATAATTAAAATTACCACTGATAAAAGCAAATATTTTTTTTCTTTTTTTTTTTGCCGGAAAAAAAATGGGAACTTGGGGGTGGGGTGGGATGGGGGGATGGGGGGATAGGGAGAGAAAAGTGTGAAGTGGAGGATGGGAAGAGCTTGGGGGAATAGGATGGTTGGGATATAGGAAGGGTGGATATGGGAACAAGGAATTATATATCTTAATTAAGGGAGCCATTCTAGGGTTGGCAGAGACTTGACTCTAGAGGGGTTCCCAGGTGTCCAGGAAGACGCCCCCAGCTAGTTCCTTGAACAGCTGAGGAGAGGGTGCCAGAAATGTCCAAAAGCAAGTATTTTGATTATTGATTATTAGATAAATAAGTGGATATATGATAGATGGCTACATAGATGACAGTTGTAGAATATAGGTATGTTCTTTGTCAGAAAAGATGTTCGTTTTCATTGATGGATGCAAAGCATCTATTTATTTCTTAAGTGATTACTTAAGAATACAGACTAAACATTTTAGATTCCTCTGTTGAGTGGCCTATGTTTAGGTCTGTACTCCATTTTTTTTTTCTTGGATTATCTCTTCTTTTGTTGACCTAAACAGAGAACTCTCAACAGAGGAATCTAAAATGCCTGAAAGACACTTAAGGAAATGTTCATCATCCTTAGCCATTAGAGAAATGCAAATCAAAACAACTCTGAGATTCCATATTACACCTGTAAGAATGGGCAAGGTCAAAAACACTGATGACAACTTATGCTGAAGAGGCTGTGATGTAAATGGAACACTCTTGCGTTGCTGGTGGGAATACAAGCTGGTACAGCTCCTTTGAACATCAGTGTGGCCACTTATCAGAAAATTAGGAAACAACCTTCCTCAAGACCCAGTAATACCACTTTTGGGTTTATATTCAAAGGATGCTCAATCGTGCCACTAAGACATGTGCTCCAATATGTTCATAGCAGCATTGTTTGTTATAGCCAGAAACTGGAAACAACCTAAATGCTCTTTGACTGAAGAATGGATAAGGAAAATGTGGTACATTTACACAATGGAGTACTACACAGCAGCAAAAAAAAAATGATATCTTGAATTTTTCAGACGAATGAATGGAGCTAGAAAACGTCATTTTGAGTGAGGTAACCCAGACACAGAAAGACAGTTTTTACTTGTATTCACTCATAAGTGGATTTTTCAGTATAAAGCAAAGAAAACCAGCCCACAAATCACAATACAAGAGGACCCTAAGAAAGACATACATAGATATAAATGCATGCATGGGTAGTAGAAGACAAGATCTCCTGAGTAAATTTGGAGCACGGGGACCTTGGGAGAGGGTTAAAGGGGAGGGGAGAGGCAGGGATGGGATCATAGAATAATGTAGAGCTGAAAAATAATAATGAAAAAGAATACTGATTAATTATATGGGGCAGTATTTGCATAAATATATATATATATGCACATATTTGTATCTCTAAATTGTACTGACTAGTTTTTGTCTTGATTTTCATGACTTGTATTTTTAAAAAGTCTCTCACTGTGCTCACCTGATTAATTCATAACTTTATGGACAGTTCACACAAATAGTGATATACTTATTTGATGTTTATATTAGTTGGAAATGAGTTACTGTGATACATTTAGAAAAGATTGAATTCTATTATTTTAAACAAGGACTTGAGTGGCCTGGTGTTTGGATCCTTTCTGTTATGATATATAATATTAAGGACAAAGTGATCCATTGTGGGGATAATGCCTTATCAATCCTGTTGCTATTCTGAGTCCTGGGATTTGTCGCCATGGACACTGAGCTAAGATAACACTCAGAGTTTCACACTCTAACATTGACACAGAAGCTGGAAATTGCAGTAACTGTGTTTAAAATGAAATCACCCAAAATAAGCAATGATGTGTGTTTTATATAAGAAGATAGGCTTTTTTCCATCTTCCTCCTCTTCATCTTCGCCTCTGCCTCTCTCCCCACTTTTCTGCTTCCCCCTGTCTCCCTCTCCCTCTCCCTCTCTCCTTTAATAAAGCTTTATGTCTAAAAAAAAAATAAAAAAAATAAAAAAAGAAGATAGCATGTCATTTTCTTTGTATCAGAATTCTCAAAGTAATTATTAAACCTCCAGTGTTTCATAATGCAGAAACACAACTATTATTCTATGTGTAGGTTTATGTGTTAATTTGATACTATGCTATCAAAACAAATGATTAAATTTTGCATGATTATCATAGGGTAGATGATATCAGACATCACAGTCTAGAATAAAATACAAACTTATAAGATAAAAAATCCTATGAATTGTCCACATTTAAGCATAAGAGAAACAAAAAGCTAACTTACATGAAATAAATGTTTGAAAATTTACAACTTAAAAGGGTAATAATACGAGCATTTCTTTCCAATTCCATGTAAGTAACAGAAAATAAACTTTCTAAAGTTAGATACTGTAAAATCTTCAATGAATACTTTTGTGTTTGAGGAAAACACTATACTTCCTGCATGTATGAACCTCTCTCTTCTACCATACTTGTCATCTGTGGGTCTGAAACATTCCTGAAGACTTGCTTATACGTGGCATATGGTTTTAATCCAATAGATGTAGATTGACATTTGCTTTTGATTTTCTTCTGAATTACAATGAAGTAAAAATTAATTTACTAATAAAATGAAATAATTATTATTTAATTGCTAATTAAGTATGCATATGTTACTATAACAATCATGTTTAACTTCTATCAAAATATAGTCGTTTATATAAAGGGCCTTATGCAATACTCAGCATTTAATAAATTGGCAATAACATTTAATTATGCACAACAAAACAACCACAGAGAAATCTTTGAAAAAAAATCACTTTAATGAAGACTTTCCTACAGCTCCCCCAGAATATGTTTTTCTAATACCTGCAATTGTAACCAATCCTACACTTCTCCAACACGCAGCTTCATTTCTTTCTTATCACTGTATTTTTCTGGATGATTAGAACAAGAAAGGAATCCTGAACACTGGAATGACTATAGATATGGAATAATTGATTTAGTAGAGTCTTCCAATAATTCATTTCCACCTGTGCTGAATAAGGCTTTTGTTTCTCACCAAAAAAAAAAAAAAAAAAAAAATGCATGCTGCATCAGAAGCGGAGAAACACTGCCGCCCAAAGAACAAAATCCATCTTGATAAGACAATGGAAAAAAAAAGAAAGTTTTGAAACTTCTTTACTTTTTAAATGTGAGCAACAAAATTATTGATATTTATGTCATGGATTCTGGCAAAACTTGAAACAGAAGTAATCAAATGTGACAATGTAAAGTGAAAATCTGTTGGCTTGTTATTTTCAGCTCTACTAGCTGCAGAACATATTGGAAATTTTCATGTGGTAGAAGTGGTGGACACATTTAGAGATGGCTTTCTAGCTAAATCACCAGAAGTCATCTGTTGCTTGGTTTAAAGACTGAATAATAAAGCTAAACAGGCTTATGGCATAAGTTTACTTTTTAAACTGTAGCAAAAATAATTGGCAATATTTAACAAGAAAATACAGTTTTTAGATGAATGTAGGGATAGTTACTGGAATTAACATCACTAGCAAGGTGTCAAGACATGAGTATGAAGTATGTGCCACAATAATCCTAGTAAAATTGGTGATAGTAATGTTATTTGCAGATGATTTACATGAGGATATATATACATATACATATACATATACATATACATATACATATACATATATATATATATACATATATATATTCTATCTGTGAGCATCCCCAAAATTGTGAAGCCATGCCATACTACTGTATCTTTTCTTCTATTTCACGGGTGATAATTTTTACAAAAGGACATATAGTTGATGTTATTTTGTATGATAGTGCTTTTCATCTATTAATATATGTTTTCCTTTATATGTCATTAAGATTAATAATTAATTTTAGGGACTATATATTGAATCAAGAAATAATTTATGACTATTTTCATATTGGCTAATATATTCTCCTTTGCAGCATTCACAGAAATAGAACATAGTTACCAATGCAGATCTTCAAGCCTCAATAATTATCTGATCAACGTCATTTTTTAGTACAGAGATTAAACACTGCCTTAATTAGCATCCTCTTGGTTCAATGTGTTACAGATACTACATTATTTTCCTTGTATCATCAATTAGGTAGGTAAGAAAAATTCAAAGAATGACCTCAACAAAATTAGGTAAGAATTAATTAAACAATGGAAAAAATGATAACTAAAGACTTAATTTAATGAGAATGATACAATTGAAAAATCACTTTTGTATCAACAGCACATAATAGAAAAATGAGTTGACTTGTAGTTAAGTCTGTTGGGTGAGAGTCAGGAGGTATTTAAGAAGTCATATTTTCACATCCTCATACTGTGATCTTTGATTTTGATGTAGAGAAATGTATATACATTATTTTTCATACCAGAAATGAAAATTAATTAACTATTCAAAGGGAACAACAAGGCTCAAAAATTTTTTTTTGCAAAAGTTGGCAAAAAATGGCAAACTTTAATTTTTTATCATGAGATAAATGTGGGATTCAGTGAATTTTATTTTTAATCTCAGCCAGTAGTGATGTGCTTCAAGTCTGATCTATTTCCAATGTCTTGTGATGCAGAGAGATTTCACAGGTAAAAATACATTTCATTTTACAAAAAAAAAAAAAAAATGAAATTTGGGTATCCCAGACAGAGAAATCTAAGTATGGTATATATTTACTCATGATTGACTATTAGCCTTAAAGTAAATAATAATCAAGCTGCAATTCATAGATCCAGAGAGAGTAGGTAAAGAAGAGGGATCTAGGTTATATGCAGGGATCTCCCTGAGAGGGGGGAAATAAAATAGATTTTAGGGGTTGACTGGGGATAGGTGGAAATGGGAGCAGGGAAAGCAGGTATTGGGGAGATGTGGTGGGGAGAGATAGCGTGGTGAAAGATGGAACTGGGATATATTGAGTGATCATGTGGAAATCTCGTCCATCCAGAACTGGGAATTTATAAAGGTGATCCTAATGGGGACTCCTAGTAATGGAGTTTCAACTAGCCCATTTCTTGGAGCCAGGTGAGACTTGTAGTAGCAGGATTGGGTTACATTCAGCTGAGTTCTTGGTCAAGGGGTGGTATGGGAAGTCCTTATATATCTATGTGTGTGTGTTGCTGTTAATGCTTAATGAATAAAGAAGCTGTTTCAGCCAATGGCTTAGCAGAATAGAGCTAGACATGGAAAACTAAACTGAACACTAGAAGAAAGAAGGCAGAGTCTGGACAAGCCATGTAGCCCTGCCGAAGACAGACACCAGAACTTTACCTGGTAAGCCAACAGCCTTGTGGCAATACATAGATTAATGGAGATGGGTTAATTTAAGATATGAGTTAGCCAGAAATATGCTTAAGCTATTGGTCAAACAGTATTGCAAATAATATGGTTTCTGTGTGATGATTTTTGGACTGAGCAGCCAGGAACCAACAAGCAGCCTCTTACAACAAAGGGGGTCCCACTGATATCCCCAAACAACCCAGGCTGCATACTAAGATTAAATTTTGCCCTCTATGAACAGACAACAGGACCCTATTGCCCATAACAACGCCCCAAACAACTCAGTGAACAATGAGAAGCGGTGATGTTGTTCACATGGAGCCACATTCACAATGTTCTAATCTCTTTGGTGTAGGAAGGTGTTTTGCAGACTACTGAAAAAGAAACCGACACAAAAGCAGTCAGAAAACATGTTTTATAATCTGCCTTGCCTAAAATAAAAATAAAAAAATATATTAGGGATGTAGTGACACAGAACTCACGAGAATGGCCAACCAAAGTCTAACTTGACATAAGGCCCCTTCCACGAGAAGGGACTTCATACTCCTTACTGCTTGTGAAATCAAGAACTAGAGATTATATAGCTTAGAGACATAGGGTAAAAGCAAGCACTGTTGGTTAAAAAAAAAATCCATAAAATATTTCCTAATGATATTCTGCTATACATACAAGTCAGTGCCTTATCCAGTCATCATCAGAGAGGCTTCGTTTGACTCCAGATAAGTTTGTAGAGACCCACAGCCAGACATGAGGCAGATAGATTCTAAATTTGGGGTCTCTATAAAATCCTTCCCCTCTGAGTTCTGGCAACTCTATGGAAGAGGAAGCACAACGATTGTAAGACCCAGCAGTATCAGCCGACACCAGGAGAAAAAGGCTCTCTGAATCCACTAAACTCAGTGCATATGAGTTTACAGAGGCTGAAGCCACAAGCAGAGGGCCTACAAAAATGCACTTTTAAACATTACGTATGTAACATACAGATATCAATGTTTGGGTCACAGTCGTCAGCAGCCTAAGCTATTACTCTTTCAACTAGTATTGTGAGTATCCCTCTCAGTAAGATACTAGTGAATCTTATTCAGGACATCATCTGGATTTTATATTAATTCATTTTGACAATATAAAAAGGAAAATTAATGAACAATAGAGAGTAGTCTCAAAACTAAGTATAGTCTCTTTACTTTATATGTTTCGTGTGTTTATTATTGTAGGGGTGTTTGAGACAGAGGGAGTGGAGAGAAAATGCATTTGTCACGTGTGGAAGGCAAATGACAACATTCAGTCTTCACTCCTTCCAAAAACACATTGAGGTGGAATCTCTCCTGTTTATCCTGCCCCACATACAACAAGCTAGCTGATATGTCACCTTCTGGGTGATCCTCTTGTTTCTGTATCCTAGTCCCCATAAAAGTCTTGGATTACAGATGAATGTTACCACATCCTGGTCTGCAGGTGGATTTTGAACATAAAACAGTTTGAGAGGGTTAACCTCTTACCCCATAATTAGGAGTCCCACAAGAGGACCGAGCTACATAACTGTAACATATAGGCAGGGTGCCAAGGTCAGTCTCATGCAGGCTACCTGGTTGTCCATTCAGTCTCTGTGAGCCCCTATGAGCCCACATGAGCTTATTTTGTGAGCTTTCACAGGATGTCTTTGATCCTCAGGCTCCTATCTATTCCTCCTAAGCAGGATTTCTGACCTAGGCCTAATGTTTGACTGTGGGTCTCTGCATCTGTCTCCGTCAGTTTCTGGATGATGCCTCTCTGATGACAATTGGGCCAAGGATAAATCTGGTCACAGAATACTACCAGTTCAGGCTACTTATTCGCTATTGCTAGTAGTCTAAGCTGAGGTCCTCCCCATAGACTCCAGGGAGATTGCTCTGCGCTAAGCTTTGGGCAAACCCTGAAATGCTCTCCTCCCAGAACCCTCCCTCAGCACTCTCCCCTCCTGTACCCCCAATCTGATTGTTCATGTTTCCATCCCTACCTGCCTTCAGTTCACTCACAAAACCTCTTCTATTTCCCGTCCAATGGAGATCTAGGTGGCACTCAATGAGCTGTGCTTGGTTCCTAGTCTCTTTGGGTCTGTGGATTATAGCACAGTTATCATTCATTTTCATCTAATGCCCACTAAAGGGTGAGTACATATATAGTAGGGCTTTTCAAAGGATGTGAAAGGAAAATAATGTATTTTAGTCAAAAGCATGTCACCATTTTTTAAACAAACTCCATTCTATATTTGTGTTTATTTCCAAACATATGCTACAGGAATCCACCGAAGACTAGGAGATATTGGTTAACAATATTTATTGAGAATCTGGGTTCTGTATGCTGTTTCACAGGTGTCTCACAACTCCCTACAATCCAACTTCCAGTGGATCTGAAGTTATGGTACACATGCATGTAGTCAAACACTCATGGGCATAAAACAAAAATAAATCTTAAAAATTAATTAATCAACTAAACGGGCTCTGTGTGAGCCTTGTCAGTTTGGTTGCTCGCCTTCCTGGACCTGGAGGGAGTTGGGAGGACCTTGGACTCAACATAGTGTAGAGAACCCTGATGGCTCTTTGGCCTGGAGAGGGAGGGAGTGGGGGTATGGGTGGAGGGGAGGGGAGGGAAGGGGGAGGAGGAGGGGAGGAGATGGCAATTTTTAATAAAAAATAAATAAACTGGAAAAACAAAAAAACAAAAAAAAACAAAAACAAACAAAAAAATTTAATTAATCAAGTCATTTTTAAGCATTCCTTGACCTAGAAGAGTTTGAATGAATATCTTTAGCAATGTGCCATTCAAGTCACACTTCCTTATTTGTGATACTGTCACATTTTGTTGATTCACTGGGATAAAAAAATAAATGAATTTGAAAAGTCAATATAATAAAATTTTTAAAGTGAGGTTCATTATAATTTGATTTACTTAATATGTTTGTATTATATTTCAATGAAATGCATCAATTACTTGCCATTTTTTTTTCAAGACAGGTTATTCTGCATAGCACTGGTTTTCCTGGAACTAACTCTGTAGGTGAGAATGGCCTCAATCTCACAGAGATGCGAAGCCTCTGCTTCACAATTGCTGAGATCAAAGGTGTGCACCACCACTGCCCTGCAGCATCTACTACTTTTTGAAATTAAATATTTAAACATTACTATATAGTATTGAAATAAGTAAAACAAAAGTTGCAATTGAATGTCACTTTCTACCATTTTTCTTTTAAATATCCACTCAACATTTTAGGAGTCAGTCCTTCTAACTCCTTTTTACTTTCTTTCATATACTCAGTTATCAACTTTATAGACAATATCCACTGAATTCTCTGATGCATCGTGTAGGTTTAGATTATGAACACTATTTTGTGTAATATTTGTTAAAAATTATTAATCATTTTTGTAATTTTAATACATCATATATATGTACATATACATTTAATCACTGCATTCTCAATATATCTCTTTATCTGTAGATAACTGTGGTAAATAAGGCACTTATGTAATCTTCTATGTATCATTCCCTGATATTAACATTTCTGACAATAGTACCATACTGGTACAAGTATAGTACCAGTATATTATTAGCCAGGCAGTATAAAGTTTTTCAACAATAAAAGAAGAATAGCAATACTGAGGTCAGTACTCTATAGCTGCTATATTTCAGAATCATCAAGTGAAATATTTACTTTCCTAGTTTGGATGCGTTCCCATTTGTCAATTATTTCCATTCCAACCTTACTATTATTCCTAAATCAATTATATGTAGAAAAAAATCCCATAAAATTCTAAGCATTAATGAAATGTCATATGATTTTCTGATTAAACATTGCATGATTTTTACAACAGTGTAAATATAACTGTCTTCCTAAACTTTTAGACTCTTTGCCAAGAAAACATTCAAGACATCCATCTTTTAACAAAAGTCACATCTTACTATCTTTTGACACAGTACTCTGCAATACAGCTGAACCCCTCAGTATTTTGTAACTGTGACACAGCACCTGTGCCCCCTGTTACCAATAACTCCATCTTCCCTTCTCTCCTCATTAAGTGATCAATGGAAGAAAACAATGTCTCTTTTACATACATATTACAAATTAAATTTTGGCATGTCAAAATGCTTTATGTTGTCTTTTAACATGAACAAATTATTCTAGAACTGTTCTGTGTATAGTCAAAAATATACTTATTAGCTAAAGATCTTTTGTTTTTGTTTTATACTGCTTCGCAGTCTATATTCTTGCTGTCTGTATAATAATCATTTTCTTCACTCTGTCCTTAGAAAGGAGACCAGGAAAACATTTAGTAACCACTGAATTAAATGATCAATTCTATGATAGAAATAATAACAGAATATTATCACTGCATTAAGACAGTTCTGAAATACAAAAATACCCCAAATTTTATCTTTCATTCTCCTGTTGGCTATATAGATCTTTGTATACATCATGTACATAGATTTTATACATCTAAGTTTTCATAGTGTAGATGGATTTTTCTGTCCCACCAGTCAACTCACAGAGTTGACTACACAGAGACTTATAAATATTTGGTCAATAGGTTATGCTTGATACTAACTAGCTCTTAAAGCTTAAATTAACCCATATTTCTTTTCCATGTACATGGCAGTGACTTTTATCAGCATGGCATATTCCTTTCCTGTTTCCTCTGTGCCTTCCAGTGACTCTACCCCCCTTTTTTAACATGGTCTTTTTGTCTGCAAGTCCCACCCTACCCTTTCCTCTGCCTAGCTTTTGGCTATTCAGCTCTTTATTAAGCAGTGAGAGTAATAGTTATTCATAATAAACAAAAAGATTATTCCATAGCTTGATAGTATGATTAATCTAACCTAACTCCTCCAGTTCATGTAAAAAATAACTGAAAAATTGTCTTAATAGGTATAAAATAATTATTAGTAAACATTATATGGGCATTCATCCTAAAATGAAATTGAAGACTCTACAATGCAGTAATTTTTCCATTCAGAGTTTGTAGGAAGCTTCGTTGTCCCTTCTCAGTTTCATTTTCTAGCCTAACTTCTCAAAGACAAACTTATTTTAGTTCATCTAGTGATAATGATTGTATCTCCTTAAATTAATTGCTGCTTTGATGTTGTAAAGTTCTTTCCAGTTCTTTTTGAGTTGTAGTTTGTCACAGCGCTGGTTTTTCTCTTTCTGTCTTTCTTTTTCAGGATTCTGTATCACTCTGATTTGTCCTAGGTTTTATATTTATTTCTTTGCTGCCTCCCGCTTATCACATAAGGTCATAAATGTCATTCATGGCACAGAAAGAAGATTGTTTAATACCTTTCCTGTGGCTAAGGGATAGTTTTGGTGCTGCATTTATAGAAAAAATAAACTGTGGAGGGTAAATGTTGCTGTGACTTAGCAGGGAATATAAAAAATATTAGAATGGAAAATATTAGAAATAATACTAAGGATGAAATACACAGAGACAAGGAAAGAAAAATAGAGTTTTAAGTGTGCACTTTTTTTGTTCAGATTCACTCAATATACATACAAAACAAGAGTGCTCAACGCCTTGTTATTGATGAGTTTTCATGTGACTGAGACAGTTTAACATTAAAAAAAAGTCAAGGTAGCTGTCACTTTCTTTATATGAAGTTTATGACAGTAATTCATCTTCACCTTGGTTTGCAAAAATAACCAGAGAAATTAAATTTTCAAACAATACCTTCATCAACATTTCAATTATCCTATTTCAAGTACCCTAATTTGACAGTAATTGAGGTTAGAAAAACTTTTCCACATATTTGCTTTAACTTATATTATAAATGGCAAGTGTTATTAACATCTGTTATATACTTACAGAGTCTTTTGAGTTCTCAGTATGTTTTAGACACACACACAAACACACAAACCTCAACCTCTAAATTTTATCTTAGCCTCTGTGTCTTAGTATCATTTATATATTCTATGTAGCAATCCACTTTGCTACTCCATAACCACAGTTCTGTTTTCTACATTTAAGTTTTCAGAAATTCAATGAAATTCTAATTTCATAACTGTTGAAATTCCAAGTGTTCTAAATATACAGAAGCAAAAACATACACAAAGACTTGATCAGTTTATTTATTTATTTATTTATTATTATTATTATTACAAAATTTTCACCGCCTCCCCTCCTCCCATTTCCCTTCTCCTCCCCCCATTTCTCCTCCCCTTCCCTCTCCAGTCCAAAGAGCAGTCAGGGTTCCCTGCCCTGTGGGAAGACCAAGGTCCTCCCACCTCCATTCATGTCTAGGAAGGTGAGGATCCAAACAGACTAGGTTCCCACAAAGCCAGTACATGGAGTAGAATCAAAACCCAGTGACATTGTCCTTGGCTTCTCAGTCAGCCCTCCTTGTCAGCCACATTCAAAGAGTCTGGTTTGATCACATGCTCCATCAGTCCCATTCCAGCTGGCCTTGGTGAGCTCCCATTAGATCAGCCCTATTGTCACAGTAGGTGGGCGTACTCCTCAAGGCCCTGATTTCCTTGCTCATGTTCTCTCTCCTTCTGCTCCTCATTTGGATTTTGGGAGCTCAGTCCAGTGCTCCAATGTGGGTCTCTGTCTCTATCTCCATCCATCGCCAGATGAAGGTTCTATGGCGATATGCAAGATATTCATCAGTGTGGCTATAGTAAAGGTGCCCTTTCCTCAGCTGCTCAAGGACCTTGCTGGGGACATCCCCTTGGACATCCGGGAACCCCTCTAGAGTCCAGTCTCTTGCCAACTCTCAAATGGCTCCCTTAATTAAGATATATACTCCCCTGCTCCCATATCCACTACTCCTCCATCCCAACTGTCCCATTCCCCCAAGCTCTCCCCATCCTCCCCTTCTCATTTCTTTCTCCCCATCTCCCTTACCACCATCTCACCCCCACCCCCAAACTCTCAATTTTTGCCTGGAAATCTTTTCTTCTTCCAATATCCAGGAGGATAACTACATGTTTTTCTCTGGGTTCACCTTCCTATTTAGCTTCTCTAGGATCATGTCCTTTATTTATGGTTAGAATCCACTAATGAGTGAGTACATACCATATTCTTCTTTCTTGGTCTGGGTTACCTCACTCAGGATAGTGTTTTCTATTTTCATCAATTTGCATGCAAAATTCAAGATGTCATTGTTTTTTTACCACTGAGTAGTATTCTAATGTGTATATATACCACACTTTCTTTCCATTGAGGGGCATCTAGGTTGTTTCCAGGTTCTGGCTATTAAAATAATGCTGCTATGAACATAGTTGGACAAATGCTTTTATAGTATGATAGGGCATCTCTTGGGTATATTCCCAGGAGTGGTATTGCTGGATCCTGGGGTAGGTTGATCCCAAATTTCCTGAGAAACCGCCACACTGATTTCCAAAGTGGTTGCACATGTTTGCATTCCTACCAGCAATGGATGAGTGTTCCCCTTACTTCACATCCTCTCCAGCAAAGGCTATCATTGGTGTTTTTGATTTTATTCTGACAGGTGTAAGATGGTATCTCAAAGTTGTTTTGATTTTCATTTCCCTGATAGCTAAGGAGGTTGAGCATGACCTTAAGTGTCTTTTGGCCATTTGAACTTCTTCAGTTGAGAATTCTCTGTTCAGATCAGTACCCCATTTTTAATTGGTTAATTAACATTTTAAAGTCTAGTTTTTTTAGTTTTTTTTATATATTTTGGAGATCAGATCTTTGTCAGTTTTTAAAAGAAAAAAAAGAAGACAAAACTATTTCAGAGGCCAGCATTCTATAGTATAAGCCATATTTGTTCAAGTTTAACAAGAAAGCAAACTCATACCAATTGAAGCAGGCACATGAAAACAGACCACGCCCAGGAGAGAGATTCCTGTGAAGCAAGTAGTTCCTCTGCCTTATGCTTGCTGGCTGGAAAATGACAGCCTGGAAACACACTTTTTCACATAAAAAATGAAAAAAAAATATTATGAATGAAAAATTTATTTTTTATAGAGGCAGAAATAAAACTTACTGGATATACCTTTTGTAATACAAATGATAATGTAGAATTTATTATGCTTAATTATATTGCAATCCAGAATGTCACTTTTCAAAGGGTAAGAAAAGATTATAAGCTATGAATCAATAAGAAATATAAACATACCTTAAAAGTAAGATCACTGTAATTATGTGAACTGTTTAAGTACAAGTATGTTTAAGTACACGGATGTTTAAGTTTAGGCAAGTATATTTAATCATTTAAATATTCTGCTGCATGGTAATGTATAGTTTCACTTAAGTTCCTAGTTTTATATGGATGGTTTGACAGGTCTTTTCCAATGACTCTGGTGTATAAAAATACAATCTCATTAAAGAATAATTAAGAACAAATACTTGACTCAGACTGTTAAGGAGCATTACAGAATCATAGTTTCATAATAGTAAGTGTTGAAACAAGCATTATAACAGTTAATTGAACAGAACAGGGGTTTTAGAGATATTATTTGCACTCATATATAGATTCATAGTTTCTGTGATCTCCAGAAATTATTCACATTCATTAAAAATGACCATGAAATTGATATGTATGTTATCATACATCTTCTGATGTTTCATTATGTAGAGAATGGTATTTACAGTAAAACAGAATTCTATAAACAACAGGATTTGTTTGAGGGGTGTCAGAACTATAAAATATTTTTGCTTCATTTATCAAAAAATTATAGTAAGGCTTTCTGAGGCTTTTCCTCTTAAATAATTTTTTAAATATATGAAAAACCTAAGCACAGTGAATGAGTTCTTATGCTGTTTAATTCTTTATTTGAATGAATAAAAAATTAAAATTCTTTATTTGAATAAAAATAAAATACTCTTATGCTGCTTAATTTTCTATTTGAATAAAGCATGCTATTTTTTACCACTTTTATGCTGATCATGTGGCCTGAAAATATTTGCTAATTCCAGTCTTCAATTTTCTTGGTTGCTAGTACTAAGCTGGACATCAGAAGAGTGAGCATTTTAACCATCAGAGAATTTACACATAACTAAATTAAATAGTAAATTTTATATATCACGACTGAATATCGATTTGTGCATCATTGTACAAAGTCATGGACACTTTATGATGTATCATGTGACTTCAATGCTGTTTTTGTATATAAGCACTAAGAGAAGATGGGTGGAAAATTTCTGACTACTCTAGGTTTATAACATAAAAAAATAAGCTATGAATCGGTTGTCCATCACTACCTTGTCAATCCTACTTAACCACCAGAACTTTTATCACTTCACAGTATGTAGCCAGGAATTGGAGTACCTCCAAGGCTTTCATGAGTCTTCCATGATAGGCCATCCATAGCTGCAGGCAGAAGGCTCAGGAATCAGCTTCCAAGATGATTCACATGAATAGCTCCTTTGGCTAGAGATAATTCTTTTTTCTTTTAATACAGTTTTGAACATAACATGGTCTCTGAAAGGTAAAAACAGCCACCTTTGTATAATTTAATTTCATCAGAAACACCCAAACACTTATACCTTATCCCATTTTTCAGAACTCTATCAGGAGACGCTGTCTACGTTTAAAGAATATGGGGGTTACAAAGGAATGAATATTTAAGAGTGTGATCATTAGATTATTTTTGAGGGTATGTCTATTTGTACTTAATTCAAAATATTAAATATGAAGCATGTAGAGAATGAAAGGAGGAAAAAAGTTTCAGAAAGAGAAATTAAAAATTTGAAATGGATTAGGACTCTCACCAGACAAATAAAACATTAGATAATAAGGTACTTTCATACATGTGAATAGGCATGTGAGACCATTTTATGTGAAGAAAACTGCAAATAAAAAGATCTGGATAGGTAACAAGACAGAGGTAAGAAAAGAAACAATAAGCAGAACATGCTAAATACTTTTAATCAGTTCTCACAGGTTAGGATTAGATTACGTGTGATGAGTCTATGTTAATCAAGAACAATACATCTTTGGGGCTATGATACAGCTGAGAAATATCTTAGGAAAGTACTTTTAAGAGTATTTTGGCATTCTTGTTTCAAATATATATTTGATTATTTTGTCTGCATGTATGTTTGTGCACAATGTTTATTTTAACCTCCAAAGTAGAAGGTAGACACAACATAAAACTGTTTCTGTGGAGGTTTTTTTTATTTAATCTAGTTTTGCTTTGACTTTCAAGTTCACATTGATAGTGAATATTAGATATTCATAACCCTATTGTTTGAAAGCACATAGAAGGGAAGGAACATCATATCTTTTTTTGGGTGCTGTTCATTTCAGCACTAAAAGAAGCTGAGATTTTATTTCAGTGTAGGAGCTGTGATGCCAATACTGATTCCCCAAATGGAATTTGTAGTAACATCCATGGGTTCATATCCTTTGCTCACTCTCCTTATCATACATTGTTTGGCCCCTTTCAACAATCAAAGCTTTTTTCTCAGCTTCTACAAACATCATTTTATGCAGGAGTCACATAACTGCCTGCCCAAGATCCTATAACATTCTCTTTTCTTTTGGGTTGACAAATCTTGCCAACCTCAAAGTTCAGTGTCTGTTCCATGAAGGTGAATTCCTATACATGGCTTGATTTCTCCTTCTTTGTTTTAAGTTGACTTAAATGGCACAATAAGGAATTTTGAGAGAAATAAAAGGACTGAGAAGTAGAGAACTAAAAAATATATATCTATTCTTGCTCTCAAATAATCAAGGGACTGCGCAAATAGGAATGCCTTTATTTTGCTGCCATTGAAAAACTGATGAGATATAATTTCACTGATGATAATTTTATATATAGACAGAAGAACATGATCAGATTTACATTGGATGGCTAACAGAACAAGAAGTGGAATTTCAGTTATTTTTACATGATGGTAAGCCTTTATATGCCATTCTCCTTCTCTTGGGGGATTCTCTATTGTCCAATTGGGAATTAAGAGAGCTAAAAAAGCAAGGAAAATTAGCTGGGGGTGTTGATTGTTGTTGATAGAAACAGAAGGACAATGTCCAGGGCAATTGTCTTTTTTTTTTTAACCAAGTTTGTCACTCAACCAAAATTGGGATGAGGGGGTAAAAGAAGAAAATGTAAATGAACTGATGGATGTCGGCCCTAGTCACATGTCCAGTGTTCTGTGTTTGCTCTGGCAAACATATAAACTACTATAAAATATAAAATAAAACTACTATCAATCCACCAAGTCCACTTGGAATGGGACTGATGGAACATGCGACCAAATCGGACTCTCTGAAAGTGGCTGATGGTGGAGGCTGACCGAGGAGCCAAGGACAATGGCGATGGGCTTGGTCTCTACGACATGGACGGGCTCTGTGTGAGCCTTGTCAGTTTGGTTGCTCACCTTCCTGGACCTGGAGGGAGTTGGGAGGACCTTGGACTCAACATAGTATAGAGGACCCTGATGGCTCTTTGGCCTGGAGAGGGAGGGAGTGGGGGTATGGGTGGAGGGGAGGGGAGGGAAGGGGGAGGAGGAGGGGAGGAGATGTCAATTTTTAATAAAAAATAAATAAACTGGGAAAAAAAAGAAAAAATATTTTAAAACGACTACACTGAGTTGATGAGATGGCCTCTTCTTTAGATAACAAGCATTAGTTTGGACAGCTATATGCAGCACAATTCAAATTTATCCTCATAGTTGTTTCAAAGAGAGGCCTAACTTTTAGAGGTGTAGTAAAGGGGTTATACTGGGCCAGAGAATATTTCAGAGTTCAATTGAAAATCCCTGTATCCCGTTAGCTCTTTCCCACCGTCTCAATGGGTAAACGCACTCCTCACGGTCCTGACTTCCTTGCTCATGATCTCCCTCCTTTTGCTCCTCATCGGGACCTTGGGAGCTCAGTCCAGTGCTCCTATGTGGGGCTCTGTCATTTTCTCCATCCAATGCCAGGTGAAGGTTCTATGGTGATAAGAGCTAACGGGAGACCACCAAGTCCAGTTGGAATGGGACTGATGGAACAGGGGACCAAACCGGACTCTCTGAATGTGGCTGACGGTGGAGGAGGACTGAGAAACCAAGGACAACGGCAATGAACATGAACTCTACAGCATGGATGGGCTCACTGTGAGCCTTGTCAGTTTGGTTGCTCACCTTCCTGGACTTAGGGGGAGCTGGGAGGACCTTGGACTTAACATAGTGAAGGGAACCCTGATGGCTCTTTGGCTTGGAGAGGGGTGGAGTGGGGGTATGGGTGGAAGGGAGGGGAGGGAAGGGGGAGGAGGAGGGGGAGGAGATGGAAATCTTTAATAAAAAAAATGAGAAAAAAAATCCCTGTATCCACATCCCCTGCCTTAAAATTGCCAGTTTATATCTTAGAGTAATAATATTGTGCAATTAATTTTGTTCCTTTGTTGGCATCTCAGTTATTTTTGAGTTTCTATGATTAAAATATTGAGTGTAGACCGCTCATACTAAACTTTGCTTATTAACTGTAGTGAATGCTTTTATTATATTTATTAACAATTCCTGTCTCTGTGTGTCTCTCTCTGTTTCTGTTTGTTAGTCTGTATGTCTCTATGTATGTATGTATGTATGTATGTATGTATCTATCTATCATCTGTCTATCTATCTATCTATCATCTATCTATCTATCTATCTATCTATCTATCTATCTATCTATCTATCTATCTATCTATCTCTTTGGGGGGTGTACTTGCCAGGACACCCACATTCACTTCAGAAAAGATAGTGGGCTCCTTCTACCTCATCAATTCTGGTGATATTAAACTTGAGTAATCAGTATTGGTGCCAAATGTTTTTTACCTGCTGAACTACTTCATCAACCCTCATTATTTTATTCTTTTGATTAAAACATTTGGACTATGCGGTTTGTCTCTGGGTCTCAATTTTCTCAAGTCTCTAGAAAAATATTCCAAGTTTTTTCTATCTCTCAATATCTATAAAGACATTTTTAGGGTCAACAATTGTTGGGAGCAGTGAGACCCCAGGTAATTTCCTGATCTGAGTGCCTATAGCTGTTCTGAGCACTAAACCTTCAGGAGTTCCTGATGGCATGGTGATTTCTGGTGGGGCGTGGCTATCTCTATATAATCTGCCCCTGAACACAATAAAGGGGTCATTCTTGGGGAATTCAAGGATGACCCGTGTCGCTGTCTCTCTGTCTGTTTGTGTGTCTGTGTATTTTAACCTCCAGCCCCTTGCCTGAATCTCGCGAACTGGGTGCCAGCGCACCGAATGCAGACACGGGGGCGCGGTGCGCGGCATACAATTACTTCCATATATTTTCTTACTTAAGTAATCAGCATTTGAAAATGTTCCATACTTTGGATTACATTTTCCTTTCTTCACTGCTAGATACTTCATCAACACATTTTTAATATTATTGAAGTTTACTTTTTACTTAATCTATAATATATACTTTAAATTGCCATCATGTTTTTCTTGGAAAATCTTCAAAATCACATGCAATATAGCTCATGAACATTTTCAATCTGGCCCTAAATTGTACTGTTCCTAAAGTAAAGTATTGTAATCTACAACTTCTAATGCTCTGTTCCTCTAAATTAGTCTGTTTCTCTGTTTCCTGTATGCATGCTATACAAATTAAAAGAACACGTTTGTGAAGGAAGTTAAGTTTATGCCATGCTCTTCAAATACTTCTCCCACTGCAATGAGATCCTTTAGATAGTTTTATCACAGTTTTACATATTTTCACAATAAGGGCAATATTTGAATTTAATTTAAGACTTTAATCATGTTGAACCCATTCTCCTCTGACTATATGAGTCACAAAAAGCAAAATGAGATATGTTTTTATGATATTCTTAGTAATGCTATAATCCTCCTTTCAATAAAGAAAACAACAAATCATTACTTTCAAAGTCAGGCTCAAATATTTACTCCTCAATAAAGCTTGTCAATCCTCATTTGTCATTTTGTAATCTATTTGCTTTTTCAACATTAATAAATGTAATTTAAAAATGGGTGTTTTGGTTTATGTATTTTCCTTTTAGCTTCAATCTTGGTGTTTTAAGAGTTATTAATTCATACATAATGTGTCTTAGAATGCTCTCTTGTCTCAAGTGAATATCTGATTAATGGATATTGAGTCATACGGAGTCAATAACATTGACTTTCAACTGGTAAGAGAGTGATAAAGTTAAAGTTTGGTTTAAGATTCCATTCTTGCTTAATGGTGTTTCGGTGTAGGAGGTCCTTCTTTCTATGTGTTTCTTGTATTGGTTAATAAATAAAGAAATTTCCTTGGCCTGATTGGGGCAGAACTTATGTAGGCGGAGAAGACAGAACTGAATTCTGGGAGAAAGAAAGCAGAGTCATAGACACCATGGATCCTCCACTTGAGACAGATGCTGGTTAGAATCTTTCTCAGTAAGCCACTGCCACATGGCAATATACAGATTAATAGAAATGGGTTAAATCAAGATGTGAGAGTTAGCCAACAAGAGGCTAGAGCAAATGGGCCAAGCAGTGTTTTAATTAATGCAATTTCTGTGTCGTTATTTTGGGGATAAGCAAGCTGGGCAGCAGGGACAAACAAGCGTGCCCTCTTCTTACAACAGTGTTTTCTACTCTTCTTACATGGTTCCTGGTCCACAATGACACTGGATACATATAATAAAAACAAAAACGGATTTGTTTTTCCAGTGCTTCAACTCAGCATGTAAACCATGGTCACATTAATTTATGATTGTATTAAATACTGTTGCTATCACTATGAAAAAGGAAATTTTAAATAATGGTATTGATTCCCTCACAGGCAGCATTTTGAGATCAATCTGCAATATATAGAATCAGAGTGAACATTCATAGTCAGTTTGCATCTAGAGACAGCATACCTCCACTAGAATTTATGGAACACATGCTGTTCTCACTATATTTTATTATTATTAGTTCTCATGGAATTTCTAGTTCTGTCATTCACCCTGTGCTATACAGCTGAATCAAAAGCTGTTTCCCCTCAGTATACACAGAAACTATGAATCATCTAAGTCATTATCTAAACTAACTGGCTTTGCTTACAAAACTAGAGGCAAACTTTGTAACACCAAGAGAGGTCAGTGAGCATTTATAGGCTGCACAATCATGATTATGCTAATGAAATGAAACAAAATAAGGAAAGCAAATAAATTATAAATGTACACTTTTAAAAGTTTAATAATAGAAATACAGTGCCCTAGGATGGGACCAAATAAAAGAGATAATCTGTACTGTTAGTAAAGTAGCTTTCCATGTGCATTAAGTGGCCCGAGGGCTGTGCTACAACTTGTCAAATACACAGTCACCTCGCTGCTTAAGCAGCATCTTACTGCTTAATCACGGACCATCCTTGGTCCCTGGGGTATGCAGGAAATCACCAAACAATCTCCGAGGCTTCCACTGCACTCTGGCTCTTCTGTTTTCTCAGTGTTTGTAATCTCTTAACTCCGAAAAATATATACACAAGTTCTCCAGAATTATTTTTCATAGACTTTGATCAAAATATGATTTGTGGGGGAGATTTTAAGAGTATTTTATCAGACTTCTGCTGAATTATGAGAACAACAGAAAACTCTCCTCCACAAGGATTTCTATCAGCCCACTTTTAAACTTGATCCATAATTTGATCGAATGCTCTTGGGCACTATTAAAGAGTAATAATGAACTTCACCTAAAGCCCTTAGTAATTTTGCTCCACATTTCCTTCTCTAATTATCCACTATTCCCTATTTGTTATTACTTCATTCCCTGCCTTCAGGCCCTCTAAAATTACTAAGAATGATAAATTAAACAATACATTTGGCACCAAGTTAACCTGTAGGGAGGGTTATAATTTAATGGGTTGTCTTCTGAATTAATTATTTCTGAATTATTTAATTGCAGTTTCTAAACAAATTTCTCAGATAACGTGACACTAGCACTTGTAGTATATTTATAATAAAATTATTATGACAAAAAGCCCACATTTATCATACTTATTTAAGAGAAATTTACTCTAATTATCCTATATATTGTTAAGATTTATGGCATATATTTATAGCTTTACAGTCAAGCATTATTTTCATACATAAATACCAGTATACTCTGTATTATTTCACTTCCTCAGACTTTATATCCTTATAATTAGAAATTTCCAAGTTTTCTTTCTGTAGCCATACCAGGAACTCAGGGCAGTAGCTCTAAGCAGGAACTACCTTTCTTACAAAGCCCAGGCCCACTAAGACAGGGATGGTACTGGAAGGGGGTTGGCTCCCCCAGTCTCTCCAGATTCAGCCCCTCCTAGTCAGCAATCAAGATTATACTTCACAGCCATACTTATGGGCCAAATGGTTGGTGGAGTCAATCTTGACTGAGATTCTGTCTTCCAAGGTGTGGTTAGATTTGTGTTTAGTTGAGAGAACCAAACTATAGAATTCAAATCTTTGTCTACCTAGATATTAGTGCATACTCCCTTTTCACTTCTGTTCCTCCAGTACTTTTCTTAATATTACAGCATAAAACGCAGTCAAACTTGTTCCATAACCTATGAAAATCTCAAAAATCCAATACCCAGGATTTTTTGTCTTAAATATGGTTTTTTTAAACAAAATAAAATAACAGCAACAAATAAATTCATACTTTCTTATTAAAAGAGGGAAGAACTAGAGTGCAGTTATAATAATATCAATGCCTACCAAAATACAACAGTGTAAACAGCACAGTTTACAATGTCTGAAGCTCACTGATAATCATTTAGTCTCCAGATTTGATAAGGAGGACTTAATTAGCCCCACCTAATTTTTTTGGGTAGGGTAACCTTACTCACACTTTTTGTTGTCTTTGGTGGTCATTCCATAGTTCTGACATCTTCAATATGCTGGCGTCTGCAGCAGAATCTGCAACTTCATCAATGGCCTCTGCAGAAACTCTGACCTTGCCACATGGTTCCATAGCTCAGCTACTTTTCATGATCCCTTCAACTCTATGGCTTTGACTGAAACTGTTCCATCCTCACAAATGGCCTCCCATAGTCTTCAGGGACTCTGCTACATTGCAGCAAGCGTCAGCTGCTTTTCATGACTATTTTAAATGAACACTGTATGTAAGTATCATCCACATTACCACATTGAACAACCAGGTTAGGATTCAGTATTTATTCCCCACTGGACTACAGCTTTTAAGTGCTGACTTTAAGGAAAAAAACTTTCTATCAGAGTTTATTGTTGACAGTTTTTCTCTTATAAATTGCAATTGATATTTAACCTCATAAAACCAATGTCTGTTATCTGAGGAAAGCAAAGGATTCACACCAGTGGTACTTTTCTCTCTTTAGGCACAGCTAATTCTTCAACCCCAGATGAACAGAGCCCACAGGTCTTTAACTCAAAATACCAAATGAGTAGCGCTTATGGAGTCTTTGGGGGATTCCCAAGCTTTCTCTGAAACTTTAGAAGCCTAGCCTCCATCTTCTGCAGTTTTCAGCTTTCTTATTTTGCATCCTCCCACTTTAAGCTTTGAACACTCAAAAACCTTCCAGCCATACATGCCAAAATTCTGCATCTTCCTGCACAAAATAGCCCATAGCATAAATTTTACAATGTCAGGTCCATCACAACCATACCTCTCATCCATAGAATTAACTCCTGTTACAGCTTGTTTTCCCTTCTCATCATAAATCTCCAACCAAAACAATTTCAGGAATAGTTTATTTTGCATACAGGTTTCCATCTACCAACAAAAGATGCCAAGGAAGAAACTCAGGACAAGAGTTGAGGGCAGAAACCATGTAGGAAGGCAAATTGAAATATTACTTTCTCTGGCTTGTTAACTTTCTTATATAGTCCAGACCCAACTGGGCCTAGAACTGTGTTAAATGGGCTGGGCTGTCCCACATCAAACATCATCATCATTAAAAAAAAAACAAAAAAACAAAAAAACCCAAAACTCAATAACAGTTCAAAAATCAATCTGATGGAGGCAGGGTCTCCACTGAGAATCGAATTTTACAGTTATAACTGAAAAGTTTGCAAGAAATTCATCAGTATGGCTATAGGAACTGGCCTTTTCAGGCTCCCTCTCCTCAGCTGCCCAAGGAACTAACTGGGGGCGTCTCCCTGGAAACCTGGGAACCCCTCTAGGGTCAAGTCTCTTGACAACCCTCAGGTAGTTCCTTAAATTAAGATATATGCTTCCCTGCTCCCATATCCACCCTTCCTATATCCCAAGCACCCCATTCCTCCGAGCTCTCTTGCATATCACCATAGAACCTCCACCTGACGATAGATGAAGAAAATGACAGAGCCCCACATTGGAGCACCGGACTGAGCTCCCAAGGTCCTGATGAGGAGCAGAAGGAGAGAGAACATGAGAAAGAAAGTCAGGACCGTGAGGGAACCTCCAGCTGGCAACAGATGGGGAAGGTGACTGAGCCCCACATTGGAGCACTGGACTGAGCTCCCAAGGTCCTGATGAGGAGCAGAAGGAGCGAGAACAGGAGGGAGAAAGTCAGGAACGAGAGGGGTGCGTTCACTCATGGAGACGGTGGGACAGAACTAATGAGAGATCACCAACTCCAGTTGGAATGGGACTGATGGATCATGCGACCAAACCCGTCTCTCTGAATGTGGCCAACAGCGGGGGCTGACTGAGAAGCAAAGGACAATGGCTCTGGGCTCTGATTCTTCTGCATGGACGGGCTCTGTGGGAGCCTTCTCAGCTTGGTCGATCACCTTCCTGGACCTGGGGGGAGTTGGGAGGACCTTGGTCTTAGCATAGAGTGGGGAACCCTGATGGCTCCTTGGCCTTGAGAGGGAGGGAGGGGAGGTATGGGTGGAGGGGAGGTGAGGGAAGGGGGAGAAGGAGGGGAGGAAAGGGGGAGGAGGAGGGGAGGGAGGGGGGAGGAGGAGGGAAGGAGATGGAAATTTTTAAATATAAAAAAAATAAACCATGAGGAAAAAAAAAAGTTTGTGTTGAGTGGACAAAAAGTATAACAACCAATGTTTTCATCTGATCCCTGAATACCAATAATAATTGAATCTCATATTAAAGTCCTGAAAGTCCTACTCCATTTGTAGTGTTTAGTGTACATTGTTTGCCATCCACCATCAGTCTCATTAACACACTGAGATAACCAAGTTATGTTTCTCTGAGCTAAAAATGCTGTGATTTTAGGTGAGAAAAAATTGTTACCAAATGAATCCACTTTGGAAAATGTTAACCAATCTGTTGCGGTGTAAAATTTAGCTGGTAATAAGCACTTTTATTTTAGCGTTCCTCTTGGACAGGCTGGACGCTCATGGAAGTTTAACACAATGTGAACAAACAGAAACTATTTATTTTCACAGTAAGTCCAGAAGAAGTGGAACAGAGCATCTGGTCCTAACCCCTGGAATTGTCCCAGATTAATTACTTGCTACAGCAGCCCACTAAACCTCTCAGATTTCATGTGTGAATGGCTGTAGTGGAGATCCACAGCTCTTGACAGCCTTCCCTAATACCTTAAACTACTAAACAGCTGCTTTTTTAGTGCTTTAAAAACTCAGTGGAGGAGAGGATGTTTGAAGATGTGTCTGGATATTTTTTCACTATAAAATTTCAAATTATCATGTCTGTACAGAATTCTTATTAAATAAATGCCATTCCTTTTTATTTGGCTAATCTTAGTTATATAGAGGACTGTGTTTATTTTGTATGCTAATCAAAGACTATTCTTCACTATGTCCAAACATTTTTAAAAATAATCTCTCTTCCCCCTCTCTCTTTCTGTTTTCCCCCGCATACATGAAGACAAAACACTTCAAAACTTCAAATAAGTGCCATTCTCACAAACTACCTAAAGAATATAAATTCTTAATACTTTAAGGGAGGGAATATGTTGGGTTATTTTAATGAAGTTCAAATGACCTGCATGTACGTGTCTTAGAAATGTCACCTATGGACATTTTACAAAAATATTTGGAATAGAATATTTATAAGTACACGTTGTATAGAATTTACATTCTAATTATAATGGTCAATAGTTATTGTGTGACAAATCTTATTCTGGGTAGATGAAACTCACTCATCTACTTACCCCAAATAAGAAACCCACAACAGGCCGAAGGAGAGATGCCACCGAAGTTCAGCTTTGTGAACCATCGAATTTTATTGGGGTTACTTACAGGAACATGGGTGAGGGATTGCTTACAGGAACAGAAATGATCCAAAAGCAGCTGCATCACCAAAGGCTACTCCAGAACATGTGACAACTCACAAAATATGGGGAAGCTGGAGCCACTGCACACAGTCTTCAGGCAGCTCAACAGGATCCTCAAACTCTTACATCTTTTTGCTTCTGGAAAGATCCTTGAACTTTAAATGAAGTAGCTATAGATGTCTACTTTTGGCTAAAAAATGGGGCTACAATGCCACAGTAAAAATCTCTTGTTCAGGAGCTTTCCTAATGGTTATGAGTTCAGACTGACAACCACAGTGATCTATTGCTATAACCAAATGTTTAGAGGGTAATTCGACAGGCACATTACACCCATCTAATAAAACCATACAAGTTGTTTTCCCATTATGATTTATGACCTCCCAAGCCACAGGATGTTATTCTGGATTTCAGTATCAGGCTTGAATTCTCTCTTGAGGAACAGGTCTTAAGTCCAACTACAAGGCTTTGGTCTTACCCATGATAGCCAAGTCAAAATTTCATGCTAGTAACATTATGCCTGACATATTCATGCTTTAGCACACAGGGTGCATAGCAAAGCAGCCTGCATGATCCCTTCTAGCACTCTGAAAGCTAACCAGTAGGGTGAAAGTTTCTAGGTAAGTTCCCACCTTAACTTATTCATGTTCTATAGTCAAAACATGAACATATTGTGTCTTCAGCAACAGGGTATTACAGCCTAATTCTGGCATACTATCAATAGCATATAGCAATAGCCTGTACTATTGCATAGCTTCCAGATCTTCCCTAGCCAACAACACACATGGTGACAGTGCATTCCTGGTACTAAGATTTCAGGCAGTAATACTACTGTACCTGGGATTATTCTTTTGTATCCATATAGAGTACCTTCTGGATTTAAACACATATCTGCTAATTCAATTACTGGAAAATACTCAGTGGTTTTAAAGGACAGTGGTCCTGGGACAGCTTAAATGGCATTGGTATCAATGAATATACCACATCTCAGTATTTTAAAAATTCATCCCACCTTTGTAAAATTTGATTCTATGCCATACTAGAAGTCAGTTTAGCCAGAATTTCTTCAATCCATCCCTTTATAGGTTAAGATGTTTTCAGGCACTAAGGTGGAACCAGTTATAAATTTTACCTGTTGAAATTCTTTATATACCTCTTATATTTGCTGTTCTGGTGGTGTGTACATAGCTTTTGCTATGTTTCATGACTGAAACAAAAATACTATTGGAATCATTTATTAACATTGCTTTTACCATAGCCACCAGCTACAACTTTCTGAACTACAGGTAACTTTTATTAGGAAGTGACACTATGGTAGTGGGGCATATAGATGTTGATGCTATCATACAAAGATATTCATTTCCTGATCCTTTCTGTCCAAATTCCATACAACATTCTTTATCAAGTTATACACAGGATAGACAGCCTAGGCAAGATGGGGCATGAAAATCTGCTAATATCTCAAGAGTCTCCCAAAGACCTCAAGCTTCTTTAAAATTGCAGGCACCGACTGTTGCATTGTTTTCCATACACATCTACACATGCTGATGGAGGAGGGTCATCTGTCTGTCTGTTGTTTCATTGGTTAATTAATAAAGAAACAGCTTGGCCTGATAGGTCAGAACATAGGTGGGTGGAGTAGACAGAACAGAATGCTGGGAAGAAGGGAAGTGAGTCAGACACCATGGAGCCAGCCGCCAGGTCAGAATATTTCCAGGTAAGCCACGACCTCATGGTGGCATACAGATTATTAGATATGGGTTTGTCAAGATGTAAGAGTTAGCCAATAAGAGGCTAGAGCTAATGGGCCAAGCAGTGTTTAAATGAATACAATTTGTGTGTTGTTATTTCAGGTGTAAAGCTAGCCGTGCTGAAGCTGGGCGGGAACACAGCCTGCTGTTCCTTCTACAACATGCCATAATTAATCAAGAAATTTATTGTTGTGCCTGGTCCTTGTACCTTGTGCAGAATGATATTCCATTCTTACTCCTTTAGATACACCTGTATGTTGCTCTAAGCTTGGTTACAAAGCACAGATAGTAGGCACTAACTTAAACATCTCCCTGTAGTCTTTAGATATTCTGTTTGAACCATTACTTTTCTATATCCTGGAACTCTTCCACAGAACCTCCCCATATTTCTACAAGCCTGATAAATTCAATGAGTCTGACTTAATCTACTCATATCTACCACTCAGTGACAAAGGGGAACATGATATTGCTCTCCCCTAATAAACTGTATTGACATTGCAGCTTCTGCATCTCTATTCACCATATCTAAATGTTGTGGGAGCATTACATGAGGCAAAGCATCTCCACTCCTTCTATGACTTTTTCTTGAAGGAAATATTCTGTCCTCACTCTGGGGGTAAGATGAACCAAACCGTGGGACTGCCTTAATCATCTCAACTTTGAATTGATCATAGGTGTGTTCTGTGAACTTTACTTTGGCCTTTACAGCTATCCTGATGCTCCTCAGGCTGTGATTTGACTTTCAATCATTTTTTTCCATAGCAATTCCAGCTCATAAGTCTTAACACATTTGTCTACTTGTCTATTTGTCTACAGATTTCTTCTGTGCTTTATTTTTTTTACTATCTTCTCTAAGCTGCTCTCTCTTTAAAAACTTTCTTTACAGGCTAGTTTATGTCACTGAGATCTGCCAAAGTCTTTCTTACAATATAAATAGTTTAGCCTATGAAACAACTCAGCAAACACTAAAGTTCGAGACTAGCCTCTAGGTTCCTGGTTGATCAACCTTTTATGTAATTCCTCTATTAAGTAGGTCTACCTGACCCAATAATTTGGATTCAAACATGCCTCCTTGTATTACTAGTTCACTTGAAGCATTGATGCCTGTCTGTGGGTCTCCAGCCCTGTTTTTTTGTGTGTGTGTGTGGGGGGGGGGGGAGAACTTCAGGTGGAGATAATAAAGTATTCCTAATGCTTTGATAAGCCAGTCCTCCAGGAACTGATTTCCCTCACACTATCACATGTTACACAGCCTTTCCCTTAAGGAGGGACAGGAAATTGCATTATTCAATTTTTCTACCTCCATAGAAATCAGCCTGACCCATCCAAATGTCTCACAAGAAAGGCTGACACAGGCTCTCTCACTTCTTTATTCAAATGTCTCCCTTTATTCCAGTAGTTCTGCTGTGGGATAATGCTCTTGTACACTGTAAAGATTTGTCACTCATAATGGTTTAATAAAATGCTAATGAGCCATTAACTACGCAAGGGGCAGAGGTTGGGTAACCAAGCCAAGATAATTCTGGGAAGAGGAAAGGCAGAAAGTCAGTTGCCAGCCAGACATAGAGGAAGCAATATGAGAAAGCCTTACTGAGAAAAGGTACCAAGCCACATGGCTAAACATAGGGAAGAATTAGAAGATAATTTAAGTTGAAAGAGCTAGTTAATAGTAAGCATGAGTTAATAGGCCAAGCAATTTATAACTAATATAAGCCCCTGTGTGTTTCTTTGGGGTTTAATAGCTTCAGGACAGGGTAGGACAGAAACTTCCATCAACAAATGATTCTCAAATATTTTGCAAGAACTTCTACAAAAAAGTCTGATAAATATTTTTTAAAAAGGATTCTAGACAGATAAGAACAGTTCTCAAGTGCAGCTTCTTAGTGACCGTCTTTTCTCCCAAAGGCTCTGTTTACTGACAGTGAGTAGAGGTACATCTCCCTTAAGAGAGGTTTCCAGACTCAGCATTAGCAGGAAAAACTTTGCAGCTCTTTAAGAGGTCCTGACACCAAACACTTAAATGGTATTCATGATCAGCTGACATCAGGCTTGTTGGTGGTGGCATGAACCTAGAAACTGCACAGAGTTGTCACAATAAATGTGACTCCCGGCATCACCTCCACAATGAAGTCAGACTCTCAAAAGGCTAAGGAATGGAGTGGAGTCAGCCACCAAAGATGCAGCTTTAATCTTAGCCATATAACTTAGCAGATTATAGACTTATGTAGTAAGAAATTGCTATAGATATACAATAAAGACATATTCAGATAAAAATTCTAAATGGTTTACAGATATTTAAAAATATATGTAGAGCCAGGTGGTGGTGGCACACTACTTTAATTCTAAACACTTGGGAAGCAGAGGCAGGCAGAGCTCTGCGAGGTCAAGACCAGCCTGTTCTACAAAAGCCAGTTCCATTACAGGCTCCAAAGTTACAGAGAAATGTTGACAAAGGTTTATGTCCTGCCCAGTCCTGCTGCCATTCCATCCCAAAGAAATACACAGAGGCCTACATTAATCATAAACTAGTTGGCCTATTAGCTCAAGCTTCTTATTAACTCTTACATCCCATATTAACCCATGATTCTTGTCTGTGTCAGCCATGAGTCTTGGTATCTTTAATCAGTGAGGCATTCTCAACTTGCTTCTTCTGCGTCTGGGTTATGACTTTTCTTCTTCCCATAATTCTCCTATTCTGGTCACTCCACCTATACTTCCTTCCTGGCTACTGGCCATTCATCATTTTATTAAACTAGTACAAGTTACAAAACATTGCACGTTATAAGACCATTGTCCCACAGAAAATAAAAAAAAAAAACAGTCTCAACAAAACAAAATAAAACAAAATTTAAAAATTACACACACACACACACACACACACATATGGGTTTTGGAGGGAAAAGAGAAAAAAAATAGAGAAAGTCCTTAACAAAAGAAATAGAGTAGTTGGGTGTGTGTAATGGCACATGCCTTAATTCCAGCACTTGTGAGGCAGAGGCAGGTGGACCTCTGTGAGTTCAAAGCAAACCTGGTCTATAGGGCGGAATCCAAGATAGCAAAAGATACATAGAGAAACTCTGTGTCTAAACAAGAAATAAAAATATAAGAAATAGAGTTTTTTTGCTATTGTTTTTCTTTTTTCTCATTTTTTTTATTAAAAATTTCCATCTCCTCCCCTTCTCCCCCCCCTTCCCTCCCCTCCACCCATCCCCCCACTCCGCCCCTCTCCAAGCCAAAGAGCCATCAGGGTTCCCTTCACTATGTTAAGTCCAAGGTCCTCCCAGCTCCCCCTAAGTCCAGGAAGGTGAGCAACCAAACTGACAAGGCTCACAGTGAGCCCGTCCATGCTGTAGAGTTCATGCTCATCGCCGTAGAGTTTTTAAAAGTCACAAAAAGTTGTAAAATAACCAGAGAATCTGGATACTGTCTGTTAACCTGTTGTCTTTGAGTGGTTTGGCTGCTGAGAAAGGCACAACAGCTGCTAAAAGACATTTGTTTAGAAATGCTGCTGGATCAATCCAACATACATATTTTCAAGATGCCGTCACTTCAAAATTTAAGGCAAGAGGTATGTTACTTTGGAGAAGAGGTTTTTATTTCTACAGGAAATGAGAGGCTGAAGATTAATTCTGGGCTAAGAACAATAAAGATCGGTCAAGGAATATCTCCTAAAAATCTTCAGTATATTAGATGGTCATTAGTCCATGTTTTGGACCAACCCTGTTGTAATTTCCTCTGAGTTCTACGTCTAGAACAGCACCCAAAGTGCTAGCTGAGATGATCCAGCCTCGCAGAATACTCCTGTCAGCACTTGACCATAATCCTAAATGATTTGGAATCCCCATAAGTTTATCAGGGCCCCCAGTCATCAGAAAATAGCCTAGAAACTGTATCCACATTTCTAAACTTGGATTATTGATGTTTGACTTTCTCTAGAGTGTTTTTTACAAGTTGTTATGGGTAATGGTTACTAAAAAAGCTAAACAAAGGAGATTCGATTCAGAGTTCTTTATTTAAAAAAAGGAGAAATTATGTGGAATAATAGTATTGTATACTGCAAAGTTTTGTCACGTATATTAGTTTAATAAAACCCTGATTGGAAAGTAGCCAATCAGGAAGTATAGGTGGACCGACCAAACTAAGAATTCTGTGAAGAGAAAGCAGGGATGCAGTCATTATCCAGAAGCAGAGGAAGCAAGATGAGACTGCTTTACTAATAAAAAACTAAGCATAGACAGAATTATGGATTAATTTTATTTGTAAGAGCTAGTTAATAATAATCCTGAGCTAATAGACCATACAGCTTACAAATAATGCAATCCTCTTTGGTTTCTTTGGGACTGAATGGTTTCAAGACCAGGCTGGATAGAAACTTCTGTTTATATATAGTTCAAGTGCTAGTATTTCTTTATCAGACTTACTTCTTGCATTGGACTATGAATAATGCATTTATCTACTTTTGGATTAGAGATTTTCCCTCTTTTTTTTTTTTTACCAAATATTGGGCTTTAGAGATATCTTTGGTTACTTCTATCATCTGCTTCTGTTTCTCTCCTCTCTCTCTCTCTCTCTCTCTCTCTCTCTCTCTCTCTCTCCCATGTATCTAATTTAGTTGCTCAATCAGAAGCTAACGTAGAGAATGTTATTATAGCTCCCTTTTTTGTTTCAATTGCTTATTTACACAGGCAAGCCCTTGCTATACACACAAAAAAGTTCCTGCTTGGTGACCTTCTCAGTCCCTGATGCATTTCTAAATAAACACAACAGTAGTCAGGAACTGCTGCTGCTGCTTGCTGACAATCTCAATCCTTGTGCATTAATCTCAAAGATAGCAAAATTTCCTCTAAATATTTAACTGCTTTGGGGGCAGATCTATAGTCACGTGGTACACCCCTCTCCTCAAAAGGGATGCCATTACATACCACATAGATGAAAACTGTCATCCTAGCATTCCTTTCGCAGATACCCCAATCCTGAAGCCCCAGTCTTAGCTGCATGTCCCACTACCCATAGCTATAGCCATTCAGCTTCTGTCATAGTGCAAAGGCACAATAGCACACATAATACAGGAAATGACAACTCATTCAGAATTTCCTCCAAGGTTGCCACCCAATTCAAGCTTCTTAGTTTAAGGCTTCAAGGCTACCTGCCTTGCCACCAATAGCCAGGATCGTTCACTCTCTCCTTCACAACTCACCTTTGGTTCTCCTAGATCCCTGTTTGGGTAACCATTATGATGTGTGACAAAACTTTTCGTGGGAAGAGAAAACACACTTTTCTACTCTTCCCAGATAGGGAACCCACAACAGACCAAAGAACAGATACCACTATACCACTAAAGTCTAAGTTTGTTAACTAATGAGCTTTACTAGGGTTTCTTACAGTCAAAGAAAGGACTTAAAGACAACTAAATCACCAACTAACCATAGCAGAGGTGACAGATTATATGATGTGGGAAGCTGGAGCATATTATACAGCTTTCAGGCAGTTTACCAAGTTAGTGTGTCATGAATATAAGCTTAGGAGGCAAGCAGGTTCTAAAACTGACTAATTGTATACTGTTATATTTCCAGTCCTCAGTTCTTATTTTCATAACTAGGGATAATAGCAATAATTACAGTTATAGAACATATGCTATTCAAAGATTAATTTGCTCTTAATATGATTAAGCTAAAGCCTAAATTATACCTTGAGAATTTATTTTAGAACCCAGTGCCTACCAAGACCAACAAAAGTTACTGTTTTCATGATTGACTTGCCCAATATGTTATTATAATTTCTACCTCTATTATTGTTGTTTAAATTTCCTTTATGATACAAATAAATATAGAGTGCTACCTTAAAGGGCAAATATTATATTAAGTTACTTATTTGTTTTCCATGAACAGCACTCAGTGCCATTGTATAAAAACTAAAGTCAGAGTCTGATAACTTTCAAGCAATGAGAGATTTGATAGATAACAAAGTGAAAAGGAATTTACACAGAAAGTTTACAACATGTGATCACAGAATAGATGTGCGTAAGGTATTTGAATCCCCATACTTCTTAGATCCCAAGGAAATTTCACAGAAAGTAACATCATGTGATCACAAAATAGATTTACACAAAGTAAGTATTTTAATCTCCATTTTTCTTAGATCCCTCAAAAAAGAGTACTAAATGTGAGTCACCCTGATCATGTATGTAGAAATTTAATAGCATGGTAGCATTGAAGAGATAATCAATCCATTTTTAATTGAAAATATAAACAACTATATTATCAAGCCAATACTAGTTATTGATTAATAGTTTCACTTTCCTTTCATGCATAAGTTAAATATTCAAATTTGCTGGTTAAGTAAACACAAGTAATTTTGTGTAAAATATGAAAATTTATTAAATTTGATTTCATGCCATGTTAGGTAAACTATAAATTCTAATGTGTCATTAGAAAAGACTGTATAATTTTGAAATTGGAAAACTTATTTTTGACAAATCTTGAGTGAACAATTTAAATATACATGTCAAAAAAATATGTTGAAGAAAATTTCAGAGAATCAGTTGCCAAACTGCATCACAATATATTTCCAAAACTCAAAGTGATATTAGCAGAAAATATATTAATAACCTGCTTAGATTTTTAAAAAAATCCACAAGTCAATATTTATAAATACCAATGACAATATAATGATTTCTGTATGCATAAAATACTCTGAAATTAAATAAGCACATATAAATTTACAACTATTAGAAATTTCCTGTGTCAATGATGTTACATGTGCCCACTTTAGATTATTTTTAAGTAACAAATAAGAAAAGAGTGAAATCATTTACAGAGAGTTATGTCTGAATTGGAATTATCATTATGGGAAGTTCATAATTAATTTATGCTAATTTTGTTTGAATATATATCTATACAATTGTGTGGTTGTAATTATACATTGTGTAATTATGCAAAATTACTTTCAACAAGACCATAAATAATGTCCAATATTTAAAACTATAATAACAAATCACACCCCTAACACTATATGTCTCAATAACACCAAATATGCATGCATAATAAAATTTTATGCTTTTCTCTCAATATAACACCAAATTAATAATACAAATAAAACTTTTATGTAATTATTTCAATGCATTATTTTCTATTCTATTTACCCATATAAATAATACATCACATGTTTAAACTAAAGCAATGTTGTAAAATATTGTAAAGGAAAATTTGCACTATTAGTATAAATTCAACAGGGAAAAGACACTTTGCAAATAGTACACACTATTATTAGAAGAATGATAAAATACAAGGTTCTTATATAACATTAATTTAGTATGCTAAAATATTACTTACCTGAATATGAATAATGGAACAAAAATAAGTATATCAAGGTGATATATTTTTAAGGGGAAATACTGAAAATATTTTATTTATTTAATATTGGTTTGTGAAACTATATGACGTTCATTTCTCCACAATATTACATAAATGCATATGATGAACATTTGAAGATAAATGGCACTGTCAATCTTTTTTTTTTTAATTTTTATTTTTTTGGTTTTTCAAGACAGGGTTTCTCTGTGGCTTTGGAGCCTGTCCTGGAACTACCTCTTGTAGACCAGGCTGGTCTCGAACTCACAGAGATCCGCCTGCCTCTGCCTCCCGAGTGCTGGGATTAAAGGCGTGCGCCACCACCGCCCGGCCGGCACTGTCAATCTTATTAACAAATCATATCTCGGGAAATTCAAATCAGCCCATAAGCTGATTCTAGCTTGACTACAAGCTCCATTTCCAAAATTGTTTCTTCCTATTTCTTCTTCAGTTTTGTTGTATTGATGCTAACAAGAAATGCTTTTATTTCCAGGGAACATTATTTTCCTTCCTGGCAACCATCTAAGCTTCAACAAGGCCCATCAGAAACCTAATAATCAGTGAGGTGTGTACACACAACCTCTAAAGGATCCCGTTAAAGTCATGCATCCTTACAGATTGGCTGCCCTGAGAGAACCTTCACGAAGGCAGCCAACTGATTTCTCCACTGGGAATGCTAGACAGCAGAGATCAAAACAAAGGCTACTGTTTACCATTTGACAAATTAAAGACTACATGCTAAATTTAGTGTCAGGAGTGTGTTTGACAAGCTGGATAGATGGCATTTACTGAGGGAGATAATGCAATGCAAAAATTCAGGGACTTTATCTGCCATGAAAGATAGTTCTGCATCTAACTCACCAGACAGGGGCAACGTGATACGTTTCCTAAGACATCTCAGGGTTGGAATTTAAGGTGGATGGACACTGAGGCAGGATGTTCCCTGGGGCAAGAAATTATTTGAAAAATGATTAATAGCATTAACAAGGAGGTAGCAGCATGGCAGTGGCTCTGAGGAGAACTCAAGCCCATGTGACAAATTGGGGTCCTTTCTGATAGGGAGAGGGCTCATGTCACCCAGCTGATATTTGTTCTATTAAATTCCCTTTTAGTATCTGATTCCCTGATGGCAGAGGAAGAGGAAGTCCTTGCAGTTTGAAAGAGGAATGTGTGACCTTGAAGATGGGCAGGTCAATGGAGGAAGAGAGGTTCATTTAGTGAATGTGTATCAATTATGTTCCTGGGGAAATAGAGGTTTTATTATTTGAGATTCTAGTCTCATTAATAAATATTTCAAAATAGACTATAAAGGAAGCTTGAGAACAAATTTCATAGAATTTATGAGAAAAGTTAGAAACCTTGTCAGTTGCGAAGAGGAAGAGAGGAAGAATCATGCCATCTGTAAGCAAGACAGAAGTGTTGAGCTAGCTGCAGTGAAAGAGACCAAAGAAGCCCAGTGTGTCTGTAAAAGCATCCCGAAGCCTTGGCCAGTGGAGAAGAAAAGGTAAAAATAAGGTCTCAAGTGGGCAGTCGGCAAGGTGCTTCATTATAGAAGTTCTGCAAGAGACTCACCAAGGGAGGGGACTTTGAGAAAGATAGGCACATTATTTTAGTAAAAGGGTGAGTACTCCTTCCCCCTCCTAAGGATTTTTTGTGTGAATCAACTTTCCTGATTTATAGGGGTGGTAGACTTCTGGACAGCTGAGTATCAGGCTTAGCTGGATTAATTGGTAATGGGATTAGATTATAGTAGGCAATGTTTTGATAGCTTGAAATGTCACACCTCCATGTTAGTCCAGATGCAGTAGTTAGATGCTTTAAAACAGAAAAAGAGAAAGAAAAGAAATGACTTCTCCTTAATGGGCTTCAGCTGAGCCTTCTTCCATGGTCTCCAAAACAGCTGTTAAATTCCTTTCCCTAGTCTGTGGTTCTAATATCACTTAAAAGATAGTTTGAAATTGTGGAATAAATACAATCTATTCCCACATGAATATCTAGAGATTCAGTTCAAAAAGTGTTCAACTGAGCAAGGCAGTAGAGGCTCATGCCTTTTATCCCAGCACTCGGAAGACAGAAGCAAATGGATCTCTGTGAGTTTGAGGCCAACTTTGTTAGTTTGAGGCCAGGCACCAATGCTACACAGAGAAATCCTGTCTCGAAAGAAAAAGAAAGAAAGAAAGAAAGAAAGAAAGAAAGAAAGAAAGAAGAAGGGAGGGAGGGATGGAGGGAGGGAGGATGGAAGGGAAAATAAAAAGAAGAAAGAAAAATAAGAAAAGAAAATAAAGTGGTCGAACTGAAGAGATTAGTGTTAGAACTAAACTTTTTGTGACATCACATAGAGTCATGAGTATGCATTTACGAAGAGAGAGATAAGAAACCAGAGCCCACTTGCCTCTATCCAGGTCAGTACAAAGGGCAGTTCCTGTTTATGACTATGGATAAGAATGAGAACTGTTCACATGTGGGAGCTATTCTCCTAAATCTTCTTGCCTGTTTCTATCTCCTGTACTGATCAAGTACACAGGGTATAGCCCCTGATAGCATGAAAGTTTTTAGCCTATAACCTGTCCACAAATCAGCCTCAAGAGAGATGTGAGAAACTTAATATAGATGGGGAGGACTTGAGCAGTGAGTGGCTAGTCTCAGTTCCACTAATTTATTTCATGTTTGATTGTAGTGAGGGGCTGCGGGCAGGCCTGCTTTTCATCCCGCCTGGCTTCTGGCCATCAGCTAGGTTATGCTCTGAAATAACAACACACAAACTGTATTCATTTAAATACTGCCTGGCCCATTAGTTTCAGCCTCTTACTTACATCTTGATTAACCCATATCTAATAATCTGTGTAGCAGCACAAAGTGGTTGCCTACCAGGAAAGATTCAGCATGTCTGATCTGGTGGCTGGCTTCATGGCATCTGTCCCAGAGAGGAGAGGCAGGGCAATTGTCAGAGCCATCTACCTCACTTTCTTCTTCCTGTTCTGTCTACTCCACCCACCTAAGGGCTGGCCTATTAAATGGGCCAAGGCAGTTTCTTTATTAACCAATTAGAGTCCTCCATCATTTGATTGAGATAGGAAACACATGAAATAATATCGACATTAAAGTTGCAATATTCCGCAGAGTTCTATCATTTAGGTCCAATATATAGCATTTACAAAGGATGATCAATTTTTAACTCTGCATTAATGAATTAATTCTAGAGATAAATATTCATTACTTTCAGTGAAACAGAACAAATTATTGACTTTAGACATGTTATTACTTTTACAGAGTCTTTCACAAGTATCACTGCAAACAGGAAAGGAACCCAAGGGAATCTGGATAATATTCATGCAGTGAGAGATTTTAAATTTCTAAGTGGGGATTGGTCCTACACTTCTCAACTTCCACCAACAAATGGCATAGAAATCTGAAAGCTGCCCTATTAGATACAACCCATTTCTGTAACATAAATAAGGCAGTACATGATTGGGAGTTGTTTTCCTATTTTATACTAAGATCTTCTGTTGTACCCATCAACTATGGATTTAGGATATCCAAATTTGAATGTCACTCTTTTGTGCATTTTGTTAACAATTAAATTTGCTATATGACTCATGTGTGCCCCATTTGAAAATATTGATTTCTTTCTGGATCTCTGGTGTGTATGTATCTTTTTACATAGCTATCACTTCATCATTCATTCATTTATATACCCATCTCTCAGAGAACAGATAATAATTGATTGTCTATTATGGGTCATGCTGTATATTAGACATTGAGAGTTCAAATTTAAATTAAATTCAATCACGACTCTAGAGGACCTTGTTGTAAAATAATTGCTACTAATCTCTAAGCCCTTATTGATTTACTTTCAGGATACACAATAAAATGCTTAACAAGACTTACTGAGCTGGTCAGTAGTGACACAGTAAGAAATCTCAGGTCCAATGATAAAGGTTTATATCTTGCTCATGTTAAGCCAAGTGTCTTGGCTCCTGTTCTATGTTTTTTCTGCATTTTAAAATCTACACTGAAGGGTAAAATGCTGTTTGGAACATCACATTTATATAATGGAGGGTAAATTGCAAGGAAACTGGCAGAAACACACATGGTGCTGTCAGCTGCTGCTCTGAACAAGCACAAGCTGCCTCTTCCCCTGCCTTATTGGGAAACGACAAGCAAGCACATTGAAAAATCTCAAAAATATGGTGAGAAAAAAACAATCCTTTGAGTACCCTAAGAACTGGCAGGATGGTTGGACACATTATTTCACAAAGGGCAGTACATACCTGGAGTAAACCTACTTCTCCCTGGGTCATCCTAATACTTTCTCAAAGCCCAGAGGCAAATGTGCTTTCAGTTCTAGTTTTTCATATGATATATCTTATTGGAGAGTGATTATCAAGTAATTCAAATACATAAATTGGGGACATTTCACTCTTTATGAATCTTTCAATTCTTTCACTCAAGTCAAAGACTCATGGCTTCCTGAATAAACTTAGAAAATCAGGAAGTGAAATGGAATGTTTTCAAAATCTGAAATGTGTTTAAAATATTGTAAGAACTGTGTTAGCATTCCCAACTTGTATTTAATAAAATATGTAGGGATTTGTCAAGGGAAAAAAAGCAGAAGGAGATATTCCTTTATACTAATCTATAACATGCAATTTAGGAGTTCAATACTTGACCTGAAAACCAAGACCCCTATGAGGAATGTGTTCTATATTTAAAGGCCCATTACATGCCCAAATATTTGTCATGGTGTTATTAAAATTTTGCTAAATAAAACCCATTATTCACTTATGTAAATAAATTATTTACTTTTACATGTATTTCTCTGTATGAATAACTAAATTCAGTGGAAATTAAAGTTTCTGTCACAGAAAGGCTTATCTTCTATATTTCCAGCTAGTTAGAGGCCTAAGGAAGAGAAAAATCCTATTAACAGAGTGTTTTAGGTGAAACACAGCTGCAGGGTTGAAATTTCATTATGAATCCATTTTATTTCCATTGCCCCACAGGAACACATATACTTAATTCATCAGAGACCCCTATTATCTGTGCAACACCCCCAACATCCCCACCAACTCAAAGCCTTTAATATGTCCAGTTTTAGCATTTACAAAGTAAATCCATCTTTGAAATAGAGCAGTGCTGGCAGCCTGCCCTGAATGCTTCTAACATATTACAAAAAATCTGAACAGCAGGATGTTTCTCAAAAGAATAACAACAGTCTTCACACACCTAAAATAATAAACCTATGTTCATGCTGATGTAGTTAGGTGGATTCAATTCCCATTCATAGGGTGATGTATTGATTTAAAGATGAAATATATAACAAGTTTCTCATTTGGAAGAAGTCAACTCTACTTCCAATAATTGTAAAATGTTTTGTCTCTTGTATGTAGAATCAATCTAGTCTCTCTCTTTCTCTCTCTGTATCTCTGTCTCTGTCTCTCTCTCTCTCACACACACACACATACACATACATGTATGTGCATGCCCCCCACACAAGAGAAAATTAAATTAATTCATGAAAAATGAAGTCAGTAAAAACGTTTATGCCCAGTTAGCCTACAAATTGCTATTAAAACAATCTCTCCATTTCTCTCTCTCTGTCTCTCTCTCTGCAAGTATGTATCATTCATAGAGCAGCATGTATAACCCTCTTGTGAATGCAAAGTGACTAATGTTGACTTTATTTTATGATTCATTTCGTGTCATGATGCGTTTCTTAGAGCATTTTCTCAGCACTGGGTAACATTTTGTATTTTACTTATGCTACAATAGTTTCTTACATATTGACTTATTTACTATATTTTTCTTATTCTAACTCTTTTCTTTTTGGGGTATTTTTCCATGGTTTTTATTCAAATAGTTCTATGAAAATATCTTCTTTCTTTTCACCTAAGTGCTCTTGAACAACACAGACTTGCTTTTCTTTGTCATGCATAAATTAATAGCAATATTTTAGCAAGAATCATTGCTTATGTACACAGAACACTTCCTTTGGAATTTGAATTCTCTCCATTGTTTTATAAAAATAGTAAATTGCTAAAAACCCACAATAATGGAAAAACTTAGAAACTGTCATTTGGTCCTCATAACAAATAAGTGTTGCAAACTCATCTTAAATGACGTGTCAAACAAAAGTCTCTGTAGGGGCCCACAGATGTGAGCCCTGTTCCACCTTGACTAGAAGTCAGAATGTTGTAGGGTAATTCTCTTGTACACTATAAATATTTGTCACACATATTGGCTTAATGAAATACTAATTGGCCAGTAGACAGGCAGGAAGAATGGGTGGGATGGCCAGACTAAGAAAATTCTGGAAAGAGGAAAGGCAGAGAGTCAATTCCAGCCAGACACAGAGTAACCAAGATGACAATATTTTACTGAGTAAAGTTGCCAAGCCATGTGACTAAACATCAATAAGAATTATGGGTTAATTTAAGGTGTAAGAGATAGATAATACTAATCCTCAATTAACCAATCCCTGTGTGTTTCTTTGGGACTGAATGACTGCAGGACCAAAGGAGACAGAACTTCCATCTGCAAATGGGACCTAAACATTTGGCAAGAATTCTTGACATAAAGCCTAAGAAAGTTTCAATAAAAGATTCTAGACTAACAAGAGCAGAGTCAAGTACTGCTTCTTGATGCCTGTCCTTCATCCAGTAGGCTCTGTTGGCTGACAATGAGAGAAGTGCAGCCCTGTTAAGAAAGGCTTCCTGACCCAGCCTAAGCTCAAGACCTTACAGAGCTTTTAAGAGGCTCTGCCACCAAATACTTAAATGGTGTCTGTGAGCAGCCAGTGCCATGATTCTTGGTGGTGAAATGGATCTACATACTCCATAGAGTTACAGTGAAAAATAATGCTCTAGCCAGTACCTCCTCCGTGAAGCTTTCTGATGAGAAAGCTAAGGAATGGGTCGGAGATAGCTACCAAAACTGCAAACTTTAATTCTAGTCATATTGTTGATCAGATTAAAGACTCGTGTGCTCAGAAAAAGATAAAGATATACAGTAAAGACAGATTAACATGAAAAAAGCCTCTGAACAGTTTACAATATATTTAAAAATATATGTATATTTGGGAGAGAAAAACAAAAAGGATAGAGCAAGTCATTCAAAAAAGAAATAGTACCAAACATGGTGTACATGTCTTTAGTTCCAGTAACTTCTAAGGCAGAGTCTGATGTCTGTGAGTTCAAGGCCAGCCTGGTCTACATAATGAGTTCCAGGATAGGCAAAGTTTTACACACACACACACAGACACACACACAGACACACACACACACACACACACACACATCACTGTCTCAAAAATAAAAAAATCAAAAAAAAATGAACTAAAAGAAATGGAGTTTTTTTTTTTTAAATCCATATAAGGATGGAACCAGAGAATCTAGATACTGTACGTTAACCTGTTGTCTTTGAATTGTTTGGCTGCTGAGGAAGGAACAACAGCTGCTAAAAGGTTTTGGTTATAAATGCTTCTGGATTAATCTAACCTGTATATTTTTAAAATGCGTTGACTACAAAATTTAAACCAAAAGATATGTTACTTTGGAGCAGAGGTTTTGCTTTTTTTCCTTAAGGAAATAAGAGACTGTAGATTCATTCTGGGTTAAGGAAAATAAGGTTAGATCAAGGAAGACCCCCTGAAAAATCTCTAATAGAAATGGATGATCCAGATTGTCAGGGTCCCTCAGAGAATACCACTGTCCCAAATCAACAAGAAGCAGCTTAGAAAACTATGCCCACATTCCTCCACAATGGGTTATGCATGTTTATCTTTGCTTAGCATATTGGTTACAAGTTACTATGAAAAATGGTCAGAATTAAAGCTAAACAAAAAAATTAGATTCAGAGTTCTTATTTTGAAAAGAAAAAAAGGGGGATACTATGGTCAATGCTCTTGTACATTATAATGATTTGTCACTCATATTGGCTTACGAAAATGCTGATTGGTAATTAGCCAAGCAAGAATAATAGGCAGGGCAAACAGACTAAGAGAATTCTGGGAAGAGGAAAGGCAGAGATTCAGTCACCAGCCAGACACAGACAAAAAAAAAAAAGATGAAAATGCCTTACTAAGAAAAGGTACCAAGCCACATGACTAAAAATTAATGAGAATTTGGGGTTAATTTAATTTGTAAGATTTAGATAGTAATAAGACTGATCTAATAGGCCAAATTGTTTGTAATTAATATACATTTCTGTGTATTTCTTTGGGACTGAATGACTGCAGGGCCAGCGGGGACAGAAACTTATCTACAGAAGAGAGTTTGAGCTTATTTCTACCGTGTTTCTGTCTTTTATTTCTCTCATATCTCTGTTCATTTTGCTTAATAATTCTAATCCTCATGCTCCTACCCTAGAATGTATGAACTCTGTTAAGGCTGGACCCCAACAGATAGCACCCAACATGGGGCTTCCGATAAATATCTGATAAAGGGGATCAGGATTCACAAAATGAAGGAAAAATTCATGGCCATGACTTTCAAAACAGTCCAATTCTCGCTCCACAGTCTCTGGGTTAATAACTGATTCACAGGTTTTCCTGCTATATTCATTTGTTCTTTTCTAAAGTCTACATCCATTTATCTCACTCCTCCAAAAACTCTCTCCCAACTGATCCTTTCTCTCTCCAGTAGGTTCCCTGTGGTATTCCTGCCTCACAATCACATTGCTTTCCTCCTGTTGCGCTTGTGAGACACTTAGTTTGCTTTACCTATTAGACTCTTGTCTACATGGTTTCTCATACAAATTTCAAGTAATTAATATGACTCAGTTGCCAGCACCCTTGCTGCTTTATTTATGATATTCAAATGTTTTTATTTCCCTCACTAAACTCCATTTCCCCCACACTTAAGTTAAAGTCAACAATTTCTAAATTTAGTGTCTCAAATATATATATATATATGTGTGTGTGTGTGTGTGTAGATATATATAAATACACATATTAAACACATATTAATATATAATATATAGCACTCTAAATATATACACTAACACAAATACTAATATATATATATATATATATATATATATATATATATATATATATATAAAAGCTCAAAACCTTTATGAGTTTCATCTTTTCACAGGTCCAATCTGTCAATCTTTCAATGTTGCAGTAGTACTGAACTTTAGCCTCAGTTTACATCTCTGAACATCCTGTCTTCTTGTCTCATCTCCTAGTTCATCTGGCAAGTTCACATGAAATAGTGTGATTCCATCATAAATTTTTCTGAGAACATTCTATGGAATATTTTACCTAAGATCAATCTAGTGACAATTATTAATTTTTAGATTATCTGTTTGTCTGCATCTCTGTCTGCCTGTTACCTATCTATCAATCTATATATCTATCTATGAGTAGACATCTAATGTATGAGTATATTTATGTTTTTAAATTGCAAATCAGTAGTACTCTACCAAAGTAAAATAATCTGTATTGTTGAATAAATTCATAAAACCAAGTGCCAATTAAAACACTATAACTATTATTTTCTTTGTCATATTGAAATGAAATATGTTTGTTTAAGCAAAAGAGAAAGAGGTTCAGTACATTTAATGAGACACTTGTAGCAATTGTGACAATAAAATGTTTACCTTTAATTCCAGAATTTGTCTTTTGAGTACCACGTAATTGATCCTTGATAGTAAGAAACAAGTATTTCAAGATTATTATTGATGAAAATAACCTGTACTTTTAAATTGTGTATCTAACTCTCTGCTATCATGATCTTGTTCTTCTACTTCAGAAGTCACTAGAGTCAAGTCATTTTATTCAAATTTAGTTGTCATTATATTTTCACATATGTATAATTCAAATTTTATGTGCTGTTCATTAAAATCCTTCTTTAATTATCTGAAATAAAGTATTATAGGTGATATGACTAGGGTAAGGAATAGTAACTACTGGATGTTAGGGTTTTTGCAGATAAAATTTTTATTCCTTTATGAATTTTTTTTTTTTTTTCTTTTTTTTTTTTTTTTTTGGTTTTTCGAGACAGGGTTTCTCTGCAGCTTTTTTAGAGCCTGTCCTGGAACTAGCTCTTGTAGACCAGGCTGGCCTCGAACTCACAGAGATCCGCCTTCCTCTGCCTCCCGAGTGCTGGGATTAAAGGCGTGCGCCACCACCGCCCGGCTTCCTTTATGAATTTGAAGTCAAATTTAGCACATACCACTTGCATTCATTCAAAAGATATTGATTGAATCATTAGCTTTGTTAATTATCTAGAAGAAGATGAAAAATAAATATTTATACTATCAAATAATTTATAGTGTTTCAGCTGAGATCTAAGCCAGTGGGTGACACCAGTACCATATGACAAATTTGCAATATTCTATGACAAAAAGCCCTACAAATCACATCATTTTTATTATTATTACTGATAATGACAGTGAACAATGTAACGAAAAGCCTTCTTAAGGGTTTCCCATCTGGTGGTCCACAAATTTATTTGTGCACTGAACATATATATGGTAATTAGAAAAAATTATCTGATAATCAAAACTCATTCTTAATAAAATAGAAACATACCAAGATTTAAAGAAAATATTACATTGTAACGGTGATGAGCATGAACTCTACAGCATGGACGGGCTCACTGTGAGCCTTGTCAGTTTGGTTGCTCACCTTCCTGTACTTAGGGGGAGCTGGGAGGACCTTGGACTTAACATAGTGAAGGGAACCCTGATGGCTCTTTGGCTTGGAGAGGGGCAGAGTGGGGGTATGGGTGGAAGGGAGAGGAGGGAAGGGGGAGGATGAGGGGAGGAGATGGAAATTTTTAATAAAAAAATGAGAAAAAAAGAGATACTAAAAAAAAGAAGATTCATCTAATAGATATGAAAATAGTATTAAGCAACTGAACTCATAAGCAAATATCAAGATAAAATGTGTGACTAAGCACTTCACAGAGGATAGTATAAATTTGGATGACATTAATAAAACATTGCTCAAATCATTTATCTCTATAGAAATGCTGTGTCATTTTACTTCATATAATCCAGGCTTTGTAATTAGAAAGATTTATTAAATATACTGTTGACAAGGATGAGGCAAAGCCTCAATTTTCACTTATTTGTTATAGAGCTTAAAATTGTACAATTATTTGTGATAATTTTGTGTTTTCTTTTCAATTTAAATTACAACTCTTATATACCATTAAATATTTGGTATATTTCTAAAATAAATTAGATATATGGCCTGCATATATCTAATTTATCTATCAGCTATAACAGTAATGGGTAACAGTTCAAAGATTCCAAAGGTCAATACAACCCAAGTTTCATGAAGACCACAAAAGCTTCTCTCAAATTGCTTCACAGGAAACCAAAACACCAATGGCCCATTTATGCCCTTCAAGTATTCCTTAATTTACAACTTAGCTGATTACAATATATACTAATTGTGCAATTTCAGGATTTTAAATTTACATTTACAAGTTTTAAAGTCTTTTCTTTGGCCTCCCAAAATTTTCTTCATTGTTACAGTCTTTTATAAAGCCCAGTAAAAATTCAAGAATAGTTAGGCCTATGGAAAAGCCAAGTGAGGGAGCCCTTATCCATATTGCCATCTATGGGCCCTGGAAACACCAAATGCCTACTGTTTATGATTGAGAAATAGATAACCATCTTACCTAAAATCTGTCTGTGACTGTACAATCATACGGTTTAGCTACTGCCAGCAGAGCTTAGTCAACCTTAATTCCAGGACAGGGAGCTTTTATCTATACAACCACAATGCTATATAAATATAGAACAAAATGATAAAAGTATTTTAACTTCTGTAATACCAAGTAAAATTAATACCTATTGTGCAAAAAATTTCCTGACAAAAATATCATATAATAAATGTGTGTATTACTAGTAACATAAACAATGCTAAATAATCTATAGTGATAAAATAAGAGGAGATGTTGGGTTGACAGGCAACTACTCTGACAATTTATGTCATACAATTCAAGTACTATGAAAGTATTCTCTCTCAATTTCTGTCATGTGAGTTGACATATTTTTAAACATATTAACTAAAACATTTAAGATAATTGTCCATTGAACATTCCAAAGCTTCCATATCATATTTCCATAAAAATAGACACTTTATGGTTTTGAGAAAAAAATAAATAAATAGAAAAAGAAAAAATAAAGCTCAGATAACTTTCTATAAAAATATTAAATCCCGTTACATATACCTAAGTAACCAATTGTAACATGCTATTTTAAAATATGGTTAATTTTCCCACAGGTCTTCTTCTAAATTTTTAGCCTTCTTACAATTTTATTGATATATTCATTTGAAAAACAAATTCCTCTCTAAATTACCAACACAGTTAGCTTATTGAAAACAGCTAACTCAAAATATTTGATAAATATTTTATAAATATTTTATAAATAGTCATCAATTTTGTTATCTTTTTAAAAAATATATAGCAAGTCTGGAATATTGTGAGTCATTTAATTTTTAGTGAATATAGAAATGAATATGATGAGGATTATAGCAAGTCATTTAAGGGCATTTTTAATGAGCTGAAAACCTAAGAATATAATATGTTCACAGTTACAGTCAGTTCATACAGCATATGATTAATTCTATGAAGATATGAGGAAATGCTAATATTTTAAACATCTAATGTTTCAACTGCTTGCTACCCATACAATTTATTTGCTATTTTTAATAAAGGAACATTTAACAATATTGTATAAATGTATATGTAGTATCAAAAATGCTAGTTTTTATTCAAAGCATGGACTTGTACCTATTTCTAAGTTAGACAAGAAATTTTGTTCAGGTGAAAAAAAATAAGTTTTTAGAAATTAGTGAAGCTAAGTTCAAAACATTTGCTGGGTATTTGGTCCATGCAAAGTAATTGTGAGGACCAGAGGAACGAATGGCGCATGTGTGCCTTTTGTCAGTATGTCCATAAGTGAATTCTGTTATTTTACTCTGGAGTCTAGAGTGAGTAACCTTCAATACACTAAAAATTCATTTAGTCCAATAAATAATTCCTTTAAATTTAGTAATGATGTTTCCAATATCTTTTGTAGATGTAGACGCAAACAAAAGAAAAACTAGTTTTAAACAAATGATTTAATTTTAGAAATTTATTGTTATATTTTATGTATAATAAGAAGTTACTTATTGTAGCTCAGAGAATATGTAAAAAAATTACCTTTCCTTGAGAGTGATGGGTGGGATCCAATAAAGAGTGAACATACTCTGTAGAAAACTGCTTTGAAGCCGATGGTACTAATGAATCAGCCAGCATGCCTTTCCATGCATGCAGCAGCCTCGATTTTCCTTCTTTCATAAACTACTCTATATGTGAGTATTAGCGTTTTAGCAACAAAAAGCTATTTTAGACTTGCTTGAAATAAGTATAAGTACAGTTCTGAATTTCAGTTTCAAAATTAGCATCTTAAACTGTGATGCAGATTAGGAGTGTCTGGAAAATATTTTTTTTTATTTTTTTGTTTTTCACATTTCAGGACCAAAAATTTAAAATTCCAATTCTGAAAATGTTAAAGACTAAAGGTCATAAAGAATCACCAGAGGTAAGTTACAATACAATGTGTATTAAATAGTTTTTCAGCAAAGGACAAAATGGCATGAACAAGAAATACAGACAAATGCAAGAGTTATGATCAGTTTAGAAAGTTCTGGAAAGAAAACCTTTACCCAACATTCATGGTAGAAGAAATACTCTAACAATTATTTTATTATTAGCTTATAGGAGTGCTTGACTTTCTAAGAGAACTTTATGCTATATATGGCTTCTTTCTAAATTACCCATAAATTGAAATATCACTCTGGAAAAATGGGAGTGGAAAATGTATACATTGATTGAAAAAAAATCCACAAAATCTTCTTTTCCATGACAATGTTGAAATATTCTATCATAGTCCCAGTGGTGGTTGAGATAGAAGTCGAGTAACAATCATTACCAAAGATAACCCTGCTAACCCTATGGGATTTATACTTGCCAAGCTTTCAAAAGTTAAAAAAAAAAAAAAAAAAAAAAAACTATGTGTAATCCTTCCAAAGAGATAATCTTTTTCTGAAGAGGCTAAATAATGCAGGCTAGCCTTGCAGGCAGCATTGCCCATGATTCTTACTTGTGAAATGTTAACATCTAACTGTGCGTGAAAATGTTGGCTAACTCCGGATTCTAGGAAAGACTGAAATATTAGACAGAGAGTAATCATCAACAACAAAAGAAAACATAACAAAAAGATAAATGTATCAAAATGACTATGTAGAGAAAACTGAAATTGCCAAACAATTCTAAGCCAAGACCTAAATTTGACTACTAATATTACAAGCAGCAAACCTTTTGTAAGGCTGAAATTGCAAAACTGAAGAAATCTCCTGACTAAAGAAACTAAGAAGCTCAGCTACAGTCTTTGTAAGATAAGCAAAATGTACCAACTCCAAAGAAATAAACCTAAAAGTATTGTGAGCAGCAGATTTTGCATTCCTTCATTGTTTATTTCAGTATTGAAGAATATTAATTACCACACAGACACCAGCTGCCCCAACAAATATGCAAACTTCGCAGAAGTTTTAAGAATGAAGCTTCTCTAAGGCATAGAAGTTGAGGCTAAGCAAATTTGGACTGACATGACATGCAGGAGGCTTGAGACCAAGATCCCCAATCTCACACTTTGCTTTCCTCAGCGTAGCATCATCAACAACTGCAAGGATTTTGCCAATACGAGGAGATATTGTTTTGTTAAAGTATAACACAGCTTCCATAGTCTTATGTGTATTAATCTGGTTTTGTAGCTGGCTATGTATTGGGGAAGCTGTAGAACCATTGTGACTCTTGATTGGCCAGCAGAAGGGAGTTATTGGAAGTAGATATTGAGGACTATGCCAACATCAGACCACCTCCTGAGCCCTCTTGTTAAAGTATGAACAAACCATGCCATTAATGCCTGCTGCCAGGGAAGACTCTCAGTACAATAATATTTTCCATAATATGATAAATTCATGTGCCATGAAGCTGTGAACCAAAACAAATATTTCCTTATTTTGTGACAGTTGTCATGTATTTTGTCCAAGTAAACTGAAAATTATTTAACATAGCCATAAAAGACAAGAAATGTGAGTTTTTTCATTTACTTCCAGGGTAATCCTAAAAGAAAATTGGACTGAATCTAATTACACAGAATCTATGTAATCATTTTATATGTTATCCCATTGCCAAGGTAACCAGTTATATACAAAATGGGAAAACAAGAAGGCATGGATGGATAGAGTACCTCTAGGCTTGGCCAGCTAAAACATATATGAATAACATTAATGACTATGACAGCATCATTTACCAATAGATGCAATAGTGGACTTATATGCTTCAGGTAATTAACAGCCAAAACAAAACAACAACAACAAAAAAACTAAAATCCATAAAATAAAATTGCCCCTAAATAAATAAAAGTAAATTAATTTCCAGTACTGTAAACACATACTTTTTTCTATTGTTGATAAAGCCATGGACTCTCAAAGTGAAACAGCTACTGTTATTTTATTAACCAACATAATTCCTAACTGCATAATTATTATTATTATATCATTATTTTCATAACATCATTATTCTTATACACATAGGTAAGTGTAACTCTCATCTCTCACCAAGAACTGCCCTTTTACAAATGGACACAATTAAAGAAAACCAAATTTTCCCAAAATTCAGAAAACAGTGGCCTGTGGGATGACCAGTCCCAATTTATACATCTACAAAAGCAAAATAAACAAAGACAACAAAAATCAAACAAGCAAAACCAAAAACAACTCCCCCAACACCTACACCTAATGCTGAGAGAACAACTTGGAGAAAGGGGCTGAAGAATGTAAGAGCCTGAAGACCAAAACAGGACATCTTCTATGAGATGGTATCTTCTGTTAAGCTAAGGAAACTAGACACAGGGAATCTTAATAATATAGTTACCAACCAATGCCTAAAAATAATATCACTTGACATGCAAATATGAAGAGGGTATTATGCTTACACAGCTTAAACCCAAATATAAAAACTGCAAGGCAAGTGGCGGTTGCTGGAAGATGATGAATCATTTTTCTCCAGGGACAAAGTTTCTGATGGGTTAGATAATACCAACAGGTTGGACTTAGACACATATAAGCAATACTCAGTTGTCTCAACAGGATATATGACATATTAATGTAAAATATGTACTAATTAGACAAGAAGAAACAATGAATTTCAGAAAGATTGGGAAGGTCAGAATATGGGAAAGTGACAGCCACCAAAACACAGACTTCAATAATTTTCAACATTTTTAAATATTAATGGCTTCTTCTCCCCAATCCAAAAACCATAAGTTATTGAATGAATTATGTGACAGAGGAGGAATTGGAATGAGGAGAATGAGTGGAGCACAAAATAAATACAGTATTCATACATGAAAGCCACAAATGTGCTTTTCAAACGAAGTAATGATATTTAACATAAATTAACAGGAATTTATTTTAATAAAATCATTATTTGCTAAAACTCAGATATAATGAATCTCTTTACAATTCCTGTTTATATATACTGACAGTATTTCATTTCACATAAAATGTGTATTAATCTTGTTATATATGAAATCTATCTCAAGTAAACTTGACAATTATAAGCCAAAAAGAATAAATGTGACAATGCTATTGTAAATAATATGCCTATGATGTTGCACATTATTATTCTATATAAATCTATGTACTCTCTATAGCTGCATAACAAAACTGAGCAGTTTAAAACCACAAGATTTTATTGTCTCACAGTTCCTCTGTTTCAGAAGTCAGTTATTACAAGCTGATCTCTAGCTCAGGATCTCATTCTTACAAGGCTACAATTGAGGTGTCAGTTGGAGTGTGGCAATCTCTGCGCTCAGCTGGAGGAGGCTTAGAAAAATGGCACCCAGCTGAGGCATCATTCCCAAGCACTGTGGGTGTAGCTATTGGGTTATTGGGTTGCTCACTGCCTGTCAGTGGGACTGTCTCTTAGTGAGCATTAGAAAAAGCAAATGAGACAAGATGATATGTATCCAGTCATTAATGGCAGTTCATGATATATATATCATGTATTATATATTGTATATTTAATGTATATTTATTAAGTAATTTTTATACAATTTAATACACTTTGCAATGCATATCAGCCACTCTCACGCTCTGGCTCCCTAGTATCTGTCAATCCCTCTCTGTCAACAATACTCCCATTTCCATAACTATTCATTTGTATTTGTGTCACATTGAGTTTAACAAGGGAAAAACTGGAGAGATGGCTCAACTATTAAAAGCTAGGCTAACAGAATAAATGCAAGAGATTACAAAGGGCTGTCTGTATGGCCTCGGATTTCAAGAGACCTGTTGGAATGTGATGGGCTATGCAGTGGGTGCACAGCTAAAGACTGTTTTTCTCCTCCCTGAGTTTATCAATATCCACCAGGTTAGGGGAAGTGATGAACTTTGGTCTTCAAGTAGTGACAATGGTTAGGAGCAATTTATAGGCTGCTTCCAACAAGAGCTGTTCTTCAGCTGATAAGATATTCTGGTTTTTTTGAAACCAGAACATTTATTTTGTGACAGATTGAAATCCTCAAGATGAACTGGATGCTGCAACAGCTGCCCTCTTGGGTTTAGGGGTTGTCCCTTCATGGAATCCATGTCTGAATCTTTGGTAGACAGTTTTTAGGTGCCTCATCCGCCCGGTCCCGGTAGTGTTTTGTCTCAGCCTTGGCACTCCAGTTATACTTTCTCTTGCGCTTGGCAGGGTAGCCGCATTTGACACAGGTAGACTTCTGAAGGTGGTAGGCTTTAGAGCCACAGCGGCGGCACAAAGTGTGCGTCTTGTTGCGAAGCTTTCTGAGGGATGCCATTCCTTTCGTCATCTTGCTTCTGCTGCTGAGGCCAAACAGACCACCTGATCAGATATTCTTACAGCGCTCTTAATGTTCTGTTTGGGACAGCTTTCTAATATCATTCTTTACTTCAAAAGTAGTTACCCAACTACCAATAAACTTACTGTACCTCCGAGATAAAATTTGAATTTTGTATCTAATCATCTCCAGTACACTTTTACTTTATTTTATAATATCTAGCTTGCTACTGATCAATATATAAGCCAGTAAATACTAAAATATTCAATACTTAAACAGTAAGTTATAATTTTCAATGTACATATTTCAGAACACACAGCATAAGTACCAGGCAGAATCCAGAAATGCAACTACATAGAAGGAGTAAGAACATTTTCATGAAGAAATACATATTTAAACATGCTTGAAGGTGTGATATGTCCATTTGTTTCAATATTAGTGAGCAATTGTAACTAGGAGGAACATAAAGCCTGAGACTTGCTAATAACAAATAATAGGTTATTCTTGACTCCAAGACTAAATTTTTTTAATTTTATTCTTACATGTTGACTAGAAGTTTAAGTGCTTTAGGCCAATGCATTCTGCTACCTTTCCAACTAACCATCTCAATATTTTACTTTACTTTCTTTTAACCTCATAGAAATAGCAAAACAAAAGAAAAATATACTAAAAAGTCCCAAGATCCACTTAGCATTTCTGTACTTTTTAATAACCTAGTATCTTATCTCCATGTTGTTATAAAATATTGAAGTATTTATTTTCTCATGCTAACTATGGGATAGACACTCTGTTATAATTGCCTAATGTGACTCAACTTGTAGGTTCTGAGTTTGGGATATTGCTATTACTTTTACATGACTGAGAGATACCATAATCATGCAGGTGGTTTTCCCAAAGCTGGATTTATTTATGGCAGTCTGGATGTGTTGACAATGTGATTACCTAAAACAGGAAAACTAAGTATATAATTTGTAGTAGTGGCAAGATAGTTTTTAATGTTTCTTCTATTAATACAAAATTTTAAGTATTGCTATTTTTGGAAAGAATAAATATTAAAATGTTCATTTCTGTGCTATGTTATTTGAGACAATTTACAGTTTTAAGTTAAATAGACACTGAATCTACATATGTACTGTCCTAGTTCTTTTTTTTTTTTGCAGAGAAAGTGGGTATTTATTTAGTGGGTTATGAAGGGGAAAGGGAAAGTGAGAAAGTGAGACTAAAGAAGAGAAGAGAGAGGCAGAGAGAAAGAGAGGAAGAGAGAGAGACAGAGACAGAGACAGAGACAGAGAAGAGGGAAAGGGGAGAAGCAGGGAGAAGGAAGAGAGGCAGTAGCTGCCTCTTCAGGAGAGAGATGGCAAAGAAGGGGCTGTACTGTCCTATTTCTATTTCTGTTGCAGTAAAAAGCATTCCCACCAAAAACAAATTAGGGAGGGATGGGCATTATTTGGCTCATAAATCTAATTAATAAGTTAATAAGTAGGGAAGTTGCTGTGGCCAGAACATGTGACAGGTGGCCGCACTACACTCACAGGCAAATCAATGAAGCCACCTATGTTGATTGCTTTCTGCTTATGCTCAGATACTATCTTCACTTTTATATAGTTCAGAGTCCAGACCCCAAAATGATTTAGTCTAAAACAGGTAATATTCTTCAACATCAGCTAATGACAAAACAATCCTCAACAAACACTCCCACAAGCCACCATGATCTAGAAATTTAATAATTTGAGACTCTCTAGTGATTCTAGCTTAGGCTAGTTGGCAATTAAAATCTAGTCATGTTTCTTGTGATGATCATTATTAAAAGAGGTTTCTGTGCTGCCCAATTCCATAGCCATTCAGCTCCAAAGAGACACACAAACATCTACATTAATTATAAACTTGTTGACCTATTAGCTCAGGCTTCTTATTAACTTTTATTACCTACATTAACACATAATTCTTGACTATGTTAGCCACATAGCTTTGGACCTTTTATCAGTGAGGAATTCTCATCTTGCTTTCTCTGTGTCTGGGTGATGCCTGCAGACTGAGCCTTTCCTCTTCCCAGAAATCTACTGTTTTAGTTGCCCCACCTACACTTCCTGCCTAGTCACCCAGCCTATACTTCCTGTCTGGCTACTGGCCCATCAGCATTTTATTAAGCCAATACAACTGACAAGTCTTTACAGGGAACAAGATCATTGTCCTAGAGCAGGAGATGGCCAGTTCAGTGTCCTTCTCTCCCTAGGAGTCTTATTTAGGGTCACTTTCGTAGATTCCTGGAATTCCCAATTCTAGTTGTTTCTCCAGTGTTTTCCATAACCTGTGCTCTTATAGGCTCACCAAGACTGAAACAACAATCAGGGGACCTGCATGGGTCGAACCACACACACACACACACACACACACACACACACACATATGTTGCCATGGAAATGCTCAACAACAGGTATCTACATAGTCTATGTGCTATTTGGAATGTAATTAGCCCCTCATCAGATCATAGGAAATGGTGATATTAAGAGGAATGGCTTAGTTGGCATAGGTGTGGTCTTGTCAGAGAAAGTGTGTCATTATATTGGTGGGATGTGAGATCTCTTTTGCTCAATCTTAGCTCAGTAAGATACTCAGTTCACTTCCTGTTGGCTGCAGATCAAGATTTAGAACTCTCATCTTCTCCAGCATCATGTCTGCCTCCATACTACCATGTCCTGCCATGATGCTAAGTGACTAAATCTGTGAACTGTAAGCCACCCCAATTAATGGTTTAATTTACAAGATTTCTTGAAGTCATGATACATCTTCACAGCAAGAAAATCCCTAAAACAGAAATTGGTATTTGAAATGGGGTATTTCTGTGATGATTGCTTATGTTTTTGTTTAGAGAAATTTGAATTTTGGGAGTTTGGATTAGGAAAGCAGCAGAATGCTTTAAATGCTGATTAATGGGCCAATGGGCCATAGTCTTAGGATCATAGAAGATAGTGGTGCTAATAGGTATTTGAACTGTGGAGTACTGGGTCTAGAGGTTTCAAAGGAGAATAATGTCAGCATGTGTGGCCTACGACTAGTCTTGTACTGTTGTGGTGAAAAATATGACTGATTTTGCCCTTGTCTGAAGAGTCTACCTGATAGTAAAGTAAATTAATTCCCTTTGTGGAAAAATCTCAAAAGAGTCTAGTATTGAATCTGCTGTGTGGTCACTATTGTTCAGGCTCATAAAGATTTGTAATGAGGAAGAGTAGGTTGAGAAAGGAAAAATATAAAATGCACAATTTGAGGAGAAAAGGAGCACCAGGAACCTGAATGGAACTAAGCTCTGTGTTCAATGAGAGAGACACATTAAGGTATAGAATAAAGGAAGTGGTGACCTCAGGACAGTATCATACTCTGCTAAATTTCCAACTTATGAAAAGGAATTAAGGGGAAGCTTACAGGCCAGAATGGTGCTTCATGATGTTAATCACAGCTCTCAGGAGGCAGAGGCAGGTGAATTTCTGACTTTCAAGCCAATCTTTTCTAAGATTCAGGTTCAGGGCTGACCTATTTAGGCAGTGAAGGAAACAATCTAAAAGAGAAAGCTGGTGAATATTTCATTTAAAAAGGGAGCCATGTTTCAGTGTCAAGCAACAGAACTTTGGCAGCTTTGGTCATGTGGTTCTGACTTTAGAGTCAAGGAGAGAAGAAAGGAATTATGGAATATTCCTCCATGACGATAGAAAGCCACTAAGACCAGACAAGTCTTAAGGGTGTCCCTGAATGGAGTCCTATTGTATGAAATTGTGAAAGAGAAACCTAGACTGAAGCACAATTAATAAAATCTCAGAGAAAGAATTTGGGGTTCAACTGTACCCTGAAGATCTGAAAAGTAAAACAACCAGTCACTGACTCTTACCTTAACCTCATTCCAAATAGGCAATCCCGCTACCAGGAATATCAGAAGATTGCTTCTGAAAACTGTTTCCTCCCATATTATAGTCCTCTCTAATTCTGGGATTAAAGGTGTGAACCATTAAGATTATAGGCCTGCACTGCCTGGTTTCTATGGAAACTAGTATGACCACTAGGATTAAAGGTGTGTGTGACCACTACCTGGCTGTATGTCTTACCAGTGTGGCTGTTTTACTCTCCCAATCCCCAGGCAAGCCTTATTTTTTTTAAAAAAATAAAATCAAGATGCCAGTACACGTAGATTGCCTTGCAGACCCCAAGATGTTAGGGATGCCAGAGTCATGGGATTACTGCCAAGGAAAACTGTTAACAAGACTGGAATAGGCCCAAGTGAAAGCAATATGTTGTAGTCAACAAATCTGAAAGGAGTTAAAGATTTGAAGAGTGTTTTGACATCAGACATGGAGATGCATAGTTTGGAGTTTGCACAGCTGCTATTCTATCTTTCTTTAGGCCAGTATTTCATCATTATGCTCCTTTTCCTACACTTTGGAAAAGTACTGTATATCCTGTGCCATTAGATACTGGAAGTATGTGATCACTTTTATTTTTTATTTTATAGGGGGTTATAGTTAAGGGATTGAATGATTCTCAGAAGAGACTTTGAACTTTGGACCTTTAAACATTGTTGAGAATGTGATGGACTACGGGGAGTTTTGACGTTGGACTAAACAAATTTTGCATTATAATACTGTTAACATGCTTGTGGGGACCAGGAATTAGAATGTGGTAATTTGAGCATAATTGGCCACACAAGCTCTCATAAAGAGTGGCACTAGTTGGAGGTATGGCCTTGTTGGAAGAAGTATGTCATTGTGGGGATGGGCATTGAGGTCTTCATTGATCAAGTTTCACTCAGTATGACATTCAGTTCACTTCCTGTTGTCTGTTGATCAATATGTAGGACTCTTATCCCCTTCTCCAGTGCCATGTCTGTTTGCATACCGCCATGCCCTGCTATGATGATAATGACATAAACTTCTGAACTGTCAACCATCCTAATTAAATATTTTCTTTTATAAGAGTTGTCATGGTCATGGTGTATCTTCGCAGGAATAGAAACCCTAGCAAAGATATCTTCTAAAGGATATATGTTTACAACTAAACCCCTTGAATTTTCCCTTAATTTACTAGTATCTTTTTGGTGAGAGGTAGTAAGATGAATTAATGGGTGAAGGTACTTTTTATCGAGACTGACAATCCAAATTCAAATTATAAGACCCACAGGAGCATAAAAGAAAACCAGGTCTTGCTGGCTACCTTCAGACTTCTGCCTTTTGCAGATTTGTGTATATTCTTGATCATGTTCATGCATTCACATGCATGCATACATACAAGTGAAAATAAATTAATAAATGAAACAAGGAAATTAAAAATATTAATTTTCCATCATTAAAATAAGATGCTCATTTTTATTATTTAAAAATACATATTTCTTGGAAATTTACTACATAATACTAAAATTTCCTTATTTATACAAATAATGTGTGTCCCACTAGGAAAATCTAAAGAATGATTGCAATTTTATTTTTTAATCTCTAGTTTCCTTTGACTGTTTTACTCATACAACTGATACTGTGTCCCAGAGTTTATATTCCATGTGTTTTTTATTTTATTTTGCTTTTATGATATCTCTCTTGTCCAGATTTGCTTCAAAATCACTCTCCTCTGTCCACCACATCTAAGTTGTTGGGTCCAAAGGAGCGTGCAATAATGCCTGATTCTCACTTTTAGTATTTTATTTTGATTCCTGTCACAGGAGATTGTAGATAAGTTAATATTCTAAATACATCCAACTTCAGTAAAGAGAGCAATGGAATATGTGCTGGTTACTTTTCTCTTCCCCTGAGATTATTTCCACAAAGACAATTTATAGAAGAGTTTATCTGGAGTTTAGAGAGTAAAGAGACAATATTCCATGACTGCATAGAGAGGAAGCAAATAGCAAGTAGTTGGAAGAGCATGTGAGAACTTAATTCATTAACTACAAACAAGAAGCAGAGAGCATTTGAATCCTCAAGGCCCACCTCCAGGGCTGTACCTGAACAATGCCATACATCCCAATCCTCCACAAAGAGCCACCCACTGGGCACTAAATATTCAAATGCCCCAAATCTTAAAGGGTTCTCTCATTGAAGCTATGAGACCACATTAAAAGTTTTAAGAGAAGTTGTTTATCAATATCTATAGTTACGACAAGTGTAGTGAACGTCAATGCTTTCTATACAACAGGTGTTGTCACTCAACTTAGATCATTCAATTCTTGACTAGAATCATATAAAGTTCCTAGGTCCAGGTTAAGAAAATGGCAGAGAAATAAAGTAGTTAACTTAGTGGGTGTTCTGCTAGCATCTGACTCTTAAGCATTTGTAAGTACAGTATCACATCAAATGCAGAACTTTTTTCAAAAAAAATCCTCAAAAGTAAAAGCAATTCAGGTTTTATCTATGCTGAACATGTTCAGAAAACTTCATAATTCCAGGGTGATTTAAGCAATAATTTAAAATGATCATTGCATATGAAATGGAATTGTAATTATTATCAGATAATTAATCTCATTGTGAATTTAAGTGACAAATTTAAACTAAACTAAGAACCATCTGTTTTCTGAGTTATAGATCAAAGTCTGTGTGGTGATGGTAACAGACAGAAAGTTTATTAGAGATCTTAGAACCTGCTTCACTCTTACTAAACAAGATGTATAGTATAGGTTAAGATGTCATAAAATATATGCTCCTATATATCAATATATCATAACTTCATATTATACAATGAAAAGAAACAAATGTTTGTGAATCATCACAAAAATCAAATAATAGATATTTTCCATTCTTGTTTTTACTCAATAAGTCTTTTATTGCATCATATGGAAAGAAAAATGAGAAAACAGGTAATTTTCTAAAATAAAGGTTAATAAATAGCTAAATAATTACATAGAAAATTAATTAATAGCCAGTTACAGACAAGGAACAGGCTGGGCAATAGTGGTTCATGCCTTTCTTCCCAGCACTCAAAAGGCAGAGACAGGCAGATCTCTGTGAGTTCTAGGTCAGCTTGGTCTGCAAGACCTAGTTAGTTCCAGGACAGGTTCCAAAGTTACAGAGAAACCCTTCCTCAAAAAACAAAACAAAAACAAAAGGCAAGAAAAACACACACACACACACACACACACACACACACACACACACACACACACACACACACACACAATGATACCTTTGGTGGAAAACATCATGATTGCATAGTGTAATGTAGACCGAATTAAGATGTACTTCACTGCGAGGTACGATAGATGGTGTCATCTAAAATTCCACTCATATGCAAATAGATTAATTCCCAGACATGAGACACTTCTCAGAGGACATGGGAAGAGTCTTTCAAGCTCAGAGAAAGTACCTATGGAAGTTGCAATAGTGTGAAAACACTGAACAAGACGAGAAACAGCGAGAGGACACAGTGGCTAAATACAAAGTAATGATTAGTATAAGAATTAATAAACAAGAACTCACTGAAAAAAAAGAGAATGAGTTTTGAACCTACTATAATAGAAATTCTTCAGAAGCAGGAAGCATAAGACGGGCTGATGAGGTTTTTTATTTAAAATGTATGCTCCAGGGGCCGTATGAAATGTAGGAGGCGGACATATCTTGAATTATTATGGAAATTCTTCCAGAAACAATGTGACAAGAAGAGGGTGGCTCACTAATCTTCACCTAATACAGAAGGAACTTCAGTACAGGAGGGCTGCTGGGAAGGTGGGCAGCTGGGAATATGGCTCACAGAGTATATAAAACAGGTTTTTAGAGGGCAAGCTTTATGAAAATTTGGAATTGGCTATTATCAATGAATCATAATTGCAATTTTTTCTTTGGCTGTCTTAATAAGGATACAAGTTATGCAAAGGTTTGGACCAATTGAGTCCTGGCCTTCAGCTGCTCTTCCCTGTCTAGAGCCTTCTAACTGAAGTTGCTAAATGCTGTGCTTTACCTAGAGGATCAGAGGATGGGATTTTCACCTGTTGGCCATTGACTGCAGGGTATTTAAGCCTCCATGGTGCTCTTAAAGGAGGGCTTTGTATCAGTGATTAGAGGTCCGTGTGTCGGTCTGTCTCTGCTTGTGTTTCCTCAACCTCCAGCCCCTTGCCTGAAGCTCGCGAACTGGATTCTAGTGCACAGAGCCCAGACAGGGGCCGCGGGGCGCGGCATGCAAACATGAATGTAAACACTGCTATCGTTAAGGCCCAGCCTCAGCACAACATATTGAAAATGCTCACTTCAGTTTTAAGACACATTGTTTGCAGTAAATGTGAAACAATAGTAAATGTAGAGTCTCCAATAAGACGCTAATCCTTGCCCTGCTGTCAGAGGAAGCATTGGCCTATTTTATCCTTGAAAGGGTATTCTCATCAGTGCCAAAGGCTCGCAGGAGTAATTTGACATATAAATAGAGGTCAGAGAAAACATTCTTTTTTTTTTAATTTTTTTTTCGTTTTTTTTTCCAGTTTATTTATTTTTTATTAAAAATTGCCATCTCCTCCCCTCCTCCTCCCCCTTCCCTCCCCTCCCCTTCACCCACACCCCCACTCCCTCCCTCTTGAGGCCAACCAGCCATCAGGGTTCTCTACACTATGTTGAGTCCAAGGTCCTCCAAACTCCCCCCAGGTCCAGGAAGGTGAGCAACCAAACTGACAAGGCTCACACAGAGAAAACATTCTTGAAGTGTAATGTACATCTCCTTGCATTTTATTTGTACTCTCTGTGTTAATGCAAAAGATCTTTGGAATCACAATGTTCAACTCCAATGTTCTTATTCTGAGCTGCTAAATTCAGAGCTAAGATTAAATCCAAAAGGACTTAATCTTTTTATATAAATTATATATTTAATATTATAAACAAATAAAATTTATAGGGTTGTCCTGATTCTAAAAGCTTTGGCTACACAGATCTTGTTTTCCTCTCAGAAACTGGTATAAAATAAAGTAACACATAAGACTACATACATTTTTTGAAACAGAAAGCTATACCTTGCTTACAAACACAATAACAAAACTACTAAGTTACTTTAGCATGTCTGATGTTTCTGAAACTTTAAAGTTGGCAGCAGCTAAATAAATCTCTATAATGCTTCTTTGCATCGATATATGTAATGATGAATAAAATATTTATCTTTAAAATACTTCTAAGACCAAGGTCCTCCCAACTCCCCCCAGGTCCAGGAAGGTGATCGACCAAGCTGAGAAGGCTCCCACAGAGCCCGTCCATGAAGAACAATCAGAGCCCAGAGCCATTGTCCTTTGAGGGAGGGAGGGGAGGTATGGGAGGAGGGGAGGGGAGGGAAGGGGGAGAAGGAGGGGAGAGAAAGGGGAGAAGGAGGGGAGGGAGGGGGGAGGAGGAGGGAAGGAGATGGAAATTTTTAAATATAAAAAAAAATAAACCATGAGAAAAAAAAAAAAAGATAGTAACAAAGACCAGTATATAATTTATATTAAAGAAACCTGTCAAATATAGTCAATACTGCCAAGAATGTCATTAAAGCACATATACTTGTTTTGAAAAAAAAAAAAAAAAAAAAAAAATAAAATAAAATACTTCTGCTTTTTATCTTTCTAAAACCTATTCAATAAATAATGTATCTCTCTTTGTGTGTGTGTGTCTCTTTCCCTGTATGTGTACGTGTATGTGTGTGTTTGTATGTATATTAAAAGGTCCACTAGTTGGCCCATCCTATAAATGAATTCACTACAAAACCCTGGTAAAATTTTTTGGCTCAAAATTCCCAAAACCCATGTAAAATGAAAGAATTAACTGATTCTATAAAGTTTACATCTAATAATATGTGCTGATCACATATGTCATTACCCAAAATTAAAAATATATATTCAAAGTCTCCAATACAGTTAACAAAAACTAACATTTGATATCCCAGATATTGTTCTTATATAATTATGATTTAGAATGGTTGGCTGAAACCACAAGTTGTTATTATTATTATTACATGCTAGGAATAGAAATGGAAGTTTAATCAAGTAGCAAAAGAGATCAAAAGTTCACATTGATTAGATTGTTTCTAAATGATTATTGTGGTAGTTACATTTTTCCCTTTTAATGTTGTCTTATTAGGCATACATTTTTGAAATTCCTTGTTATTTATACGTCTGATATCAGTATTTCTGGATTTTACCATTCATTATTATGGCTTACCTTCAATGAATAACCTGAGGTTTCATTTTATTTATAAAATAATCTCAAGCAAACTTTTGCACACCTCCAGTGACATAAATTTTCTGTTTTAGAGTATACAGTGGTTTAAGTCCCTTGAAGAATTACATGTTTTCCTTTCATCAAATTCTTAGTTCCTTGAGGGCTGTGCATTCAACTATTCAATTCTGCATCTATAGAGATCATAGATTTCTCAAAGATGAAACATTGAATTTCAATAAACTTTGTTCACTCTTCCCTTACACCATTCAGGAGAAAAGAAATGCTTTCCTGGTTGAGCACTGTGGTATGCATGTCAAAGATACATCATTTCTGCTGTGAACTGTCATCATATGTATTACTCTCTATTGCCCACACATTTATAACTAGATATCTGAAAGAACCACAGAAAGTGTGTATATTGAGGCTTAATTTTTTCTCTCTTATAGAATTATTGATAGTCACAATATTAATTTGTTTCAAGAGAAAATATAGAACATACATTTATTTATGTACAACTTATGATATTCATGAGACAAAACATTTCATTCAAAACCAACTGATATTTGTTATAAAGACAAAATGTTTAATTCTATGGATGGCCTAAATTTCAATTGAAATCTTTTATAATAATAGTTACTTTGTAGCTTGTTAGACCTTAATTGAAAAAAATAATGTTTTAATTGTATCACTAAAAATACATTACCTTTCCCTTTCCATTTCTACCTCCAAACTCTCCCAAGTCCCTTTCTTATTGATCCTTCCATTTTCTGCATATCCCCAATGTATGTACACATACGTATTCAGAAGTACATAAATAAAACCTGCTAATTGAATTTTGTTATTTGTATGTACAGGGTTTCAGAGTTGACTGTTTTGCATTGAATAGCCTATATGGATGTTTAGCCCTAGTAAATGCCTGTATTTATTTGTGTAGGAGTGAAACCTCCTAAGATAACCCCTTCCATTCTAGTATGCTTATTAATGTGGTTATGGCTTCCATCTTATTTATGCAGCCATTTCTAGGAAAGACTATTTTCCAAGAGATTTCCTGGTATTCTGGCCCTTTCAGTCTTTTTTATGAGCCATATATAGAGGAATTGTGCTATAGAAGAATCTATAGGGTCTGAGCGCTCTAATCTCTGCTGATCTCTGCATTGTTTTCAATTGTGGTTTTTCTCCTTTTCTGTATAAAGAAACTTAACATTTGTCTGTGAATGCAGAAATATAATTTTAAATATATTTAGCAATTATGCTAGTATAGCAAAGTGTCAGGAGTATATTCTCTTCTAAGATCCATAAACCCCTAGACCTAGGAAATTTTTCTTTATTTCAAATCTCTTTCCTGTTGAGAGGACCATATGCCTTCATAATGGACTATGAGCAGGGAAAGGAAGCAGAAATAAAGCCTTTGCTGCCTATATTGCTTTTGATCATGGTGATTTGTCAAAACAATATAAACTCTAACTAAAACAATGAAGAAAGTTACCACCAACTATCACTTTTTCAGCATAAACTCCGGCATGTTCCAAGAGTAGAATGCAAACATACGAGGTGTCTTAAATTCTTAGATGTCATAATCAAGGGATAGGTCAAGGGACAGTCCTTTAGAATGTGGACAGTTTAAACTTCTAAAGCCTGCCCAGTATGTATTTTACTGCAGAGCAGGCAAAATCTATTATGATTTCAGAATAAATTAGTAACTTATTTCCATATTCAAGAGACACCTTGGTACTTATATTTTGACTATATTCAAAAATCAGACAGTCAAAGCAAATGCAGATGTCCTATGTCCTGAAAAACTCATTTCATAGCCTAAAAGCAAGCGAACATTTTTGAAAGTCTGACAAAGTCATGTGTGATAAAGACACACACACATGTGTACATGCAGTGAAATGCCAGAATTTCTGTTATAATATGTTATGAGCAAAGTTAATATGTACCTTGAATAGTATTAAACTTATTGAAAAAACTTATAATATAGGAGTTGTTCACAGACTGTAATGTTAGGTTCAAACAGTGACTAATTAGTATTTATGTTATCTTCACAATTTTTGTCATGTATCCCTCTAAACATAAATAACTCAATAAACATTCTGTTTATTTAAAACAAATAAAAAGGTAGAAAATAAAAATATATTAGATGCAGCTATGCTGAGAATGAGGAATAATAGTAAAGTTTAATAATTGCAAAGTGATAAAACCTTTATATATGTATATGACATCATATTAACGCACAACAAATAAATACATATTTAGGGCACAGAAATAAAGCAATAAACAAACACTTTGCTTTAAAATTAGCCTTTCAGTATAAAGCTGTCCTGTATGTTATGAATATTTCGACAGTACAGACTTGGAATGAAAACTGAGTTTGAACAGACAGGGCTAAAATAAAGAGGATAAATTAAGGTCAAATAACTTCAAGTCACTTTGGATGAACACAAAAGAAAAAATAGATATGGATCTAAAAAATCTGTCATATGTATGACAGTTATGAGAAAACTCAGCATGCAAAAGCAAAAGAAGGACAGATGGTTAAGAATAAAATTAAAAAGGAATCAATAGAAAGTGATGAACAAATATAATTCACAATAAGAATATTAAACAACTCACCCAAAGAGGAAAAATAAAGGAAAGCAGTCAAATATATAATTTAATTTGGAGTTCCTAGTATAGAGAAAAACAAATCTTTGGATTGGAAGTTCAAAACACAAATGTTACAGTTCAATCAATACTAACACACAGCCTGAGGCAGTTAATTGACTTGAAAGATAAAGAATCCCAAGGCAGCTTGGCAGATCCTACAGTCAACTACAAGAGGGATAAACCCAGCTTAGTTCCGAATCTTTTCCATAGTAATATTCTCCACATAGCAGAACTGAAGCAAACATCAACAAGATTTGTAAGAAACAAAAAGTGACCAGAAACTTCAAACTTCATTAAAGTGCAAGTCAGCTGTAGAACCTATAGGTATCTATTGTAAAAGTGTATCATATGCCAAAGCCATACCTTTTTATGATACAAATAATGTGTTTGAATGAAATATATAAAAATACCAGTAATCAGAAGATGCAAAAGATTATTAATATCAAGTGTCAATTAAAAGATAACAACAGCATGGATATAGGAGCCTTCCAATTAGAGAAGAAGGCAGAGCATAAAATGAATAAATTCTGCAAATCGTGATAATTCAGTTGTGGACAAACAAGTCCAATTTATTACTACTATATTCTAGGATTTGTACTCTTAAAATTAGTTTTATCCTATGGTGATATCCTATCAGTGTGGCTATATTTCCTGTGCCACTTATATTAATAAAAATGTCAGAATCTCTTTCTCTTTATAGATGAAAGTTGTCAATGGCACATAGTTAGCACATATCTACTTTGAAAAATGTTCTAAAAAAACTCTTTTGAAAGAACAGGAAGAAACTAAAAGCTAGTCCTATAGGACACAGTTGATAAATCCACAGTTTCAGCAGAAGGTGGTAGTAAGGATGCAGAAGAAAATGAAAATCTACTAAGGGAAATTGTTCTTTCCCTAAATAATTAAGTCTATGATATCCTAGTTGATAATCAGTGAAAACACATACAATTGGGGCTTCTGTAAAAGTGTTTATAGTGAAAGTGCCTATTCAAAACACAAGAAAACCACAGCATTGGGAAAGTTCTGGTCAGGTGGTCTTAGATGGTATATGAAGCAAGGTAAGAAATTCATGAAGAGCAAGCCAGTGAACATAACAGTTCTATGGAGGTAGCTCCAGTTTCCTGGATTAAGTTTCTTCCCTGACTTCCTTCAGTAATGAAGTAGGACCTGAGAGTTCTAAGCAGAAGTAAGACCACTCCTCTCCAAGTTTCTTTTCATCACGGTGCTTTATCAGAGCAATAGAACCCTAGCTAAGATTTACAAAAAGTAAAACATGAAAAGAAAAAATTAAATTGAAAATTGCCCTGTTAAAAATGTAGAAATATAAGGAAAATATATCTAAACTTGAAAAACAAACCCAAATTATCAAAACTGACATACATTTAGATGACATACATTTATATTTATTAGCTGTCTAATAAAGACTTTATAATACATGTGTCTAGAGAGATCAAAAAGAAACAAGCACAGAATGCTTGAGATTTTATATTTTGGCCATCCTTATATTTCCTAGATGGTTATATACATCAAATCTCTAACACTGCAAATAATTATAAATTTTGCCAGTCTAAAGTGATATTTACTATAGAGAAGTCTCACACTATTTACTATAATATAGTGGAAAACATTATCAAGCTTAGAAAGCATACAGAGAATAAAATTAGAAAACAAAACCCACAAAAATATGTCCATTACATGTTAGAAGCATGTGTACAGTCTCCATGTCGGAGCATGTGTACAGTCTTAGTGTTACAGCATGAGGACAGCTTCAGTATTACATCATGTGGATAGTCTCAGTGTTACAGAGTGAGGACAGATTTAGTGATAGAGCATATGAGCAGTATGAGAATTATACCAGGTGGACAATGTAAATGTTATAGATGTGACCAGTCTCAGTGTTACAGCGTGAGGACATTGTCAGTGTTACAGCGTGAGGACAGTGTGTGTCAGTGTCACAGCATGAGAATGGTGTCAGTGTTACAGTAAGAGAACAGCGTCAGTCTTACCATGTGTGGACAGTGTCATTGACACAGCATAAGGACAGTCTCGGTTCCACAGTTGTAAACATTCTCATGGTTATATCATGTGTACAGATGGAATGAATAAAGCGATTCCCTCATAAAATAAAAGTATAAAGAATCTTCACAATAAAGTAAAATAAGTGCAAATCGTCCTTAAGGGTGGTGAACAGCTTTTGAGATTTCAGAGAAGCATGGCTCGTCCTTCTCAAATAGGAATCATCCTCACTATTCTTGGATCCAGGTATTAAGAGCCTGCATCAGCACTACCCTCTGTTGTGAGGAAACATAAAATGTTTAAAGAAGGTCAGTATGTTCACATTACCTTCATAACCAATATCTAGAAGAGACATATGGAAGACAAATCCTACAGATACCCTTGCCATATAATGTAATTGTTGCATTATAAAAACAATTATGATATTTTTAGCAGGTGGTTGGATGCTGTCCATAACACAATTAATTAAATTACAGTTATATATTCTATGAAATAGTAGGAAGTCTTTAAAAAACAAGAAACATTTTTCATATATAACAGAACATATTTTAACATATATTTTTAAAAAGAAAGTTATAAATTACTGAGAGTACTAATTTGTGAAGAATGAAGTAAATCAGAATATAAAAAGATGAAATAAAAATGTTAAGACTAATGGAGTTTAGGAACAGGTGCATGTAAAAATAGAACCAGGATTTTGCTTTTAGTATAACAAAAGCTAAAATTTTAAATTAATAAAACTTTTCAAGGATGTAACATAGCTTTATTAAATATAAAGTGCAAAATTATAAGGTGTAATTATGGCTTTCACATATTCTTCTTAACATTTAATTTTATGTGTTTATACACACAAACATGTTACATATGTATGCATATGTTGAGATATATAAAAAATATTCTGGAAATGTTGAACAATGAAGCGTATAATAAAATTTCACTAACTGAAAATAGAAAAAAATTATTACATTTTTGTAGGCCAAGACAAAAACTACAAGGCAACACTCAGAAATCTGTGACTAGCAGTGTAAAACTTCAAACATTGAACATATGTTGCAACAAAATTAATTAAATTTAAAATTGAATTATTAGTGAAAAGATTATTTTCATGCAAAAATACAAGAGACAAGCCAACATCAAAGCAATCTAGTGAAAACTAAGAGTATATAGCACTAATGACAAATTAAGGTAACCCTATTATTCCCATTCTTAACAAAGCTACAAAATTCTAGTTATTTCAAATTCTATACTTTAAAAGGAAACAACCTAAATGTCCTTCCGCCAAAAATGGATAAGGAAAGTGTGGTACATTTACACAAATGAGCACTACACAGCAGAAAAAATAATCATATCTTGAATTTTGCAGGCAAATAGAAGGATCTAGAAAACATCATTTTGAGTGAGGTAACTCAGACCGAGAAAGACAATTATCACATGTACTCACTTATAAGTAGTTTTTATTTTTAATTTTTTAAATTTTTATTTTATTAAAAATTTCTATCTTCTCCCCTCCACCCACTTCCCTCCCTTCCCCTCCACCCATACCCCCACTCCCTTCCTTTCTAGACCAAAGAGCAGTCAGGGTTCCCTACACTATGGGAAGTCCAAGGTCCTCCAACTCCCCCCAGGTCCAGGAAGGTGAGTATCCAAACTGACAAGGCTCACACAGAGCCCGTCCATGCCATAGAATCAAAGCCCATCGCCATTGTCCTTGGCTTCTCAGTCAGCCTCCACAGTCAAAATCCCAACAAAATTCTTCACAGACCTTGAGAGAACAGTAACCAACTTTATATGGAAAAACAAAAAACCAAGGATAGCCAAAACAATCCTATACTTCCAGAGGCATTACTATCCCTGACTTCAAATTCTATTACAGAGCTACAGTAATGAAAACAGCTTGGTATTGGCACAAAAACAGGGATGTTGACCAATGGAATCAGATCGAAGACCCAGATATTAATCCACAAACCTATGAACATCTGATTTTCGACAAAGGAGCTAAAAGTATACAATGGAAGAAAGAAAGCATCTTTAACAAATGGTACTGGTATAAGTGGTTTTTAAACATAAAGCAAAGAAAACCAGCCTACAAATCGCAATCTCAGAGAACCTAGACAACAATGAGGACTCTAAGAGAGACATACATGGATCTAATCTACATGGGAAGTAGAAAAAGACAAGATCTCCTGAGTAAATTGGGAGCATGGGGACCTTGGGGGAGGGTTGAATGGGGGAGGAGTGAGGCATTGAGAGGAGCAGAGAAAAATGTAGAGCTCAATAAAAATCAATAAAAAATTATGGTAGAATATTGAAAAGTTTTTTTTAAAGGCTAAGGTAGCAAATAACATCAAAAAACATAGATACAGGTAGAGATAGTGGAGTTTGGAAGGAAAGAGCAGGGTGAGATGTTAAATAGATATACACAAGACATTAGTGGACAACGAAGGAAACTTCCAATAAGCTACAGTTACTGCATTCATGGCTTTTGTTTATAAGGAAGTGACAGGGTTATAGAATTTGATAAAATCATGGTGTGTAAATATATGTTTTTGTCAGACTGCTATTGCTTCTATTTAGCAACACACAGTAAGAAATTGACAGCATAAAAGCCTAATCAAACATCTCATTTAAAATATTGCCTGAAAATACTGCTCTTTCCAAGGATGATGAAGTCAATTTCAGAGCAATTAGAGAGGAGCAATGAAAATATACTTCTTTTCTGGGTTCTTTTTAAATTTAATTTTTTTATCTGTAGAATATTTTATACATGAGATCAATATCTCCACTGTTTCATGCCTTTCACTCCCCTCTTCAATCTCTTCTGCCCCTTCCACCCTGTCATATTTACGACTATATAGCAAAATTCCACTAAAATGTTATTCTACTACATATTTATGATATTTTATTATTTTAATACTTTATTTTAAATGTTTATGGAAAAGTGTTTTCTATATATTTTTATATAAATATATAGAATATATATATATATAAATATCCCCATTCTTATTAATTTCTTTTCCTCACTTTCTCTCTGTCTTGTCATCTCTCCACAGTTATAGACACTCTCCCCATTTTTTACATTTCTTTCTTCAGAGTACAACTTTTCTAAGACACAAAAACTTAGGAAACAAGTCACTAAGTTTCACAGGTTATTTTTTATTTTGTTTGTTTTAAATACGGTTTCTCTATAGCTTTGGTCCCTGTCCTGGAAACTAGCTCTTTTAGACCTGGCTGTCCTAAAACTCACAGAGATCTGTCTGCCTCTGCCTCTGCCTCCTGAGTGCTGGGATTAAATGGGTGTTACACACTGCCCGGTTAAGTTTCACCTGTTAAACTTTTGAATAAGTAAGTATAATATCTGATTTTCTTGATTAAGATGTTATTTTCTTGGACAGCCTACTTATATAATCAAATAAGATTGTGATTTAATATATTTTCTAAATAATACTCAAATACACTTCTTTCAATTAGAAAACTACTGTCTAATATAATTCATTTAACTAATTTTCATAATGTGCCTATCACAGATCATTTATTATTACCTCTGATAATCTTCTAAACAAAAAAAGGCAATAGCATGAAATCAGAGTAATTATATTCACCACAAATAGAAAAAAGCCACTATTTGCCATCGTGGGATTTAAACAAGCTTATAAATTAATTTTTGCTTTACATAAAAGTTAAATCCGTCACCCGTATCATATATCTGCTGCAAATATGGTCACTGTGCAGATTTTTTTCCCTTTGCTAATAGTTAATAGTCATAGCAAATGTCAAACATACCAGTGTGCTGTATTTTTAATAGTAACAAGATATTTATAATTTATTTTAGATTCAATATTTATCTATTTTATTATAGTTAGTTTTCAACTTAAATGGAAGATTCCAATAAAAATTTGAAAACTAACATTTACCTAATCAATGCAACTAATATAAAAACATATTATAAAGTGCATATATAACTACTGAAAGCAAATAGAACTTGAATCTGTTACATTATTATTTATGGAGATCGATAGAGGTGGGATAAAATTATAGATATCTATGGGAATTTTATTTAAGGCAGAGGGGTAATGAAGATAAATCTTTATAAATATGATATGATGGAACAAAGTGAGTAAAAAGAATGATGGTCTTTTATCCATTGACAGGTTATGAGAAGATATTATATTGAACAGGGTATATATTAGAGTTGTATGTAGATTGGAAGTAACTAGGCATGAAATTTCATACGTATAATCTCAGACTTTGTGAATGCAGAGCAGGTGATTGAAGGAAGCCAAAGGTAAGGCTGAGCAACTAGATAAATATCAGGAGAGCAGAGGCTAATGTCTCAGTCTTCCTGAAGATTGGAATTAAGTGAAAAATTAAATAGTAGATTAACTTGTATTAAGGAATTTTTGTAGCTATTGTTTGAAAGAAAACAAAGCTATTCCATGTTGAATCCCTGAGATCTTCAACACTAAAAAATAATATACAAAAACAAAATTTAAAAAAAGAAAAAGAACATGGATATATGGATATGACAATTATAACCTTTGACTAGCTTATGAAATTGGTGGTAAATCTTCTGATTTGACTCCACATAGCCATGGGATGGGTTTGCACACACATGTGAATGCACACACATGCATACACATACACAAACACACATACATGAACATACAAAACACACACATGAACCTTCCTGCAACTCAAAGAAAGAATAAATAGATTTAGTATTTTATAGAAAAGTCATATTTATGAATCAGATCTTTTCATTAAGAAATGTCACTTGAAAGAACATCTCATGTGAATCTTGAGTTACAATGCCGCTAAGGATTTTATAAGTTTCAGAGGATAATTTATAAAAATGCCATGCAAGATGATGCACAATTTTATCTATGTCTTTTTAGAAACTTTGGCATATGAAAGTAATATTGATGATGATGATAAGCTAAGTTTCGAATGATACCAATTCCATTGCTACAAGTTTAAAATAAATGTGAACATTTAATCCTTATAAAATACAGCTATTGATATTCTCACATTTTTATTGAGAAAAACAAGATTTTTAAAAATGGCAGATAAACTTTTATTTTACAATTTTGTTCTAAGAAATGGAAGAGAAATCACATATCAAAATTGTTTAATAAAAAGGGGAAAAACCTGCAAATTTACAGATGCCAATACCCATCAGAAATTTTATTTCTGATGATGACATTGTTCTGAATTCATAATGTATATGTGTATATTTTGAGTCATGTAGTACTCCTCTTGTTTTGCTACCATTAACACATTCATTATTCATGTTTACAACTGCAAAATTAAGACATTGCAAAGATAGTAAATAATCTATTATTATACAATTGTTAACTTACATAGTAGGGATATAAATACTAAAGTTTTATGTAGTATTAATGTTCCTGTCTTCTTTGAGCTTTTTGAGTGTGTATGTAGGTGATGTGTATGTAATGCCCACTGGTGCTAAATAGCATATTGAAGGAAGTACAGTAAGTGAAGTATGACTTCACATTCAAAATCAACTCTACAATGCTTGATGATTTCAGTACACAAGTAGGGTTCCAGATGCAAGAGACTATGGCAAGTTATCTGCCTCCTCACTGAAACACCCTGACCCATCAAAGCTCAAATGAACAAGACAGTTTTGCCCTAAACCAGTAATTGTCACCAGGCTTGTAGAGCTTCCTAGAGACATCTTTGATCAAGAGTAGCACTTGGAACATAAAATGCAATTGTTCCACTCCTCTGTGTTGTGTGTATTTTCATAGATGCATATTCGTATGAATATATACATATATTAGATTTTATCAATCACAGACTAAAATCTACATTTTTGTCAGATATGTCTGACTCCTTATTTCTAAATTGGACACAATGTTGGTGACATTCTGTGATTATTGTGAAAACAATTAACTGAATGAGAAGACGGGATTAGAAAATGTTCTATCTTCACACAGCACATCATCTGCCAGTTTTCACTTGCCTAAGGCAACATGCAAGCTGTTATTTAGTGTTTCGTTTCAATTTAGTTTTTAAAACATGATGTGTTTTCTGGGGTCACTAATTATGTGTTAGTTAATTTCAAATTTTAGTGTCTGAATGAGAATAGGAAAATGATGGGTCATTTATGCCATAATTTGTAACTTGAGTGCTAATATTTCTATAGGGAAGTTGAACATCATGGCCAAAAAGCAGAGGACCTCAGTTTCTGAGATAATATCCTCTAGTCAGCATTTTATTGGCAAACTAAGCCCTTTTATTAGTACTTGGTAATGTATAGTGGTAAATTGTAACTGCTAATTATATATCAACATTTCAAGTCAGACATGTGTTACAATGAAAACATTTGGTTTCCTTGCTAAAAGTTCTGTGGACTTCAACCTTTTAAGAGTTTGTCAGTAAATGTGTAAAACATTTGTTTGTTTTCTCTCAATATTTTATTTGAACTAATTATACATAACACCTCACATATACCTACTACTCAGACAGTACGACCTACATGGATAGGATATAATCTCTTTGCCTCTTTAAGGATTTATAGAAATTACACTACCTGTGAACAAGAAACAACATATATCTATATTCCAGGAATTTTGTTCTTTTCTTTTAATTACATATAATTTCAATCATTGATGTGTTGTAAGTGTTACATAGGTGAGTTATATTATTTTACATATCACAGCAGAATATATAAACAAATATTCATAAAACACAAAATTAGTATGTCATCATTAGTACATACTGCTTTTGTTACTAAATATAATATATCTTTGGGTGAAAGGAAAATTAGCTTACCCAAACATATTAATCAGTAATGCAAACAAATAGAAGGGAACAATGGAGTAAAAGAATAACATATTGCTTGTGTGCTACAATGGATAAAAGATAAAAACATCAATTTAAAGTGTTTATGGTATTATGAGTATATTATACACACAGTGTTATTTATATTATGTTTTTTACATTCCTAAATTACTCAAGAATAAATATTTTCAACCTATTTAAGGTCAAGACAATTGAGAGGGTATAGTACACATCATATTTTTCCAAGTATTGATCCACTATATTTCAGGAAACCTTGTCTCTTGAACTTATTTCACCTGAAAGACAGAAACTCAAATGAATATGAATTGGAGTGAATGTATGTACAATTAAATTACTGATATTTTGGTGTCTTCATTTACAGTTTAAATAATACAACCCAAAAAACAGGGAGCACAAGCTCAGTCACCAAAGCAAAATAAAATAAGAAGAGCGTATCAACTCATATAGATTGCAAGTGCTTTAGTTTAGAAGATGGATGTGTCAATAAAGTATGCACTATACATGTGTGAGTATCTAAGTTGATTCATAACCCAAAGAACCCAGCTGCTTCATAACCCAAATGATAGCCCAAACGTAATATTCAAGCAATGATAGGAAAGAAACAGGACTATCTTTTTACTTTCTAAATAGACTCACAACTCTAAGTTCAGTGACTTTGTATCAAAAAGTAAGGTAGACATTTTCCTTGTGGTTCTACTCATTAACCTGCCAATTTTACAAATCCATCCTTTCATCCAGATATGAAAATTCCAATGTTTATAAGCACCACATTTTTGATTTTCATTTATATTACTGTTTCTTAGCAGTAGTGACTAAATCAGCATTAAAAAATAATGAGGAAATATCCGTAGTAGGTTATAGAGTCAATTGGATGCTTAGGAGTGGTGTGACAACTGGATTATATGAATGTCCCATGTCTTACTCTCTTAAGAATTTCCACATATGTCTCAATGAAGGCTGTACCATTCTATACACTCAACCAACAGTGAATAATACTTCTCCTTTTCCTATCTCTTCTTTTGCATCTGCTGTTATTTGATAGCTTAATACCAGGGATTCTGAGAAGGATGAGAATCTCAAAGTAGTTTTCACTAGCATTCTCTAGATATGTAATTAGTTTGAATATTCCTTAAAATGCTTATTAGCCATTAATGTTGCTTGTCTTGAGAGAACTCTATATAGCTCTGTGACATATTATTCTGAGTGAGTTGGTTTCTTGGTGTTTATTTTTGGGGCTATTTAAATATTCTAAATATTAATCCTTCATTGAATGACAGTGGCTTTTGTCTGATACTATTTATAGAGAAAGACAAATAAATATCCATTCACCTCAGATAGGAAACTAATGACAGATCAACTTAAGTATAACACCCACCTCCAACTTGGTGAACTGGTGAGTTTTATTGTGATTATACATACAAATACGGGTGAAAAGGTACTTACGGGAATATAATAACTCAACGGTAATTGCAACACCAAAAGTCCATGTGAGCCCTGGTGACGTCTAATGAAAGCGCAAAGCCTTAAAACCATTCAACTGGTTTAGTCCTTTCCTGGTGTCTCAGTTGGTCTTAGATTCCTCGAGGAGATCTTTTGCTCTAAGTCTACTAGATAGCTTTTTTGATATGTTCCTTTCAGCCACATGGTCTGATCTGCACCTGTTCTAGGCAGCTCAGTTTGGCTGAAAGTATTTCTTAGCAGTTATTAACATGTCTACACGTTTGGGAATGGAGGACTCAGTCAGTATTGTCAGTTTTGGGGTCTTTCTGAAACTCCTGAGATGTTTACTTCCAGCCATGAATTAGCTCCTGTACAGGAATCAATATTACCCCCCTTTGCTTATCCTCTCTGCTACTGAGCGCTCCTCTGAGACTGAAGGTTTTATTTCAAAAGAAATTGTTACATAGCAGTGGCAAGTGTTTTCTTCTTCTCTGTAGGCTGCATTTTCACAAAATTGGCAGGTTCTTTCACTGTAGAGAGATATTTTATCTTCACGAAACACCATATGTTAATTATTGACTTTATTTCCTGAGTCATGGAAGTTTTATTTAGAAAATATTTGCCTATACATATATATTATAGTGTACTTCTACAGTGAGAAAATAAAGTAGTCCTTAGATTTTTGTTTCTAGAAGTGTCAGGTTTATTTTGGGATATTTGATCCATTTAGTATTTAATATATTTACAAACAGACACTCAATTTCCCAATCTTTTTTTTTCTAGAAACTGTTGCCTTTTTATTTATGCAAGGTTTTTGTCTTTGTGGCAAAAATAGAGAATCTCGAGCAGAGCAGGCAAATAAGTTATCGTAATGAATGAGATGACCTATTATCATAAACTCTTTCTCATCTTTCTTCTAGCTTTGAGTTCTTAGATACACGTGTTTAACTAAGAATATCTATAAAAGTCATAAATGTAGGAAGCTAGAAAAGGTTCGTTAAGTTGGGAGAGGGCTTGCTTTAAGGAAGGGAGACTTACAGGCATAGGTGATATTAAATTCTTGAGGAACTTACTGGGGTTTGGAAGGTTTAGCAGGAATACTGGTAGAGAAGTGGTACAGACAAAGGAGTGTCTGGTCATCCCAGATGGGCTACAGTGCTAACGGTGTCTATTGGTACAGTAGTGGTATAACTGATCAGGGGTAAACAACTACTTTATGTTTGGATTTGAAACTTCATCTTCAGGAGTCTGATGTCTAGTACGCTAATTTGGTCAAAAATTCATGGCTAGAGTGTTGTCACAGGCATTAGGTGGGGATTTAATGCAGTATTTAGATAAATAGATTGGCAGAAAAATTTCCAGTAACATATATATATATATATATATATATATATATATATATTCCTAACCCTAAAATATGCATGCAAAATAACTGTATGGAGGGGGGAGGACCCTGGAATCCCAACAGGGCAGGGAACCCTGACTGCTCTTTGGACTGGAGAGGGAGGGAGAGAGGAATGGAGGGAGGGGAGGGAAATGGGAGGCGGGGAGGAGGCAGAAATGTTTTAATAAAAATAAAAAAAAACATTATGGACACTGCTGGTTGCCTTTAATCCCAGCACTCTGGAGGCAGAAGCAGGCAGATCTCTGTGAGTTTGAGGCCAGCCTGGTCTACAACAACTAGTTCCATAACAGGCCTCATAGCTACAGAGAAACCCTGTCTCAAAAAATAAAAAAATGATGGCCACTGAACTGTTTGTTTAAACTATGACTTGCTTAAACTTAGCTAGTGTTGTCATTGCCACGGTAACAATGCCTGAGTGAAATTTCATTGAAAGAGGCAAATAGATCCTAATAAGTCAAGTGAAATCCAAGAGAAATAACAAGAGAAATGAAGTACCAATAATCTTACTACATATTCATAGCTTTATCGCTCTAGCAAGTGCCATCACACATATCTTACATTGTATGCTTTTCCTGACAACTTCTGTTGTAGTCCCATTTCTGTAAATGTTTAAAGAATAATGGGAGATGAGTGATATCATTTATCTGGGAAAGCACCTTGAAAATCTAGGTTAAACACAATATACAACACTAAAGCATTCTCACTTGGAAGGTAATTAGATTTTGCTATCCATTCTGAGATGGCTATACTTCAGAGCATCTCCAGAATTAATTTAGCTTGATTTTTATTCAGATGGGATACAGATATATAAAAGCTATGTGTTCAACATTTACTTGATAGTGACTGCTTGATTCATCTTTGTTTGGGTGGTTGCGTTTTTGGTTTTGTTAAAAGATCATTATCATTGCTTAGAAGAATGAGTGAATTCATTCATTTAAACAAAAATTTAAAATGCATATACTGAAAACCTGATCGATTAGAAAATTGAAAGATAAATGGGGAGAATATGTTCAATAAACTGAGTGCAAATATTTTTTAAAATAATTTTCTGCATTTATATTTGCAGAAAATTTTAAGTGATTTTTATGTCTACTACGATTCATACATTTAGATCATTGTCAGCAACTTATGCTTTCACATGGATCTTGGTAGACATCATTTATTTTCAGGATTCCTATTATTCTGAGGTTCTGTGTATAATCAATAATGATTTTATATGCTTTATTATTTTAATAAGTCTTGAAAGTGTCATCTGTAATAATACATAACAAAGTACATTTTTGGTATGTTTTCTGCCCTGAATTTAACATCTAGTCCTTTATTATTCATTTTTTTTTCATATTTACAATGCATACAGTTATACCCTGCACTTTCTTGTTGTCTGGAACATTAACTAAGCTGTGTATGTTTAATGATTGGAAATTTTATGTTGTTTTTGAAGCAGTATTTTATTGTTTCTCAGAAACTAGAGAGAGAGAGAGATACATAGATGGATACAGATATATAGGTATACATCTTTGTAACCAAGTCACGACCCCCAGAGAGACCATTAGGATCCAGTCAAGTCCAGAATGCAAAAGCAAGTTTTATTCAGCGTGCTATTCAGCCAGGCTGGGATCTCGTCCACTACTCACAATGCAGCACAGTAGAGAAGAGAGCCCCTCATCATTTGAGGTTGATATAATATAGGCAAAAAACACAAACTAGGTTCATTCTGGGTCAAGGGAGTTGGTCTTGCATAACAGCAGGTGTGTCTTATCTCTAACATGCCCCCTACCCAAAGTGGTTATGTCTAGTAGGCCTCCCTTCCCAAAGCCCTCCCCAAAGCGGTCGATTTTCCTGTTCCCTGACAGATCACAGAGGTAAGTGTTAACAGGTGGCCTGCTACCAGGAACACTTTGTGGTCTGCACTTTGATCTCAGCATCCTAGTTAGGCATCCCATTTTCAACTAGCCCTAGACGTCTTGAATTTGAAGCCAGTGCCCCAAACAGCTCGAAACAAGCAAAAAGTTCCTTAAAATTTTCCATGTCCTTACATAGATAGATGTAGATTCCTAAATATAACCTGTTCAGTTTATATATTTGTGTGTTCTTCCCTGGTTAAGAGTATTTCTCGCTTGGCGGTGGTGGCACAGACCTTTTGTCCCAGCACTCTGGAGACAGAGGCAGGCAGAGTTCAAGGCCAGCCTAGTCTACAAGAGTTAATTCCAGGACAGGCTCCAAAGCTACAGTGAAGCCCTGTCTTGAAAAACCAAAAAGAAAAAGAATAGCACAACTAATCAAGATCCAGAGTAGTTCAGCCTATTCCTAATGGATATGAAAAGAAAAGCAACTCCTAGGCCTAAAGCTTAGCGAACATTGCCAAAGAGAGGTGGGACTAGTGTAAGAGCCAGAGAATGAGGAATTTGCTGAGAGACTGGGTATAATAATAGCATCAAATCTTCAATAATAAAGTCTTGACTTTATTTTTGAAACAGATTCCTCATCCTCTTCATCTACCCTCTTCTTACCTGTCGTCACTCTTACCCTATAGTGACCCTCTAATACTTACTACTATTTATGAGATAATTTTATAAAGCTTCCACTATACTACATGACCATTCTGTAGTTGCTCTTTTATCAATTCCCATTCCTGATAAACTGGATCCCAATTGTCTCTTTTTTTTTCTTCTTTCTCTGCCTCCTCCTCTTCTTCCTCTTTTTTTATTCTCTTCATGTTCCTCTCCCCTCCTCCTTCCCCTTATCCTCCTCCTTTTCCTTCTTCTTCTTGCCTCTTCTTTGTGATCCACTAAGTTTAATTAAGGCTACTTGTGTGCCCATGGATAGGAGGTTATCTATTGAACTATATGCAGCATACTACTAAGTAAATGAATAACCTCTCTTCTACCTACCTTTTACTGATAATAGCTACTAGGAAAGGCTGAGGTCTCATAGGAATACTCACTATCCATAAAAGAAGAATGTTGGCCATCTTCCTCTTTACAATGTCCTGTGCAGATAAACCCTGTTACTATGAAACTGTGAGGGTCAGGGCCATGCCATGCTTCAAGACACAATTTAACAATACTCCTCTTTATCATATGAACTAGCATTCTTTCAGCCACCCTTCTGTGGTCTTTTCTGAGGCTTGGAGGAGGTGATCAATAATATATGTCAATAAATTTTCTTTACTATGTAATAAAATTAAAACATGACTTCTTATGCAAATACTAAGAATATTTTAATGTATGTATGTATATATGTTCTGAGGAATAAAAAAGTGTCAAAATATTGATGAATAAGAGATATATATGTATTCAAATAATAAAATAGTAAAAATCTTAGCTATTTTATTTCATAAACTATAGAAATTATATGTTTTTTCTCAATAGATTTTTAAAGACTACTGAAAAACATATTTGTGACTAAATCAGTATTTAATGCTATACATTAACACCTTTGTTTAGATTAATGAAGGAAATTCATTTTTTAAAATATACAATTTTCATGTTATAGTTGTATTTATGAATTCTAATTATAATAGCAATAATTCACTTCCAATCTGGGTGTTATACTTGCAATCATTTAAAAAATAATTTCAGAATCAACAAAGCTGTTTAACTTTTATAAAGCTTTGAGTAAATGAATTTGGCATCATTTATGGACTGAAAAACCACAGAAATTATCTGTATGAATTCCAGCAATTACATCACTTGAAAGAAATGTTTTGATATGAACAACAGCCATATGAAATTATTTTGAAAGTCAGTTTTCTTTATTTCCAATATGAAGGATAGTAACCAATCCAAGCCTTCATTTTCTGCTAAATCCCATTACAAACCTAATTATATTTTAAAATTCTTGTGTTAGTGTGTGTCAAAGAAAATGAATAAACATTTAATATGATTAAGTTTTTATTTCTAACCCATTTCATTTCAAATTCTAGTCTGAAAAAAAAACAGTGACAGCATAGAAATCAAATTGAGTTACTTATAACTGAAGTCCATTACTGAGCCCCAAATCTTAGTACATGCCAGGAATCCCAGTACTCTCTTGGTGAAGAAAGGAAAATTTCAAGTTCAAGATCAGGTCAAGATGGGTTACATAAAAAAGTACCTTAAAAACCAACAAAAATGATTTCTTCAGGCATGGACATTAGTGATACTTACTCATCAGTCATAAGTTGCACACACACACACACACACATACACACACACACACTTATGAGAGATAACTGTCAATGCAATGAAACTCATTCTTGTAGGTTTACAGTAGGTTTCACTTTAGTTGGTGATGCAGTTTGAATAAGAGCATTCTCATAGACTTCTTCAAAAGAAATAGCTTTTCTCAATACTAGATTTTTTTTATAAAGTGGTATAATCACTTCAACATAAGGAGATTACCTTATAATTATTGATGATAGTTATTTAATAAATTGCTACCTAATTTATTATGGGGAAAGTGTGGTATAAAATAACTTTCTGAATAAAATCATATAAATTTCATTTTAAAAAATTAATAGTGATTTTTTTCTTGATTTTAGAAAATTTATGGAACATAGAATAATATTCCAATATAGTTGTAAATCTGTGCACCAGAAGAATATCAAATCCATTTGATTTAATAATATTCTATCAGTGTGTCTTTCTGAGGAATGCCTTGATGAATAGTTTCCTTTAACACATGTTCATCTGAAATAGACTTTCTATACTGCATAAAAGTGACACATCAGAACTTTAATCAAATTCTATATAATTAATTGTTGTAATAGAACATTTGCTACAATGAGCAAGTTTAATATTTTAATCTTTAACATTTTTCCCTCTGTGTCCTTGAAAATCATAGCTAACATTTATGTTGGTTTAAATCAATATTTATCTGACAGCTAAATTATGCAATTCTCTGTAGACATTACCCCCTACATTTTGTACTGAGGGAATTACAGGGGGCATATGCACCAAAAGTATCATTACTAATAGACCAACAGAGTATGCCAGGAGCCCTGCAGACACTCTGGGACTCTCACCAGTAATATCTTTGATTACCAGTCGCACAACAACTTCTATAATAATGGGCAATATTTAAAAAAAAAGCTTATAAAATCCTCCTCTATATAATAGTTATCAGGAAACCTTAAGACAACTGATGGAGGAGTGTTTATGTGTTACTTTCATTATTAATAAAGAAAACTGCCTTGGCCCTTTAAGAGACAGAAAATTAGGTAGGCGGAATAGACAGAACAGAATTGTGGGAAAAAGGAAGCAGAGTGGGGAGACGCTTCAGGCAGTCACCATAGTGAGTCTCCATGCTTCTCCTCTCCGAGATGGACGCAGGTTAAGATCTCTCCTGGTAAGCCACACCTCGTGGTGCTACACACATTACTAAATATGGGTTAAAGGAAGATGTGAGAATTAGCCAATAAGAGGCTGAAACTATGGGCCAGGCAGTGTTTTAAAAGAATATAGTTTCTGTGTAATTATTTTGGGTAAAGCTAGCCAGGTGACGGGACACAGCCCACCGTTCCTTCTACAGACAACTTTTATGGAAAACACCCTTTTGGAGAGATTCTGCTGTGCAAATACTTCTTGTCAATTCTCATACTAGTTTTGGGAAGCTAGTAAATTTACCTGTCAATGAAGAAAGTCAGATGTGGAATCAAGAAAAAAGTATTGGGTGGAGTTGAGATTGATGTATTAGTTAGGTAACAATACTTTACTCAAGAAAAATGTCTCGACTAGAGAATCACAAACATTGAGTCTATTTTCACATTTGGGGAGATTAAATGTGAAACACACAATGCTACCTTTGAAGAATTTAACCCCACAGGCTTGCATAGAAGCTACAATAAGCAATAACTCAGAATAATTCAAAAGTCACAAAAGATGTAAGAACCAAAACAAAAATTGATGAGCAAAATTAATTTAAAACATATTAAAAATTAAAGCATGAAATCACAATCAGCAAATAGAAATATTAGACTGTTTGGAACTTTTAGTACAATGTAAGCACAGGAGATTTTATTTTAGTCTGATTCTGTAACTGATTCATACAATTTTCATGCATTTTTGCTTTCTGGGCATCTTTAAAGTAAAACATCATCACAAGATGAATCCTGATTCTTTCTTGGCTTTATCAGATTTTTAGTCTGAATAGCCACCACAAAAGATGTCGAAGGAAAGTGGTGTGTACCAAATAAAATATGAACTGAGTCAAGGCTGACCAGTGTAGCCAAAAAATACAAACATATTGAAGATTTTATAAACATACAATGTTAGAAAATTGGGGTAATTGAAAAACATTGGTTTAGAAATACAGTCATGTGTTAATATAAATGTTGTGAAAGTATAGGGGATGTTTGCCAGTTTATTTTACTTGGAGGATATTTGTGTGCATATCCGTAATTATTTTTTGACCAGGAGCACTCTTTTTCTTTAAATGTTAAGCGGGCATGACTAGGACCAACTCAGTTCTGAATGCTTTCCAACATGGCGGAGGCATATTCACTGCCTCTGAGACTGCCAGGTGGCAGCCGTCCTCACCACCTCAATTCTTGGAAGCACCGTGCACCATATAAACACTTTTATCTGAGGAAAAGCTGAATCTGGCATGCAGAACACTTCATAGCCTAGAAATATCTAAGTATATGGTAGTCTGAATCCACCATGCTCACCTGCCTGTGCACACCCAGCAGATACAATCCCACTGCTTTACCAGGCTGAGGTGCTGAGCAGGAGACATGCTCTCAGCTACTTTCCCCCTAACTTTGTGCAGGCATACAAGCACCTGGGTCCACAAACCCCATTCAAGTGCTCAGTAGCCAGACTTAAAGAGTCAGAGCAGTTTGTGCTGGTGAACTAGAGAGCCTCTGCAGTGCAGAGCTATGTTTTTGCTGCTACTGCTGAATAACAAAGACCTCTCTTAAAGGTACAATTGCACCCCTCTTTGCCACCAGCAGAGACCATACAAAAAATAATGCTTAAATTAACCCATTTCTATTTATCTGTGTATCACCATGTGGTTGAGAGCTAATGGTAAGGTTCCATCCAGCATCTGACATCTGTCCCCTGCAGCAGCCACATAGCTTCTCTTTGACTCTGCCTACCTCTCCTCTTCTATCTGCTTGGAATTCCCGCCTAGCACTGTGTGCACTAAAATAGGCTCAAAGCAGATTCTTTATTAACCAATGGTATTCACAGCACACAAGGGAAATCCCACATCAGTTTATGATGAAATCCGAAGGTAGTTTTAAATTGCATTCCCATGATGACTAAGGATGCAGAACGTTTTGGCTTGTATGTTTTTTTTTTGTTGTTGTTGTTTTTCTGTTTTTCTTTTACTTTTTTACATTTAGAAGGTTTTTTGTTTTGTTGTATATTTTCTAAACCAATCGTTTCTTATTTTACATAAATCCCAGTTTTCTTCCCATCACCTCCTCCTGAGTTTCCTAAGTGTGTAGACTTATTTCTGTTTTTTTTTTATTTTAGTTTATTCCATTGACCAACATGTTTGTTCTTTTGTTCCAATACCATGCTGTTCTTATTGCTGGAGCTCTGTAGTACAATTTGAAATCAGGGATGACTTTATCTTATTAGCAGGAGTGTTTTATTCACCTTGGGTTTTTTTTTGTGTGTGAGTGTGTGTGTTTCCATATGAAGCTGAATATTGTCCTTTTAAGATACATGAAAAATTATGTTGGGATTTTGATAGAATTGTGTGGAATATACATATTTCTTTATGTATAGTGACTAATTTTCCTATATATATTCTACTGATCCATGAGCATGAGAGAGCTTATCATCTTCTGATATCTTCAGTGTTTTCTTTAGAAACTTGAAATTTTTGTAGTACAAGAATTGGACTTTCTTGGTTAAAGATCTCATTTTTTCTCAGTCTGTTTATCGTGTGTGTGTGTGTGTGTGTGTGTGTGTGTGTGTGTGTGTGTCTGTCTGTCTGTCTGTACGCGCGCACGCGCGCGCACGTGTGTTTAGAGAAGAGAAAAGAGTGAATATGTGTAGATAGCCTACTTTTTGCCTGGGCTGAATTGTCAGTGAATTCCCAGGGAATACCTGCAGGTTTGGGGAGCTGAGACGAGGGCATGCATGGGAAGGAAGTTTGTAGGAGATATGTGAGATTTGCTGTTGATAGGGGTAAGGGAGGAAGGAGGGTGCAGCAGGTCATCTGATGCAGAGATAGGAATTAGACTGGGAAGTTGAACTGGGGCAAGAGAAAAGAGAGTGAAGATTTGATAATTACCTGCTTGTCTTCCTGGCAGGTTCAGTTGGAGGGATTCCAAGGTATCAAATTCAGCCTTTTTTAAAGGTGAATTTCTTGACAAAGTAAAAATTCTTGTTTATAGAAGCATGAAATACTAAAACAGATTTCCTTGTAATGCTGAGTCTAACCATGTTCGTGACAGAAAACATAAATATTTTCCTGTTTTAAAATGTAAGGTTATTATTTGCAGAGTGTAGACACACATTTTCTTCCAACTTAATCTATTATTCTGTATGCCTCCTAAATGCAAAAAAAATATTCAACTTCCCTCATCTAGCACTTAACACAAAATATACACTTGTTCCACAATGACAATTTTCTTTATATGGAAATGATTCAAAAAACATAGAAAATGATTCTGCATTGAGAGCAGAACTTTTTAAATTAATATTTTAATAATTTTCCATTCAAAATTTCCACCTCCTGCCCACCTCCCACTTTCCCACTCACTCTCCCTCTCCCCTTCCAATCCTAAGAGAGGGCAGATTATCCTGCCCTGTGGGAAGTCCAAGGCCCTCCCCTCTCCATCCAGGTTTAGGACGGTGTGCATCCTAACAGACTAGGATCCAAAAAAGCCAGTACATGCACTAGAATCAAATCCCAGTGCCATTATCTTTGGCTTCTCATTTAGCCCCCATTGTCAGCCACCTTCAGAGACTCCAGTTTGATCCTGTGCTCATTCAGTCCCAGTCCAGTTGGCCTTGGTGAGCTTCCCTTAGATCAGTCATACCTTCTCAGTGGGTGGACGTCCTGACTTCCTTCCTCATTTTCTCCCTCTTTATGGTCTTCAACTAAACCTTGGGAGAGAGCAGAAATTTTCACATATTTGTAAAGTCATTAAGATTTCAGGTGACATTAGTTGATTAAAATAAATAGATAGATGAATAGATGAATAGATAGATGAATAATTTGTGAAATAATCTAAAAGGAAATACACATAAAACTGCCCTAAGTCCACACTTTCCAGGAGACTTCATTATGCTTTATTTGATGTGTTTCAGAGGAAAAAATGACAACATTATATTTTCTTGCAAGAAATGTATTAGAGTACTGAAACCAATGTCCACAATCAACATCTGATCTTTCCCTAATATTCTCCCACTCATGGTCTCAGCAAGAGTCTAACAAAATAGGGCTCATTTTGCCACTAGTAATGACAAGATCTTACTAATTGGAAAGCCATTGCAATTTTAGAAGTGAACAAAGTTAAAAACTGATTCAAAACTTACAGTTAAAGTTAGAATAATTTTATATGTTAGGGTATTTATTGAATAATTTAGATTAATTTAAGGCAAATACATATTTATGTTGTTTCCCATTGGTAAAATTTAAGCCTGGAGAAGTCATTCTAAAATTCACACAATGTGTCCATGATTAAAAAAACTACATTTCTTTTTCATTTTTAAATTAATTTTTATGAGATTTTATGACTGTATAAAGTGTATCTCTCATATGGCCTACTCTCTCTCTCTACATCTCTTTTCAGATTTTCTGCCTGAATTTACTTTGTTAAGTCATTAGTCAAAAGCAGCTTCTTTATTAACCAATGGCAATAGCACTTATTCACAGTATACATAGGGGAATCCCACCCACATCAGCTTTTTAATAGAGTATTACCATCTGGGCAGAAGACAAACCATTATGACTCTCTCCTAGCATCTTTCAACTGCTAATAGATACTCAGCATTAAATGGCACTAGGTGCCTATTTACTTTCCTCATTCTGGATTTTGAACTGACTTGAACTTACAAAGGTGTTGTCTATGTTATCTCAATTATGGGGAATTTATTTATGAAACCGCCATGTTGTATACAGAAAACAACTTCTTTGTAGTCATTCACAACATATGGCCCTCATAATAATTCTGTCCCATCATCCTCCATGATTTTTAAGCCTTAAGAGGAGGAGATATGATATTCATAACTTGCCTAGGGGTGAACATTTCTCAGTCTCTTAGTCTTTAAACTGATCAATCTTATATTTCTGTGTGACGCATAATTCAGAGCAAGAAGCCCCTTCCCTCATGATGTCTGATACATGCATTAATCAGTAAGTATTTTTGTAAGTCATTAGGAATTGTTTTATCACTATGTCCTTTAGCAGAATATTGGTAATAAGTTCTCCTCTTGGTCTATATCTGTCAACTTACAGATTCTTTAGCTGATACTGATGGTATGTAGGATTCTTCTTGTGTAGTGGTCCTGAATTCAAAGAGAATGTTGTTTACTTCTGTGTTAATGGAATCATTACAAAAGTGGCTAAATATTGCCATTGCAGCTTTCAATTGAGGTTTTCAATTTTCACAACTAGGTAAGAATGATGATTACGTTTATCTGTTAATATATACACCATCTTTCAGTATTTTAAAAGCAAGCCAGTAGGAATTAAGCTTTCCAGAGAAAATAAGCTTGACTTTTCCCCCATGTTTTATGACTCAAGCTTGTGAGATCTTCAGTACTAGGTTCTTATCATAAAATTTTAAAAGATATCAAAAAGATTAAGCAATGGCATATAATAAAGATCAAAGCTGTGGGAACTCAATGACTAAAACTCTAAAGAAATTAACCCATTATTATTTTTGGGCTTTTTATTTGAGAACGTGTCATCTAGTAGAGACATCATTACCATATTATAGCATATTCCTTTTAAACTATTTTATATGTGTGTTTATACATACATATACTTCTTTTTTTTTTTTTTTTTTTTTGGTTTTTTTGAGACAGGGTTTCCCTGTAGTTTCTAGAGCCTGTCCTGGAGCTAGCTCTTGTAGACCAGGCTGGCCTTGAACTCAGAGATCCGCCTGCCTCTGCCTCCCGAGTGCTGGGATTAAAGGCGTGCGCCACCACCGCCCGGCCTTACGTATACTTCTATAGTATTATCATTTCAAAAGATCTTGTTTTGGTTATTTTATTATATTCCTTTCTCTATTCTACCCTACCATGCTTTATTCTATTTAACCATTTCAATTAATTCTTTTCAGCCTTTTCTACAACTGTTGTGCAATAACTCTCTTTAAGCCTTTTTCCCCTTTAAAAAACTGCTACTAATTTTTAGACTTCTATGAACATTTCAGTTAAAATACACATATCTAAAGAGTCAAATATTGTATACAAAATTAATTTAAAAAATGTGGCAAATTTGTATTTCGGTGTCTAGGTTACCTTATTCAGAATGTTTGTTTCTAGCTCTCTCCTTGTACCTGCAAATCTCATTTCATTATTATATTAGTAATGATATTCTATTGAGTAAATATACAATGCTTTCACTATCCAGTCGCTAGCTGTTATCTAGGTTTACTTTTCTTAACTGTCATAAAATAATTAGCAATTAACATGACTGAGGAGAGTTCTCTATAGTAGGACATAGAATTTTGAGATATATGTCCAGAAGTACAATAGTAGAATCATGTTTTATGTCACTTTCTAGATTTTGAAGAATAGTCACCCTTATTTCCATAATGATTGCATGAGTATGCACTGTCTCGAGAAGTTTGTAATTCTTATTTTTTCTCTACATTCATCCCGACAGTTGTCATTATTTTTACCATAGTATTTTGAGAGGGATGAGATCAAATGTCAATTTATATTTAATTTGCAATTGCCTTTTGGCTAAAGATGATGAACACTTTTAAAAATATTTCTTGTCCAGTGTATTTTATTTTTTCTGAATACTCTACTTAGTTATATACTCCTTTTTATTAGGTTGTTTCCTTTCTTAAATATTCACTTTTGTGTATGTGTGATCTTTATATATGCTAGATACTAATCCTTTGTCAGATGTATGTCTTGTAAAGACTGTTCCCCTTTCTGAAGGCTGCTCCTTCACTCTAATGGTTTCCTTTTTCACATAAAATCATTATCATTTCATGTGGTCCTCTTTCTTAATATGAGGCTAAAATAGTGTGCATTTTAATACTGTGTCCTGTTCAAAAGTTCTTCCTTATGCCATGAGTTCAATTATATTTTCTAGTTTTCTGCTATCTGATTCAGGGTGTTAAGTATCAATTTAAGGTTTTGGATCCCTTTGTAGTCTTGTTTTGTATAAGGGAAGGGTTGAGTTAAGGGCTGAGTTTCATTTTTCTTCTATGAATCTATCCAATATGACCAATACCGTTTCTTGAAGATTCTATGTATTGGTAGATTCTCTCAAAATCAGGTGGCTATAGGAATGCAGTATTATGTGTAGGTGCTCAATTTTATTCCAATGATTAATGAATCTGTTTTGTGGCTGTGCCATGCAGTTTTCATTACTATACATAGAGAAGATGATTTGCAACCTGGGACAGTGATATTCCAACTGTTCTTTGATTCTTTAGAACTGTTTGGGTTATGCTGAGACTTTGTTCACATTTACTCACTTATAGGTGGTTTTTAAACATCAAGTAAAGAAAGCCAGCCTACAAACCACAATCCCAGAGAACCTAGACAACAATGAGGACACTAAGAGAGATTTACATAGATCTAATCTACATGGGAAGTAGAAAAAGACAAGATCTCCAGACTAAATTGGGAGCATGGGGATCTTGGGGGAGGACTGGAGGGGGGATGGGAGAGGCAGGGAGGGGAGCAGAGCAAAATATAGAGCTCAATAAAAATCAATGCAAAAGAATTAAGATTATTTTTTTTCAATTTATGTGAGATTGTTAACTGGGATTTTGATGGAGATTTTGCTAAATCTGTAATTTGTTTTTGGTAGAATGGACATTCTTACCATTTTAATCTAAGAAACCCATGAAAATAGAAAATGTGCCATTTTCCTTATATTGTCCCCATTTTTTCTATGAATGTGTCACAAAATTTTTTATTTTACAAGTCCCTCATTTTCTTAATGATATTTATTTCAAGGCATGTCTTAAATAGTTTTTATGTTATGTTTTAATTTTAATTCTATTATGTGAGTTCCAAATTCTTTCTTTCTTTCTTTCTTGACTGAATTTCATTCAGTGGTGTTGTTTAATTTCTATATGCGTCTAGATTTCTTTCATATGTAAGTATATACAAACACAATATCAGCCTGAACTAGTCCAATTTAATATTTGAGAGGTTTCTAATATTCCAGTCACCTTTACTTGTCAGAGAGTTTAGCTATTTTTTCACAAACTATTGCTTATTTTTGTACACATTTTCCTTGCTCAAATTTATGTGAAAAATTGACATTTACCTCCATTTAAATCTCCTTTCTGCATAGGATAAATGACATATTCACTTTAAAATTACTATTTTGGGAACTGTCAAGGGAAATCTTAACCTATTAGGGAATATTTTATAAATATGAAATATTGAATAGGAAATTTATATCTAACTACTTAAAATACCAAATACATATTTTATGTCTTAAACAAGTGATAACAGCAAAAAATATATAATTTGTAAAGAAAACTTTTATACAGACAAATATAATATCACATTTCCGGCTGAAATCATTTGATTTATCATATGAGTTGATTGTGTTCACATATCAAAATTAAAGATTCAGGGAAAGAACATTAGGTTTCTTTAGCTATCTGCCCCAAATTTTGTGACCACAAATAACCTTGCAATGCAATGTCAAAGCGGTTCCTTTCTTTCTATCTCTTGTTTCCATTACTGGAGAATTCTAATTTGTCTAGACTGTGGCAAAAGCTATTATTGAATTAATACAATTTTAAGAATAGAAAGTAGCCTGCCATGTCCCATCTAACTCAGTGCCTGCTTTGTGCTCAGTGAGTGGCTGCATATGTTTATCCATTGTCAAAGTTTGTCAGAAATTAAAGATGAAGGTTTGTGATAAAATAAGATGTAGGTTTTTAAAAATTACACTGCATGACTGAGTTTACATACTTGGCAGGAGCTGGAGAAAACATGCAATTATAATTCTCTATAAAACAAATAATTTCAAAAAGTCAAATATCCATGTAATGAATAGCAATTCACAAATGTTGATAAGGTATAATGTCAGTCAACAAATTATACCCTGTTTGAAACTATAGTATATTTTGCTCTGAATGTTCACTGCAGGCTTCTCAACCTCAGGAGGCTTTGCCTCTTCTAGCCCATAGAGACTGCACCATGAGTGTAGGAGATTAGGAGATACTGTCTTTTGTAAATAAAATTGAATCTCCATGTCCTTCCTTGTGACATCGAAAATGCAGTTCTTTATAGAATTGATGTCATTGCAAACACTCTGAAGAGGGCTGTTAGTTCTTAAAATTAAGCTCTTATGAACAGTTACCAGATTTCACAGACACAGTGAACAATACAAAAAACAAAACCAAAAATTACTCAGCTGCTTTATTATGCCAAGTTTCTATGAATGATTTTGATAACTTATTAGCAAAAGACATAGAAAGGAAGAATTTAGTGTTATCCAGAGAAGTTGTGAGCATAATAAATACTCAGTAACAGCTATCCAATACAAATTCTCTTCATTTATGGAGAGAAGATAGTTAAATAATAAAATTAGTTCATTGAGTCTCTCTGGCACTTCAAACTTGATATGAGTTACATACGCAAAGAAATTTTATTACTTAATTGTTCCTACCATTATAGTAATATAGAAAATAGTGATCAGTCAGAAACATTTTCATTTTTAGAAATGCTTTAAGGTTATTTTATTTTGTATATTTAATTTGGGATTACTCTTCCATATTTAATTTTTTAAATGCATAGTTACTCAGAGAATTAGTATGATTGTATTTCTGTATCTCAGGGATATATGCAGCTTGTGAACTATTAGTTTCTTCATTATTTTTATATTGCTGTGATGCAATACTTCACAGAATAATTTAGGTGAATAAAATATTTGTTCTCAAGATTTTAAAGGAATTTTCAGGTGGTTTGAGAGGCTCTATCATTTGTATCAAGTATATGGGGTTACCATGAGTACTGAGGACTGTTTACATGGCAATATGTTTCAGGAGGGCCTTCTGTCCATGTGTTGCTTTTATTGGTTAATGAATAAAGAAACTGCCTTGGCCTGTTGATAGAACACAGGTTAGATAGGCAAGGAAAACTGGACTGAATGCTGGGAGAAGAAAGACAGAGGGAGAGACACCATGTAGTCACCAGATTCAGACATGCTGAAACTTTGCCGGTAAACCACTGCCATGTGGCAATATACAGATTATAGGAATGGGTTTAATTAATATAAGAGTTATCCAATAAGAAGTCAAAGATAATGGGTCAAGCAGTGGTTTAATTAATACAGTTTCTGTATGATTATTTTAGTTCTAGGCAGCCGGGAAAAATAAGCGGGCCCTCCCAATATAGTAACAGACCAGGCGCATAACTAGAATGAAACAAACCTTTATTACAGCCTTCAATGGTCTGGTCCTTGTGAAAAACTCTTACCAGGCAAGATGACTCATAGCCCTGACTATAGTGTAGCACACTCAGACCTATTACTCAAATCATGGGCCTGATGGAGAAATGAGGTATTTAAGCTAATATTTCTACTTGCCTTATGAAACCTACATTTTTAAAGCAAAAAAACCATACATCTAGATTTTGTTGCCTGATATCTAATGATCAGTGTTTTATTTTCTGTTATATAATTTGTTTGTTTCTGTGGTGCAATTTCTATGGACTTCAAAGTTTTTCTACAGAGATAATCTTAGCATACTGGAAAATTTGAAGAAACAGTAGGTTTTTGTATTCTTTCTTTGTATAAAATCATTTTAAGTTTACTATTAAGAATTTGGAAAAATTCCATAGTGTTTTGTCTTTGTACTTTCTGTTTTCATGCACACAAAACAAGGTGTCTTAAGGGAAACCAGTGTTCATATAGAGTAACTACATGTTGAATAAGAAGTGTGTAAAACATTTTAGACCCTTAGCAAGCATTCCCTTGGAGACAACATTGTGTACATCTTGAACATAATTAAGTAAATGTAATTCTTTTCTGCCTTAGGGCCCAATGCCACCTCCACCATTTTTGTTTGCCTATTATCTTGTCCTTTATTGTTGCTGTAATTTCCTAAAGTATTGTACTTTTCCTTGTGGATTTGTCACTGTACTTTAAAAGAGTTCATTCCCTCTCCTCTCATGCCACTCTACTGCCATAGTACAAGGGACAACACACAGCATTTCACTCTTCCTAACAAACATTGCTGGTGAAGAAGGTGACTGTCTGTAAAAGACACATTTCAATAGGCAATAGGTTTATGCTACCTGATGGGAGTCATATCCTCATAACTCCTTGACTAATATTCTTCCTCATTCCTTGTTTCACTTCAGTATAAGCTGTCTTCAATGGGGAGGGATGGCACAAGAAGTGTGAAACATTTCTAGGAGCCAAGATCTCTACTCTGATATCAGTCAACAAAAGCTGAAATGTCTAAAGCATTGTCTCTCTGGTGGTGGATTCTTTATTGAGTTTCCTCCCGGAGCAAATGTGCTTGCATTGTAGAGTCCTTACTAGCAATCTTCCCCATGGTAGAACACTGGACTATACTCCTGAATTTTATTTTTTTTTGCAAAATTAGATATGATGGACCAAGAACACACACACAAACACACACACACACATACACACACACAAAATACACAACTGACTAAACTAATGGTACAACATGAATAATAGTGAACTATATCTACATGGAAACAAAAGACCAAGCACAAATGAACTATATGAACAAAGAATACTATTTACAAAGCAATTTAAATGAAAGTGTAAGTTGTATATTTTTAAGCAAGTACCTGCTTTTAAAGCAATTATACAAGAGCTATATTTCATATACTTTGCTGATTTACCTCTCTTAGAAGGCACAGAACTGTTGTGGGGTAATGCTCTTGTACACTGTACAGATTCGTCACTTGTATTGGTTTAATAAAATGCTGATGGGCCAGTCGCCCAAGTAGGACATATAGGTGGGGTGATCAGACTAGAAATATTCTAAGAAGAGTAAAGGCAGAGATGCAGTCACAAGATGGATACAAAAGCAAGATGAGAATGGCTTACTGAGAAAAGGTAACAATCCAGGTAGCTAAACCTAGATAAGAATTATGGGTTAATTAAAATTGTAAAAAATATTTAGTAATAAGCCTGAGCAATAGAAAAAAACAGTTTAAAATTAATTTAAGTCACTGTGTGTTTATTTGGGACAAATGTCTGTTGAACCAGGTGGGGAAGAAATTTGTACCTACACAGAACAAAACTTAATGAAAGTTCAAAGTGTAATTAGGAGAGACATTAGTTAAAGACAAAAAATAGTACGGCATTACATAGAAGAACAAGTATTTCTGCTCACATTTAATGGATATGAATTCAGATACATATGCAAAGCTGATTGTGTAGGAAGAGGTTCAAGCTTCAGGACAGCACTGAGGATTCCCAATAAGTCTTTGGCAAAACCTAGTTGTAAAATTCCTCTGTAGAAGACACTTCCATTGAGATTAACTAGAAACAATAGACCAACATGTTTGGAGGTTGGCTTTCAGGTTATCTGAATGAGCAAAGCCTCAGTTTTAAACCTGAGAAGACACTTATATCTAGAAATATATCAACCAATAAAATTAAATTTCTTGTCATTATTACACAATTGTCTTTTCCATTAGCTACCAACAATGATAGCTAATATTCTAACCATTTGCATTTGATGGGATATTTTAATTGGAATCTTCTTAAAGCATGCTTTACTTTATAATGAACTATTTGTGTGTTAATTTGCTCCCCATCTAGGTTGAGGCATTTAGAAAGATACACACGTATATGCCTTAGCTTTTACTTCAGTATTATGTTCTTCTACGGTAGACTTATCTGATCATAATTTAATTGAGATTCACCCCTTGTTTCATTTCAGTAAGACATTACACTTCCCAATATGATAAAAATAGTATATTGAAATTCTCCCTATCTTACATATGGTAAATTTATGAACACTGGTTTCAGGTGCTACCTCCTTATAAATGGATTGAATTTTTATTCATCAATAATCTGTCACATACAGGGGACAACAAGTTACTTGTCAGCTATAAAATGATATAAACCAACTGGCAGCAAAAAGGCCATCAGGGAGAGCCAAACACTTTGACCTTGTAGAAAAGAAAAGGGTGGAAATAATTGCTGATTCAAGACAGAAACCTTCCTGAATCAGAGTATTCACATTAAACTTCTCTGCAAGGCAGCATTAATATGGTTGATAGATACCATGTTGTAACTAATCGAAGCTGACACTGACCTTCCTGGCATTAACTATAAAATTCTATCATACAAATTTTCTTCAAATAATCATCCCAGTGCAATGTACTGTCAGAAAAAGCACCCGTCAACACAGCCAGAGGAGTTACATTATCTCTCAATTAAAATTCACCATTTTTTATTTCACTACTGATTACAGAAAATTGTATAAAGTTGTAGTCAATTTTGTGAAATTAAATAGGGTTTGAGTCTTGTCTATAATATGTTCATTTTTATACTTCATTTTAAAATGTTTCAGAAATATGTATGGTATACTTAAATATCATGTGTTAATGAATAGCCCTAAAGTTGCATTTTAGCTAAACAATAAAGTTATAATTTTAAGGTGATATATATTTACTTTCAACTTTTTTTCTGAGCATCTAATATCTCAAATACAGGTAGTTTGTCTATTCTGCTGCATTTGATATTTTAATGATAGGAATATATGGATATCTCTGTTTTGCTGTACTTTTATAATTTGCTGAATTTTATCAAACAATTATATTTGTACTTCATCAGTTTCCTAAACAGAAGCATGCATTTCTGTGATATATATATATATATATATATATATATATATATATGTGTTAAAAAAACTCCAACATCTTTAATTTGATATATTTCTATGTATATATTCTCATGGCTTTCATTTGATTTCATCATCATTTTATACAGCCTCTTATATCTTTATTATGTGGTTTAAATATCTTATAAATATTTTCTAAAATATACAAGCCATCTTGTCTTCTTTACTGTTGTCACTTTGAAATATTTCAGAAAATGTTTAGTTACTCAATGTTACAGGGTTTATTAAATCAGGAATTTTTCTTTTTATCTCTTATAATTCTTACATGGATTCATTGTGAGGGTGGAAAGCATGGGGTCTTCATATGGCTACATTGTTTTGTATGTATTTTGAAATTTTCAGCATAAGTTATTGACCTACCAACATACTGTTTAGCTAAAAGTAAAAGGAACAACAAAATTTATAATCCTAACTTTCAAGTGGAAGGGAGCACACATTCTTCCCAGTTGGATATTGTAGTGTCGCAGCAATACTAATGTGGAACCTTTCCCAAGATGTAGGAAGTTAAGGCCTACCAGGCCTAAAGGAGTCAACCTGGAGCTTGCTTGGCACTGTCAATGAAGGGTGAGCATAATGTCAATGAATTGAAACACCTGGGTGGTAGCAAGGGGATATAAGATTTTCCCTGTTTCTAAATAAACAAGTGTGTATGTCATGGATGTCACAACTTCTCACCCTCTCTTCCAAGGACATCATTAGGACCCAGGTACATCTGACACCCAGAGCAGGGACTTCTAACATAAGCTTTGACGTCATCTTTTCATAGTTCGTTCTTTCTTCTTTCTTTCTTTCTTTCTTTCTTTCTTTCTTTCTTTCTTTCTTTCTTTCTTTCTTTCTTTCTTTCTTTTTCATTGCAGCTATAAATGTGTTTTGCCTGCAACAAGTTCTAGTTCTCTCACTCTTCTTACTCTTGGTGCTGGCCAGCATCCTCAGTATGGTCCCTTGATGTGTGTCCTCAGTCCCTTCAGTAGGTAAGCATTGGGGACTCCAGCCTTTCCTACATTTGTGTGGTCTGTTATGTTTTTCTGCCCATTCAGTTAAGAAAGCTCACGTTTTTGTTTTTTTTTTTTTCTGTTTCAGTTTGCTCAGCTATCCATATAAGGCCTGAACCCACACCTTGGGAATGCAGTTCCTCATCCTGAGACACCGGGTGAGCATATGGTTGTGGCGTAAAGAACCATAGACGTTCCCCATTAATCAAACGAAATAAAGGTCCCATACACTTTCCCATCTTTGTTGACTATTGTCTCCATCTTCAAAATGGGTAACCTCTCTGTCTCCATACCTTCCAGTCTGACCTCTCCATGACATCTGATGAGGAGGAGACAGAGAGTTCAAGTTCAGTGAAGCATACTGAGGAAGAGTGCAACCACAGTTAAAATCACAGGTGCTGCTTCCCTGTCAATTCAACTCCTGCCTTAAGAGGAGGTTGCACCTTCACCAAGTTACTCTTGGAGTGAATTGCCTCAAAGTCTGCCTGGTCCTGAAGGCAAAAATTCCCTTGTGCTGCAATACAACCCCCAGCACTACAGCCCCAATCGACCCCCACATCCTACCCTCACCTCAGGCCTCAGAGGTCTGCGGAAGAATTCACAGTAAGCCTGGGACAAAACCATGTAAACCAGACCTTGATTCCCACTGCCATGGTTGAATTCTCACTTAGCAGAAGCCAGATTCACCTTACTTTAAACAGGTTCTCACTCAATAGTCAATCCACCTACAGACTTATTTTGATTGGTATGGCATGCTCAAATCAGTGCTGCAGTTGACCACCTTTCTTACCTGGAAATTGGGTTACAAGGATCAAACAGAAGCCCAAGCACAAATGAACCTCTTAATTAATGTTCCAGTGACCCTTGGCATGCTTGCCGAATGAGGTCACTTTGTTCATCTCATCCATCAGGCACAGATCGGCCATCAAGTCAACAGGTTTCTAAAATGGCCTTCAAAGCTCTTAGCTGGGCAGTGGTGGGGCACGCCTCTAATCCCAGCACTGGGGGAGGGGGAGAAAGGCAGCTGGATCTCTATGAGTTCGAGATCAGCCTG